>NC_142923.1:21046500-21395500 GCF_054131065.1 Drosophila arizonae | reverse complement strand
ACAAAAAAATAGAAAAAAAGCGAACGAGCATTGCGATGCACTGTATATGTGGGGTACGGTGGAAAACAAAGTAAATTTATTGCTTTTGCCTCTAAAGTGAAACGCAAAACGACTTCATTTAGCTATGTCGACTCTGCGGTCGCTGTATGAGTGGATTTTAGAAACAACAACAAAGAAAACAAAGTCCTTTTTATTTTCGTGAACAGTCGCGATGCGTCTTAGGATAAACGACAAGAGATTCGACGAGAGATAAACGTAATGCATGGACTCCTATTTGGACGCTAATACGCATATATCTCTTTAAAATATCTTTAAAAAATCTGATTTAATTTTTTCTCATTTTAAATATTTATATTTATTTACAAAATAATGAGATACCGACTTTACGGCATGTTCGTGGGAAGTGTTAAAATGGTTTAGAGATACTCGCATATGATATACTGAATTCAAACAGAATTGCTAATTTGTTTAAAACCTTTTGTCTTAAATAACGGATTTTAATGTACTTTGAATCACATGCTTAAGATTTTCTATTAAACAATTCATAATTTAGAAAAAAATAGAAAAATAAACCGCCTTCATGTGCACTTTAAATTAAATTTAAGGAAGTTGCTAAAAATTTGAAGCTTAAATATAATGAAACTCGCAGTTTCAGAAAATATACATAAAATTAAGTAAAAATCAAAAAATGAAATAATCAAGAAATAAATGAATAAGTGAATTTCGAAAATGTTAGTAATCGATACCATTACAACGAGAATAGTTATCGATTTTCAATCGATCTGCGCATGCATCTCTAAAAAAAAGTATCAAGTCTCTAACGAGCGAACGGAATATGGCATTATCAACTGAGTTAGTCCCTGATCAAGAATATATGTTTTTTATAGCGTCTGTCATGCCCCTACCCATTCCCATTTTCAATGGGTTTATATCTGAACTTTAAATTACGCTCAAGATGAAAATAATTCTATTTTTTGCATTCTCAATTCTAACCAACAAATGGCATGCATATTGAAATGATTTGCATATTTTATTAATCGACAGCTTCAGCTCAGAGGTAAACGAAAATGCAACACTAAAATCAATGCAGCAAAGGCTGAAAAAGTAGGCGAAATATCAATCGATAGAGGGTTAGCCAAATGGCTTGGGGTAGGTGGTCAAGTCAGGTATGCATTGCACTTTGTGCAACTATTAAATTGTTAAAAAGCCGCTGGCTGGCTGGTCCAGAGCTCAGCCAACTCGATTTTCTGGGATGCAGTCGCTGCTCTCCTCTGCAGCTGCCCTCATTGTGTCAAAGTGGTAAATTTGATGGGGTTAACTGAATGTGGGGGCTGCTGTGACTGGCCTTGTAGCTCGCATTGGTAAATGGGCAGAGTTGGCAAGTTTTAACGCCGTTAGGCCATCAGCCAGCCAGCCAGACATCCACACCAGTCTGTCTGTTGTTGTGAAAAGTCAAACGTCGAGTGCAGCAAGCTCTCGCGTCCATTGGATAAAGTTTTGGGCCATTGTGAAAATTTAAAAATCAAATTGTTTGCTCGACTCGGCTTGCCACGGCTAGCCCAATACGCCACACGACTCACACCATTGCGGAAATAATGAATAACTGAATGAATGAACGCATGCCACACACGGATCGCCGGCGACCTCTAGCCCTGGCTTTGCCCTATCAATCGGCCAAAATCTGTAACGTGACTCTGTGACAGCTTTGCATGTTGCAGAGAGATTATGTCGATTACTAGACACACTCCAAATACAAATAACCAGAGGCACTTCACTCGTCCGTATCGCATGTTAATCAGTGTAGTCATATGGTCATGCGTTCATAGTGTATGCCTATTGTAAAACCAATTCCAATCGGCTGACTTCTCAATTATACTGCTCACTAAAATGTTGCAAAAATTCAGCATACAAGAATCGAAAGAATTAAATTGATTAATTTCTTAATAAGTTGTTTTGAAAAGAAATAGTTCTTTAAGATATCTCAACTATATATTAAAAAATATTGATATCTTCATCTTTGGCTAAAATAAAAAACAAAGAATTATTAATTAATCTTTTTTTTTTTTTTTTTTTTTTTTGTAAGGATATTTTTATTAGAGGTTTTAGTTAAGACGACTATATAATGTAATAATTTAATCTATTTTAACGTTTTATTAATAATATTCATTTGCCTATTGACTCATTTTAGTCTGTGTCATTAAAAACATAAACAGATTATTTTTTTTTCTTTTCTTTTCTTTTCTTTTTTTTTTTTAGGTAGATTAATTGACATTTAATTAAGTTTCAATTAAAATAATTTTCTTTATTTTTATATATCTTAAATAAAAGAAAATTTAAATTATTAAATATAAATACAATTGATTTTTTTTACATAGTTTTTTATATAAATAAAATTAATTAATTTTGTAAAGTATATTTTTACGAAATATTAAAATTTAAAATTGAATTATTAAATATTAATTATTATTATTATTATAATTATTAATTATATAAAAGAATAAAAGAAATGTTGCTCCACAACAAATTTAATTAAATTTCTATCAGGTTGGCTAACTTAGTCCAAACATTTCATTTGAATTTTAATTGCTTTTCTTTTTATTTTCTTGAAAAGTCCTCAAGTATAATTCACTTAACACAATTGCAATTTGCTAATACGTTTAAACAATATAAATAATATATAGTTAAATCAAAGTTTGGCGCATTTCTCTTCTTTTGTCTCGGTCTCGTTTTGCTTCTTTTGTTTAGTACGTCCCCAAACGCAAAACTCAGCGTACTTTAAAGTTGACTGCAAACGCACATTTACACAAAATGTACAGAAAAAGCAAAAAAAAAAAAAAAAAAAAAAAATACAAACAAATACTATATGTGTATATGAAATATTAGTGGGGAAAATATAAGTAGTGCAGCAACAGCCATTGCGAGTGGAGCACACAAAACAAGCGTAACGACCAAAATAAAAAAAAAACTTTCAACATAAAAATTTCAATGACAAAACTGCAGTTGGCAAAATTTGCGCGCCATTTCGGAAACACTTAAAACTTTTTGTTTCTCTTTTTCCTGTTATTTTTTTATTTTTTTTTACTTTATTTTATTTTTTTTTTTTTGTTGTTCACTTTTCCATTTATATTTAACTGCAATTGTCGGAACGTTTCAGACGCTGCTGTAGTGAATTTTTTAAAACGGCGCCGTAATTCAAATGCTATAAAAATTATTTAATTACTCCAAATGAAAATATATATATATACATATATATCTATTAGAGCGATATAGCTAGAGATAGCTGGGCATTAGTTTTTGGTTTATATTGCAGAAAAACAAAAGTTTTCTTTAAAAGCATATTTTTTATTAGTAAAAGTGAGCACGTCAAAAACTGTTAAAAAGTTTTTTATAAATATAAAATATGATTTCATTGTCTCATCGCTAAGGGACTAACAATTGAAACTATGTTTATCTACATTTACATTTCTCTATATGTTAGCAAACGTAATTGTAAATGGTGCTAGATTGAGAAGCCACAAATAGTAATTATATTCTTTCAGTTACTTATATATTTGACTTGATAATTTTGTTTACATCATTTATATTAGTTCTATCCAAATTTATATGTTAAATATTGATTGATTTTTAGTAAGTAAAAATATCGTATTGTATAATTATTTACTTTCCTTCTATTGTCTATGTTCTATTTTGTATTTTCTATTTTATGCCTTTTATATTTTATTTTTTATCTTTCATATTCTACTCCCTGATCTTCTTCTTTCTTTTATGCACTATTTTCAATATTACGTGTTCTATATAACGGTTTCTATATTTGTTTTTCGTTATTATTTTTTCTATGCTTACTTCTATCTGTTCTCCGTGTTGAGTCTTCTATTTACTACTTTCTTTTTCTCTCCTTGCTTCTCTTCTCTTTCGCTCGTTTGTAGTCAAATATGCATAACAACATTCTCATTTGCCTTAGATCAACGTCTGGTCAAATTTATGAAATTAAGTCAGCGACTCTTAAAAGCTTACGTAAATAAATCAAATTGAGAAGCTGTTCCCATAGACGCTCTGTGGAAGATGCATTCAGAAGCGACAGAGAGCTTCCACTAGACACATACTCATGTTTATCTAGCCGGACACATTATTAGCCTGGCCAATTTACAGCCGACGATTTGTGTGAGGGAACTAGAAGTTGACGCCCTTTTAAGTGGTCAACAGATAGAAGAGTGCGATGGGCGGCCTAAGGTAAATGGGAGAATGGGTTAACCTACCACGTCGCACGCTCTTTGACCTCGTTTAATTTATGCGTTCCAGCCAGAGCTTAGAGGTAACAGCAACAACGACGACGACGGCGACAGCGACGGCGACTCGATAATACATAATACCAAAGGCGATTACACTAATGGTGATTGGCTTTGTGCTTTACGAGTAGAACCTGCTTGCCAGCTAACGGTGGCAACTTTTGCCTAACTGTTGATCGTCAGCCAAGTCGTGTGCTCGCTGCTGCTGCGCTCTTGTCTGTCACCAAATTGCGCCCCTGCTACTTATTTATTTGTGTCTTCTTTTTCTTTTTTTTTTGGCCACTTTGTAGCCAACTACTTATAAAGTCGTGACAAAGTCATTGACTGTTTGCGGCTCGCTTGGCATTTGCATAGAAATGCAATTTTCTGGCCCCCAATCTCATCGTTTCTTCCTCTGAGAAGCTCAAGTTGAAGGTGGAGTCGGAGTCGGAAGCTATAGCTGCTGGCAGTCGCCAACTTACTGCTGCACATAATTTTCGGCTTAGAAAGTTATACAACAAACACACACACACACACACACACACACAGAGAGAGAGAGAGAGAGAGAGAGGGAGAGACACAAATTGGCCTTCGCTGCGCGTCGAAATCGATTTTTGCTTCTTAAACCAAACCATTTAACAGTTTATCCCCAGTTGACAACTGGACAGCGCTATCGCAACAAACATCTCTAGGCGAATTCTCTAGTAATAGCGGCGACAACTTGCTTAATCATAAATTCCATAAGTAATCCAAGCCATGAGACAATTTATGTACGTTGTCCAACCAGCTGAATACACTTAAAGGTATTTTAGAGCAGCTGAACTGGATTTGTCAAATGAAAACTTTTCTAACATATATAATGCAAACATGTGAAGCATATACATATTTGAAAGAGAATCTAGTTCTCTCTCAAATAACACATTAATAATAATGCTCATTATCGAATTATACAGCTGGACATGAACATTTCAAGGAAATTAACAATTGTAGATGTTGTCTGTTTACAAACAACTTAATTTTTATAATTCCCACATCACTTACATATACTCCCATCACATCATGTCAAATTAGAAATAGAATAAATATTTATTTCCCTCTCGTTACAATACCAATAAATCAGGTAATTATGATCGTCATCAGCATATGCATATTAATAATTAGCCATCGTTATTAGTTTTAGGTTTTTTTTTATTCCCAATGTTTGATATATGTATTCTTAATAGTTGTAAGTTTTTCTTCTCTTTTTCCATCAGAAAATTACCATAATTTTTTGTCAGATTTATAAAATTTTGCATATACTCGATTCATATAATTATGCAATTAGAGTTAGAGCTAGAATAGTCATAAGATAGTTCTTAAGATTATAGTATTATAGTATCATAATATAATATTATACAATATATTATTATATAATATAAATATATTTTCACTAAAGGTTTGTTTAACTGTAGTAAAGTTCTGGTAAAAATATATGAAATAAGAGAAAACAAAAAAAACAAAAAAAAAAAAAAAAACAAAAATCAGTTAATTTGAATATTAATTTTATACTGTGTTAAGTGTTAGAATACGTGTTAAGTAGATTAATTAAATTTATATGGGACACTTAAATTTTAATCAATTTACGGTATACAAAAGTGTTGTGTTTTACATTTTTTTTAAATTTAAGAGTACAGGACACAATATCCTTTTTTACTTAAACATTACTTTCCAATGGAAATTGATTTGTTAGAATATAACATAAGTACGGTGGGAAATTTATATAAAAACTCCATAAAAAATATCATAACTTGACTTAAAAACTAAAACTTAAATTTAAAACTTAATTCTACTGTGTATTCTCGACATAATACATAACTTGGTATTCCATGAAGCTATGTAGTTTATATATTACTAAGTTAGTAATAATTGCATCTAAACTCTCTCTGACTCTTTTACCTCTGTGAATTTCTCTATTATCGATAAGTCTCGATAATTAGTATTGATTTTTTATGCGTAGTTGGAATACTTTAATTGCGTTGATTCCTGTAATAAATATACAAGTTTTGTATATTTCAGATTTATGTTATAAATTTGTTTTTATAAAATACCAAGCTTCATTGTTTTATAGCTGTATTGCAGTTTCTTGGTGTGTGAGTGTGTGTATGTTTTTCTTTTTAATCTAACATGCTTGAGGCAGACGAGGACGGCAATAGCAGCTGGCAAATGTCAGGTGGCAGATGCACACGAAATTTACGTCCTTAGCTCTCGACTTGACTGACATTTGTCAATTTGCAGCAAGAGTGTGAGTCAGGTGCACAAGAATAAAGCAAAAATATAAAAAAAACAACAAAAATGAGGATTAAAAGGAAGTTGCATCTTCACATTGTTTATTTTTCATATATCTAGACAGACATGTCCTGTAGGCGGCTATTTGCAGAGGTTTTCATAAATTTAATTGAAAAACTTGCTTAAAGCTCATTCGAAATTTTCATCTCATTCCATTTGCGAATTCTCTTTGTGCTTTATTTGCGATGAATCAACAACAATTGTTTGGTGGAACTTTCGACTTCGACCCTTTGCTCTCCTGTCGAATGCCTTGGGCTATTTTTTACTGTTTTTGTATTTTATTTTTCAATTCATTCCTTTGCAGTTTGTGTTGTTATTGCTGCTGCTGTTAACAAAAAGTTAAATTTATTTAGCGTTCAACTTGGTTTATCTATTTATTTGATTGGCTTGCGTTGTCGATAGAAGCTTTTCACTTTTTTGTGCAAATCTACCTCAAGGCATTTTCCTCTGCATATATTTCCAAACCATATATTTAGTTAGAGTTTAATATTCTTAAAAAATCATTTAAGTTCAAATTCGAATAAAACTTCTTTCAATTTTGTAAAGAGCATTTATATTTTGACCATCAGGTTTTTGCATAACATTCCTTTTTATGAATTTATATATATATTTTTTTATGTATTATTTTGTAAATCGTGTTTTTTTTTTTTTTTTTTGCCTAACAAGAATGATTTTTATATTTTTGCAAACAATGCTGGTGTTTATACATAGTTTAAATGCATCATTAAAAATATTTGATTTTATTTTTGTTAATTTTATTTATTTATTTTTTTCAAATGGAGCTAAGGCAGAATTTGCTTCTATTTGTCGGGCGTAAGCTTTATTATTTACTATGCTAAATGAAGCAGACAAACTGATTGAAATAACATTTTAAAAATATTTTTTTATTCAAAGACATTGAAGAATTTTAAATAGATCTCGTTCAACTTCACTGAAATTTCTTTTTTTTTTTTATATATAAAATCTACTCGTGTTGTTAGTTTTAAAGTCAAAATTTAAACTGTAAAACGCGAGGTGAAAAGGGCGACACAAATGTTGGCTAAAAATTAGGCACGAATTGTGCGCAATTTGTCGTGGCCTAAACTAACACGCATATAGTCACACACACACACACACACACACACACACACACACACGTAAGCATAACATGTGTGCAAACAGTTGCAGCACTCGACAAGCTTTTAGCTGGAGGAGGGGGAGGCGGGCCAATTGCGGGGCTCAGCTAATTGTTGCAGCGCTCGCGGCAGCTTTGCGGTCATTGTGTGTGTGTGTGTATGTGTGTATGTGTGTGTGCCTTCCTGCTGCCAGCTGTCAACGGCTTTGGCCCACCCACTTTTTACAGTTTCCATCTTTTTTTTTTTTTGTTTTAATTGCCAGGATTTTCGCATTCTGCATTTTGCATGAACTTAAGCTGGAAAACACAGCCGCGGAGAGCCGACAGCCCACTCGGGGCACTCTGCTCCGGCAGCTGCTTTTTGGCAATAGTTTTGGTCCTTCAATGTTTCTCGACTTGTTTTGCCAAGTCTTGGCAAATGCAAGTGCAATTCGCCCACTTCTTGGCCTATCTAATCGACTTCTAATTACTTTAGCCAGGAGCCAAGAGCAGCATAATAGCCACAACGTGGCCGCATTTAATGCTGATGGCCCATTGCAATTGTTAAGCAAAGCAGCTAAAATGGAAATTTAATGCGTTTCAAAAGCTAAAACTCAAAATTCATTAAAATTGTTGCGATTATTCTGTCATTCATGTGCATAAGTTCTATTTATTTATCTTAAAGCGATAATAATGTACATATTTTAGAATTTTAATGTATTCGATTTGGATTTAAACTTGAGTGGAAAAATTCAAAAAATATTTATGGCCAAGAATGTTAATTTATAAATTTAAAAAAAGTTCAGAATTTTCTATAATTTTTTAATTTATAATTAAATAGATTTGATTTGTATTTAAACTTGAGTGGAAAAATTCAAAAAATATTTATGGCCAAGAATGTTAATTTATAAATTTAAAAAAAAGTTCAAATTTTCTATAATTTTTAAATTTATAATTAAATAGATTAAATATTATAATTATTAAATACATATATTTACGTGTGTATGTAGAGCTATGCCACGCACATCTCTACGGACTAGACCTATGGCAGCACACACATCCAAACATATACATGTACATATATTGGCTTGCTGCCAGGCTTAGCCAATATGTCCATGCACCTGCCTCACAAAGTGAGCGAGAGATTAGATGTGACTGAGCCAGCAAGAGGCTGGGGCAGCGGCAGGGTGAGGCAATGAGTGCTGGCAAGGCCAAGGCAAGGCAGTCAGAGTACATGAAAAGAAATGCCGCTACACTCGCTAATAAACCGTAATAAACTGCCATCCTCTGGCTGTCTGCTACGTTTTGAGCTTGTGTTTTTAACATGTAGCACCAGTCAACCACCCAACCACCCAACCACCCAACAACCCAACCACCCATACACCCATACAGGCAGCCACCCCGTCTCTCGGGTATCCGAGGCATACGACAAACATTTAATCTGCACACACAGACACGCGCTCAAACTTAACAGGGAAGAGCAACAGCAACAGCAACAGCAACTTGCACCACGAACTCCAACAAAACAAAGATGAGCAGTGGGCGGCGTGGACCTCGTGGGCGGGGCAGAGGCAAAGGTAAATGCGGGAAGCCTTTTGTAAAAATTATGCTCCTTCTTTGGCGCTTTGGCAAGGTAAACGCACAGAGTATGATTATGAGATCACTTTATGTGACGTGCTGGCTGGCTGGCTGGCAGGAGCCAAGCTGTGCCGCGTCCTGCCTGCCAGACTGACTGCCTGTGTGTCCTGTTGAACGGCGTCCTGCATGGGCTTTAATAAAAATAAATGTTACTTGTAATAATTTCTTGCACGTCTCTTGCAATTTCCACACCGGTTTTTTGTTTTATTTTTCGTATTTAACGTCTGTCTCTTCCGCCTCTCGTCCTTGATGCTTGCGAGCAGCGCGACTTTCCTTCTGCTGTTTCACGTTGAGTCAATGTTAAAGCATCTGCATCTATCTCTCCTTCTCTCTCTCTCACGCTCTTTGTGTATAGAGTGCATAAAATATTAATAATTGCACGCGTGGTGGTAATGAAAATACACACCCACACACACACATACACACACGCACAGACACACACAGACACACACAAGAAGCTAATGCATACATTTCGGGTTAATAATGTGGACATAAAGGAACCACGAGCTGTTGCCTCCTGCTGCCTGGAAGTTTCTAAGCGCAAATCAGCATCATGATGAGAATTTCTTTAGCTCATCGCTCTGCAGTGTGTAGCGTGTGTCTGGTGGGCGTGGCTTTGTCTCAGTTTACGCTGATTGAAAGGCAATTGAGATGTGTCCCAAGTCAATGGATGGAAAGCACTGTGGCAACAACCATGAGTAAAATAAGACCAGCTAAACTTATCTTCATAATGATCTCAGATTGTGTACATTAGCATAGAACTTAAAGCCCTAGTGGGATTCCCTCAAGAAACTGTGATATTGTCACAAATTATTAGGATCAAATTCATTAATTGACACTGAAATAAATAAAAAATCCTATTATTAAATCCATAAGCACTAATATGACTTTGAATCGAATAAATCAAGTTGTTCCTGATCTTGTAAATATGTGAGACTAGAGATTCCAAAACTGGTTTCAAATGTCTCCTAATCGTCTGCTTTTATACTCGGTTCCCAAAGAAAACAGAGAGTATTGGTTAGTGGAATAATTTGCATTTCTTGCTGTTTGGCATTTATACTCGCTAGTCTTATAAGATATCAAGACTATACCAATACGCATTAACGGAGCGTATCAAATCTGCAAATAACTAGCAGCGTCCTTGAGCTTTGATTTCAAAGTTGATAAATCATTTTAAAAATGTCATATTATTTATAAATTTATAATTTATATAAATAATTGATAACCATAGAATGATAAATCATTTTAAAACGCCATATTATTTATAAATTTAGAATTTATTTAGAGTACAAAATTAATAATATAATAAAAAAGCATACATTTAGAATAGTTATTACTAAATATAAATATAAATATAAATATATACAATATATAAAAATATACTACATTTAAAAGTCCATCGGTTTCAAAATATTTGAAACTTTAAATTCAGTTCGCATTTGGTTCTTAGGATTCAATACTTAATCGTGAACCCCACCTGGCCAAAATATATGCATGTTTGGATGTTTCTGTGTATAAATGGTATTGTGAGTATGTAAGAATATTGACAAAGCTGTGCAGTTACAAAGCTTGCTCTTGCGGCTAGTGCTGAGCGCCTTGTGGCCCCAGCGACAGCACCTGTCAGCTCTAATTAAGCACAGGAATTTCAAAGAGATATATATATATATATATAAATATAAATACCTATATATATGTACGTTTATTTATATTGTGAGCCATACCACAAGCTGTGGCTACTCTGCAGGTGACTGTTAATCCTTGATGAATCCTTTCTTGGCATAGCTGCTGCAATTGACGCTTATTAGCTGTTTGCTAATCACATCTTTGGCCATCTGCTTGGAGGTCGCCGAACTTTGTTTTATTTTATTAACGGGACTTCTAATTAGAGGGGCAGGCAAGCACAAATCACGGTTTGGAACCCTTTTTACTTGTGATAACGACCTTGAACTGTCTGTCGCCAAAGTGTCGCGCCTTGCTGAGAGCAACAACATTAACTACAGCAACAACAACAACAACAATAGTAGAAACCGTTCTATTAAACTTTTCTGCTTATGTCAGTTTCACTTTTGTGTGCTTTCCCGCAGTTTCTGAGACTGTCTCGATTCATTTGGAATTCAACATCGAGTGCAGCTAAGGCGAATTGTCCTCAAAATGCAGCAGCTCGAGTTGTAGCTAACAATTTGTAGCCTTCAAAATCGATAGCTGTTGTTGTTGTTGAGTGTTCTTGTTGCTGCCCGATAATCATTTGTCAAATTTCATTTTATTTGCCATGCAACTTGAGTATTTGCCCAAATTTATAAGGGAATTAATAATGTTTTTAGCCGCGAGACTCGGAATATTTGTACTTACTTTCATTTCAATAATACACAATTTTAATCTATATAAAGTCCGATTTATAGCTCAAACATGGGCGCATGAGTATATATTTAATAGTAGCATACGTATTGCAATATTATATATTTCAAGCCGAAATAGCATAATTAGGCAATACTAAGAAATATCCCGCGAAGTGACCTAAATTAGTAAACGTAATTCGTAGTAATAAAGGCATTTAGCCACTTCTTTAGTTAAGGTATCCTTATACATGCGCTATAGAGTTTAAGACAAAAGCTGCAATAAAAAAATAAAAAAATTAAAATAAAAAAAAAAAACTACGAAATATGAAATTTTTTTCACTATGATGCATCGTTATGAATATTATAATAGTTGTTACTATTTACTTACACAGTTCTCTTGGTATAACAGTAATATGTATACAATCTGCAGGAATTCCAAACATGTAAAATAATATATCTCTGCATTTATTATATATCTATATAATTTGCAAATAAATATTTATTTTTGCTATTTAACTATTCTAATCTATTTAACATATTCAAAACTGAAGAAGACTGCCTAACGTATTTTTATCGAGCTTTCGCAGGGAGTAGTGGAATATTTTTTTGTATCTATTCCAACACACATCCCAACAGCTTTCATAGCTTTTTAGTTATTCCAGCTTTTAAGAGTTTGTGTTCGAAGTTTAACTAAAGCCCAGCTACGACTCTGACTGAAAATAAGCTCAGCAAAAAAGCTCAACTCAATATGAAACTCGTTTCAGCTTTAGGGATGCATAGTAAATGAGCTTAATTGAAAGCACTTTCTTGGTTGTTGTTTCTGCTTTCAATTTCTCGCGTAATGACAACCCTGCTTGGAGTTAGTTGTAAAATATAATTTGGCGTAAAAATAGTATAATATATATATAGAACTATCTGTAGACGAGGTCAGCAAAGATCCAATTGAAATTCTCGATTATTTCAGCTCAAAGTCTGTGTAATGAAAAATACACATTATATGCAATGATACAATTATATTCAATGATAGCTAAGCCAATACAATATTTTTCATACACTTCGAGCAGGTTTAGGCCCATTTAGTGATTCGTATTACAGAGTGGTGAGTGACTATTGAAAATTATGTTAAATTTCTACTGATGGAAAGCAAATCTCTCTGGCTCTGCCAATTAATAAATACAAGTTGAGAGATTGCTTGAGTAAATTAATCGTGAAGCTTGCAGAGGTGGGTATTGGGTTGGGGTTGGGTCTAGCACACGATTAACCTCGATTTTAACACGCACACTTTGACTGCATGTGCAATAAATAAAATTGCATTCAGTTAGCTACACATGCGGCCCCATGAAAATGCAGTGAATGAAAAGTGCAACTCAAAATATAAACAAAAGCCAATTGCACTTGCGCGACGGAAGGGAGCAAGTCGGAAGAGGAAGAGGTGGCGACGGATATGATTGCGGAAGTGAAAGCAGGTCACATATCGCCGACTCTCGGCTGACAAGGACATTCAGTACACACACACGCACACATATATATATTTATATACACACATGCTCTTGCCCACGCGTCGCCTGCTGCCGAGTTAATCAGCTTCAATTGAGTTCATTTATTTGAATTTAATTGCTTTCCGTGTAATCGCAAAGTCCGGCCAAAGATCCTTTCAGTAATCAAGTTCCTTCACTCGTTAATATCGGAATATATATACAAATTACCTTAAAATAAAAAAAAAAATAAATAAAAAAAAAACAAACATACAAAGAAACAAACATTTTTCATGTGAAATGCAATTTTATTAATTCAATTTTTTTATTTTCATTTTAATTAGGCGAACAAATTTGGGTGAACTTCGTAGATCGTCAAAGCCCTGTAAAAGCATCTATGCAGATTGATATACTGTTCCGTGCTTGCCACTGTTACGACGTAAAGGATTGAGCCACAAACACCCGAGACGTATCTGAAAATAATTTTGAAAAATAAATTTCAATTAACCAGCCAATAATATTTTTTTCTGATTTGAAAATGTAAACAGTCAATCATGTAAAAGAAACTAATAAAATTATTTACAAATTAAATTCCTGTATTCTTTAATTTCATAAATTTAAGAAAAAAAAAAAAAGATTCGCCAATTTGAATGACGTAAAAAATCCGAGTGAAGCAACAGGGAAACAGAAATATTTAGCAGGTGACAATGTCCATTAAAGATCTAGCACAGTAATGTTAAATAACATAGCCGAGTAATGTCAACTCTTCTTCTTCTACACTGTTCATGTAAGCAATTGCCGTGTATCAGCTGCATATTCGGTTGGGGTATTAGGCGAACAGAAATGCACAGCAGAAAGAGAAATGTTATTTAACATAGAGAAGTTAGAAGTTGAGTTAAAGAACGGTATCTGTTATACTGCAGATAAACAAAATTGAGCGATGTTAATAATCTCCAGAAGTGCACTCGGAAGAAATGCAGAAAATAAAAAATAATTAAATAAATAAAATAAAAATAAATAAATAAATAAATAAACTAGCTCATTTTCGAATCGGGAAGAGGCTAAAATATCATGAAAACTTGCTGTTGATTACCAGGCAAACATAATCGGCCTACAGAAGCCAAAGCATACAAGCTTAGTACATTTTTTAGAACAGTCCTCCCGTGTGTGTGTTTACAATATACGCTTAGTGCTGGCAATTCATCCAGCTGTACTACTCTCACCAACAAAACGGGATCGCAAAAAATGAAGAACCCCTGCCGCTCAGGCCAATAGGTCTAGTGACCACTCAACACTTAGGCATGAGTTACTATGTGTGACCTGTATTACTTATTTAGCTAACAGTAAGCCCATGCTCACATACATGTTATTTGCCGCTCTCCTTACAACCATACATATATGTACATATGTACATGCATACTAAAAATCTAATCGCAAGCAAGAGCGATTAAGACTGCTTCAAGAGTAGTATAGTATAATGAATAAATTTTAAATGAATACTTAGATGAATATTTAGATTAATTATTAATTTTAAATGTACTCAATAATTGCAATTAATTTTTTTGTAATATCTTCATGGCGGTGCCAAATACACAGGGCAAGTTGACAAGCTGGGTAGTGAGTGCGAGTGAGTCCGCACCCAGCAGAACACTAACCGAAAGAGCGGCCATTACTATTGTCAGTATGTAAGACAGCTCTGTCATCTATAGCCGCCATTATCGCTATTGCTTTGCATCTCGCTTTATCTGATTTATATTGCAGAGCAACATGTGTGTGCGAATGAGTCAGATGCGGTCAGGGATTGCAGCGTTTGCAGAAACAGGTTGAGAGTTAATTCAAGTCACAAGTCACTCACAGTTACTGTTCTCTTTGGCGATCCCGTTTTATCATGCTACTGCCCTAGGAGAGGGATAACATTTACATAAGTGCGAGTGCGACGAATACGTTTTGGAAAAGAGCAGCCATCATGGTGTGGGAGATATGTCACTTACAAGTATCACTCTCGCCATTGCTCTCGCTCTCGCTCTTGCTCTCGCTTTTGATCCTGCTTTGTATATATTCCAGAAAGAGAAGACTTAGAATATGTGTGTGAGGATGACGGACAGCTGTTGATAATATGTGCGAATGAGTAGCAAGAAAGCAATTATGGCAGATTGTATGAATATAAATATACTGGAATACATGTATAACAAAATTGATATACCCTCTGATGGGAGATAAAGAGTTTTACTATCTCTTAAACGCAATAATATACTTTTAATGAAGGTGTTTGCGTGCGTGTGAGAGAGGAGATGCGGTTATTTATTAAATTTAATGGAGCGACAACAATGTCGCCTATACAAATAAATGTATTCCACATTAGCTGCGTCAGACAGTAGAGCACGCTTTGTTAACTTTTTGCTTCCGGTTTTTATTTCCAGTTTTATTTTATTTATATTATTATTTTTTTTTTTAGCTTTTTAGTTGTTATGATATTTTATATCTTTCTCTCCCTCCCTCTCTCTAAATGGGTCAACGCTAGTTGAGCTTATATGCAACAGTGCGACAGTTCATCATAGTTACCCTGTACTGTGCCTTTTCACTGTCTCTGCTCAACTGTTGCCTCTCCACAGTTGCTGCTGCCTGCTGCTTGCCTCGGGACATACACTTGGAATGGAGGCTTTTAAGCCGTTTGTAGCTTTGCAAATATATTAGCTATTACCTTTAATTGAATCCCCTCTTGGTTTGGGCCTTCAACTGCAATTGCCGTTTAATTGAATTAGTGTAAATAAATAAATTAATTAATTGACTTAATAAATCAATTAATTTTTGTCAAGATGGGTGTTTCAAGCTTTTTATGATATGCAAGTATAAAGCGTTTATGCATGAAGTAATTACATTGCATTCATTATTTAATAGAGTACACAATTTATTTATTTTTTATTAGAATTCCGTCAATTCTAGTTCTATGTACATTAAAAATATATTTTTCTTAAGTTTTTGTAGAAATGTCAAAAATTGAGATACATTTTATTAAATATATATTCTATCTTGACTTATTTTTATTTATATATTTAAAAAAAAGTCAAAGTTTTATTTATATAATAATAAATAAGTCAATAGTACAATATATAATATTATTTAGCTCTTGTTGATGAATTTCCAAATTTAAAATCATAAATATTAAAACGAGAGCTTATGTTTCATTTGAATATATTAAATATTATGCACATTAGATATGTTGTAGATATTATATAGGTTGTCTAAAATGTTTTTTTTTTTTTTTATGGATTCTTTTCCAGCTGCCTGCATTTTTTGTTCAGCTCAAAGAAGTTCCAATTATTCAGCTGAGCCAAAAAGAAAAAATAAATAAACATAATTGCGGCTGCTGCCAAAGTTGTTTAAGCTTTTGCCTTACACACACACAGACGTGGCAGCTGGTGTACTCACATACACAACTACGAATGACAACTCGTGAGATATGCACACATGTCAATTGCAGTTTTGAATGGATAATTCGTTCTACACTGCAGCTGGCTGGCTTTATTTTTGACATTTGTTGCTCAACGTAATTTCACCCCTGCCGCCGCGCCAGACCCCCCCCCCCATGCCCATGTCGCTGCCATTGACTTGCTTTAGCAATCCTTGAAAATGTGCGCAAAGGCTTAGGCACAACACGGCTGTGTGTGCGAGTGTGTGCCAACATTACACGCAAGTCAAATAAAATTTTGCGCTACACAAACACACACACACACACACACAGACATAGGCACTCGCTTTGGCACTCACTCACAAAATGGCGGCGCATAAAAAGCGTCTTTAAAAATGCGCTCAGAAAATTGTTGAATGTGACATTTTGTGTTGGCGGCACGACAAGAGCATCACAGCTATTCCAACCAGTTGGTAACACTATTGCAAGCATTATGAGAACAATATACAAATTGTTAAGTTGATGCCATCTAAAAGTATCAAGAAATATAAATAGTGGTTATTTGAATAAGAATTTTAAATATATTAAATTTACTTTAAATTGGGGCTTTTTAGAGCATTTCTGCTTCGTTCTATTTTTCTTAGCCTTTTATTTGCAATTTCTTGTTACACGCTGCTAGCTTTGGCATGCGCCTCACTGACTCTCTCTCTCTCTCTCTCTCTCCCTCTCTCACATCGTGACTCCCTTCCTTCTACTCACTCTGTGCAAGTGTGCGTGTGTAAGCGTGTGGTTTTTGTAGTTGACACACTAACACACACTCACACACACACGCACACACACACACAGCTGCAGCTGGTACGGCACGCAAACACATTTCATTTACGTTGAATTTTGTGCAGATTTGCCTGCCCAACTCGCCGTAACCAAAACCCAGTAAACGACCTCCCCACCCCGCTCTATTGACACGCCCGCTCTGCCACGCCCCGTAAACTGTGCTGTGTTAGCTGCTCGCATAGCATTGCCTCACTGTGCACAAGAAAAATGTGAAGAGAAAAAACATCAAGAAAGTGTTGAAAAAACCATGCATATTTTCACTTTTTTTTTTTTTTTTTTTTTTTTTGCAGGTCAGTGTGTGCATGTTTTTAAAGATTTACAGCACCAAAATTAAGTAATAAATAAAAAAGGATTATAGCTTTGCCTAAAATATCCAACTTAAATTCGAAAAACTTACAGAAACAGATTTTATTATTTACCTAAAAAAAAAAAAACCTAAAAAAAAATAATAATAATATTAATAATAAGAGTAATAATAATAGTGGTAAATAATAGTAGTAATAATAAATAAAATTGTAATTTTTTTTTTTTGTATTTAATTTTTGTTTTGTGTACTTAATTTGTAGTCACATTTTTGTATGTTTAGTCCTTATGGAACGAGTTTTAAAAGACATAGTTGCCGTGTATATACAAACATACTTATATATTTGCGTGTTTTTAATTTTTGTTATATTTTGTATTTTGTCTAATTATTTGTGTGTGCCCAATTGTTTGAGGTTTGTGAGTCTATTTGCTTATCAGTTTTGTATATGTGCGACAGTTATATATACAGTTATATATATATATGTTTGTGTGTGTGCTTGTGCTTAAGAGTCTATACAAATTTTAGAGGTTTTTTAAAATCAACCGTTTTTTTTGGTTAATTTAATTTAATTTATACATATATATCTACAGTGGAATCCGGTTATAGCGACATTTAAGGGACCGACGATTTAACGTCGCTATACCCGGTAGACGTTTTAACCAGAAGGAGCAAAAAAAAAAAAAAAAATTGTTTTTTCCATTTCGCATAAAAAAATTTATTTTGTAATCAAAACAACGAAAGATTTATTTATTTACGTAGAATGATAATAAAAATATATATAAATATTTTTTTTAATTTTAATGTTCTTATTTTTCTTTTTTAAAATTCGTTCATTATATTTACACTTTACAATATATATACTAACACAATTTGTAAAATATATATAAACAATTTATGTATATACTTAGTTTTATATCAGGGTAAAAATTGTTAAATATTATAAAAAAGTATTTTTATAGCAGTATAAGCGACAAAAGTCTTTCCACTAAACAGAAACATAGAGAAACATAGAGACTCATAGCCTGGTCTTAATATGTTCACAAAGCTTTTGCACCGCTTGTAGACTTTAGGAAGAAGCTTTTTTATGCCATTTGCTGCGATTGTTATAAAGACTTATAACAGTTGGCAAATGCAAGAAACTCCATAGTTATACGAGTGTTGTTGTATTAGCAATCAAATGATTGTTAACGGTTATAATTAAGGGTTCTGAAATTAGGAAGGTGTATAACAAAATTGTTATACACACAAAATGTATAAAGGAAATTGTAATTATAACAAGTATTACTTGAATAGTTTGCTACAAGTTATACCATAAGGATATTTAGAAATGTGACAGATATTGCCCGTACTGGTATACATAACTGATACAATATGGGAAGTTAGAGTTATATGTATAACACAGAAATTCCATCTTATACTACAACTTACACGTAAGTGATATATTTATATTTGGAAACTGCTATAAAACGGCCGCATTTATATTGTAGCTACCCCTGTTTCAGTGTAGTTCACAACCCTGAGTAGCTATGCATAAACCAACTTCCCCTAATCTTCCCCTCATGGACAGAGCAAATGGGACTTTTGAAGGGAATTAATTTGTGAGTGAAATTTGCTTCTCTTTTAAAATAACAAATATGAAAACTAAATATATGTATGTATGTATGTATGCAATTCTCAAATTTCTTAAAAATAGAAAATAAAAAACAGAAAGCAGAGTAAAGTGTTGATAATACAAATATTCTGTCTGCATAAGAATTCTATCCGGCAGATTCAATAGCTCTCAATACTAAAATCGAAGATAAGTGGAAGGAACAGCTAAGAATAATGATTCGAAAATATTTGATCAGGTAGTTCAAATTAGGGAACTGCAGAAAAGATGAACTGAAAGGGAAAATGAGATAAAGATAAGGAAACACAGTCCGCATTAAAGAAGAAAGATTCTGAAATATCGAATCAGGCTAATAGGCAATTGAAAATAAGTTGATGGGAGATATACAGAATAAAGATTCGAAAATATCTGATCAGTTATTTCAAATTAAGGAATTGGAGACAAGACTAACTGAAAGGGAAAATGAAATAAGAACAAAGAATGACAAGGGAAAAGTGAATCTCAGATTATTATAGGGGTTGATAATTGTATACTGATACATAAATACATATATACGTATATACATATACGTTTCTCGATTTCCTAATCGGAAAAATGTTGTTACTTTATAATTCAATGATATATACGACTATATCTATATATATACCTTCCAAAGTTCAAGGCTCCCAAGCAGACGGACGGACAACACGGCGGACATTACACAAAGTCACAATACACTAATTTACTTTCGTGATTGAGTATAAAAAAAGAAAAGCCAAACAGATTTGGTTAGTGAAGCGTCAAATGAATGTAATTAAACTAAAACCACAACATTTTATCATAAATGCCAGCGTCGATTTCTCCAATATGGCATTACACCAAAAAAATTAAAAAGAAGAAAAATCCTACACAGAGGAAGAGAGGACCAGAAAGTGAACAGGAAAAAGCTTGGCCATAAACATAAAGCTGGCCATCGCACACACAGTTCACACTCCGCACTCCGCACTCCTCACTCTGCGCACTTCACACTTGCGGCTTTTGGCCACCAAAACCGAAGCCAACTTTATTAAAAATCACTTAAAAATAACCAAAATAGCGGCAGAAGGCGAATGGCCAAAAGGGCGAGGCTACTGGGGGCTGGGGGCTGGCCAGGCTGATGATGGGCTCTCGTTGGCTGGCTGCGGCATAAATTTTAGCATAATTCTGGCAACAGCTGTTGCCACAAACGATAAAGCCCATGAATGGAATGTGGCAAGAGCAGCAGCAGCAGCAACAACAACAACAACAACAGCTAGGCTATAGCTATAATATAGCCTTTATATATATATATACATATAGAGAGAGAGAAAGAGAGAGAGACAGGGCGAGTATGAAAGACTGAGAGAAAGAGAGCGTTTCACAGTTGGCATCTTTATAAACACACAAAACTGCTCGAGTCTGACTTCATTTTTCAAATTCCAGCGCTTATGCGTGTGTATGTGTATGTGTGTGAGTGGGTGTGTGTGTGTGTGTGAGTGAGTCTATGCCAAAGAGGTGTTGCTGGCAGGTGTTGCATTGAATTAATGGTGCAAATGGCATTTCTATTGCCTGCGAAATTGAGTTGCAATAAATATTTATGCACTAAAGTGAAAAATTGGCAAGGCAAAAGACGGCGTTGTCGTTGTCCTTGCCGTTTGGCGACGACTGAGCAAAGGGCACTAGCAGTAGCCAGCCAAAGGTGTGCGTGTGTGTGTGTGTGTGTGTGAAATCACAGTTTGCAAAATGAAAAATAAATATTACGATTACTGCCAGAGAGTGAGAGAGCTGCAAATAGAGACAAAGACTCCAAGCACAAAACCAAGTCCAAGGCGTGCTAAAGAAAAAAAATGTTGAAGCTGCAAGACCTGAGGCCGATGTGTCTATTAATATTCATATATCGAGGCGAGTCGGTGCCAACAAATCAAATGCAGACGGCGTCTGCCAGAATAAACAAAGACTCTACACTCTCGACTCTCTACGGGAAAACAAGGAGTAAACCATAGACGAACATTGAATACACTCAAAATAATTGTCGAGTTCAAGCAAAAAAGAAACTGTTTTAATGTTTATCAAATCTAGATAAAGCAATGAATATTGGAAAAGAGACAGTTTTCTACTGATTGATATTACATTTGTGCTTCTTATATACATTAAGAATTCATAACTATTCCATAGAGCCATGAAATTTTATAAAAATTATAAATGAAAATTTGCCGACCGGAAGCTTTTCTTTTGCGATACGTAAGTGAGTCCTGTAATTAAAATTTTAATTTTAAAACTGAATTTTGAAAGAAGTCTATTGAGTTGAGCGGAGCTCTAAATGCAAATATACTTGCTTATATGTCAGTTTGGTCAGCTCCCATTTTTACAACAGCATCCAATAAGGAATCGTCGATGTGCCGTCTTCTTCTTGCGCCTGTTTTGCCAAACTCACAATATCTGTTCGTTTCTATTCGTCCGCTGATAATTAGTAAGAGCCTAAACGAGTGGCCTAAATAGTCATCTCGCTCTCTCTGTCGGTAACAAAGCGGACTACGTTCAGTGACATCTATATTGATCTCTCTCTGCCTCACCCACACACAGTAAGAATAGGACCATACAAGACATGAGATATGATGCTTGCTAATAAGACGCAAACTCACTCGGATAATGTATTTACAACAAGCTTTATGACACCAATAATATATGATTTTTTAATGTCCAGACAAACGTTCATTTAGCAATACAAAAATTAAATCTAATAAAAAAGAAAAAAAATAAAAAAATAAAAAATAAAAAACAAAAATTTGTAATATGATATTAAGGTTACATTTACTATTTTCAATTTGTTTATTAAAATTAATTTACTTCATTTATTATTATTTTATTTTTATTTTTATGTTTTTTTTTTCACAACAAATATAAATACAAATATTATATTTTTAAATATATCTAATGACTTCAATATAAAAAATAGTGTTTTTATTTTCAGTATTTAAAAAATGTAAGCAAAATAGCACTAGAAGAGTTTATTTAAAATAATATTGAAAATATTTGATTTTTAATTTTAATTTTTTCTTTTTCACTTACTTTCGATAAGTTTATTCAGAAAACTTTTGCTTTTCAACATTATATGAATATATATTAGTGCTGATACTGCAGTGTATTCAATCAAATCGTGGTTCATTGTTTACTCTAGGCCAAAGTTTGTGTCGTTGGCTTTGCATGTCGGAGTAGAATAGGGAGTGGGTGTAGGATGGTTTTGAGTTGAGCATGGATACGTGATGGGAGGTGGTGTCTGGTGTTGGTCAAGTCGTTACCATTTTGTCTGCCATTACGCTGGAAAAATCTGTCAATTACCAGTAAGAAAAGCGCAAAAGCATGTCTATCACACGGAGGCCAGAGTCACAGACAAACGGCCGAGCAATGTGAACGAAAACAAACAAACAAATCGTCGATTGCAATCGCCATCAACAGGAAGGGAGAGCATAGCACACGTAGTTTCATGCGAGAGGGTCGGTTCGATGAAATGGGGAATTTTGAGGTTGACACATGCCATTGCCTCCTGTCGGCTCACATTTGAAATTAATTTATATCGAAACGAGAAAGACTCAGCTATGACTTTAGATTATTGCGCTGCAATATGAGCAGCTTTTCAATTGAGAAGAATGATGAGCTGAGATAGATTATTATATATTAAGATTATATATATATTAAGTATTCAATGCAAACACTTCAGAAGGCAGAGCAATACATAAACTTAGACCCTTGTTTTAGTCCTCATCTCTATTTAATCAAATCTTATATGTTAGCACATTATAATGTACAGATATACATATATCAACCAAATTCAGTTGGATTTTTGATAACACATATATATGTTAACTTATAAGTTCATTTAAATTAGAAATATTATTTGTTATATTTACAATATTTATCAAACTTTTTTCATGAAAACACAAAAACTTATTATTAAGAAGTTTCTAGCTCTTATGTCTTCTTGTTTCGACGCGTTCATACATACGGACGGACGGATGGACAGACAGACGGATAGGGTTGAATCGGCTCAGCTACATAATAAAGATAATTAATATTATAATACCAAGTTAACTGTTCATTCAATCTGAAACTTGGGCTATTTTCACATTCGGAAAACTCATTTTCTGTTCATAATGACAGCGCATATACATATACTCTACCCATCAGCATATGCTGTAAATTGATTGCTGAACTAGACTTCAACCAGCCGGCTTTATGCAGAGGCAGAGGACTCTCTGCCTCCTGGCAACAGCTGGCCAAAGAAGCTGCAGAAATAGGAAGAAGAACAACAAAAAATATTGCAAAAGGGAAGGCATAGCAAATGAAAAGCTGAAAAAGACAAACGTACTGAGAATATTTTCCACGATTTCCACAGCTATTCTAGAGCTCCTAACTTTTTTTTTTTTTTGTCTTTAGTTGCGAAATTGACGATGGATGAGTGGGATGTGGATGCTGAAGCAGTTGGCAGGCTCGGTTTGTTTTTCAGCAAAAGCCTGACAAACCTGTCACGTGATTGCTCAGCTGGAGCCAGGGCAGGCTGTGCGGCTCGGCTGAAGACTGTTATAATGACACACACAGAGAGGGAGAGAGAGAGAAAGAGGGTGGAGAGAGACAACAATACGTTCGTCCAACTCCCGCCCGCCCCTGACTATCCCTTGAGCAGCCCGTTGTGTGCGCCTATTCACTTGTTCGCTGTCGCCGTCATCGCGAGGGCGGGTCGCGACGCGTCGCATCGTCCTGGACAGTACCTATGTCACAGCCATTGCCATGGCGACGATATTTTTCTAGTGGCTGAAGCTTTTTAATTGAATTTTCCGCTATTTACGACATTGCAGCAGCAGTAGCAGTAGCAGTAGCAGCAGCAGCAGTAGCAGCAGCAGCAGCAGCAGCAGCATTCATAAAAGCACAAACTAGCCCAGCGTGCGCCAAGTGAAAGAGTTGCTCGTAAAAGGAAAATTGTGTAAAATTATTCATAATACATAAGCGCTAAGCATTCAAGCTGCCTCGCAGGCTTTTACATCCGCCTCTATGGCAAATCATCAACTCCTCCTCCACACTTCTGCTCTTCGTCTATCTTTCCGCTTTTTAAGTACTCTTACGCTCTTCCAAGCTTTTTGTATCTCTCTTGTGGCACGAAAATGGTGTGAAAACCAAGCAAAAAATATATAATAATAGGTAAAAGTCCCCCATTCGGACGTGCCCGACTGAAATATACCTTATATGCTGATTCGCTTTCAATTGCTGTTGGACTAGGCAGTCTACATAGCAAAAGTTATCGATAATTATCGAAAGTTAGCAACTACGATAATTTATCGTGCCAACTCTGAAGCCGCCCGCTTCTGTAGTCTACGATATCATAAATTTTTACATTTACTGCCACGCCTACTGCTACTTTGACACGAAACGAAGTGCACCCTATATACAAGATTGAATTCATTATGGGTAAATGAATAAAAATTTAAGGGATATCAATATCGCATCGCTTTTCTTTACTGGGCAAATGACGCAAACATCTTGAGCATTCAAATGCTTAATTAATTAAGTAAGACAATAAACGAAATAAGTAACTCAATTACCGCTAGACCTCGGCTAAGCCTTTACCCACTCAGCACAAAGTAATAAGAGTAAGGATCAATACTACCAGCCTGCACCTGGTATATTCATTCAGTTCATTTAGCAGGGCATTGACAAGTCTGTCAAGTTGCTGTCCGTTTCAATGATTCTACTACTTCACACTTGATGACCAATAGCCAAGCCCTTAACAGAGTCAATTGATGTAGACAATTGAAAATATCTATAATAAATCAATATACGTACATATATATATTTTGAGTGTCTGACCATGTTTTCTAAATTGACAAATATCACAGACAAATGACAATCAGATTTAGCTTCTATTTCGGCCGCAAGCCATGCAATTTGACCCAAATGAAATGCAACTGCTCGACCGCAAACAGCAAACGAAAGAAAATCCAAATAAAGAAATGCAACGAGTAAGCTACACTGGCCAACAGGATCTAGTAAACACAATCGCTCTCAGTCTTAGCTCTGTAATTAGGGTTTTCTATATTATACATATTAGGTTTTTATCTTATTTTAAAAAGTTTCTACTAAACATTAAAATTTTTTTTTAAATATCCATTGCTATTTAATAAGTTAGTTAATTAGTTTTCTATTTTCAGATCATAGAAGAATACCTTCGAAAAATCTGTGCAATTATTATTGCAGTTTATGCTTTCCATTGCATTGAAAAACATTAGCTCGAGCTGGACTCATTTAAGTTAATTCTTTAATGCTTTTCTCTATGTACACACACACTCACAGACCCACATACACTCGCACGCACACACACACATACAGAGCCATGCGAACCACTTCATAATTAAATGCTCTGTGTTTCATATATCTCAATTTCGGCTATCGGCATTCCACATCAAGTGGAACTCGCACATAATCTATTTGACAACTATCGACTGGCTAAATCAGTTGTTGTATAAACAAAGAGAACTATATATATATTTAGATATACATACATATATAAATTGATTTATTAAATGGGAAAATACCAATCCAACCAATGTGTGGAATATAGATAGATTATTAGAATTATTATGTCTAACTATTTATATACATAAAATATTGTAGTCTATATTTAAGGATATATATATATATATATATATATATATACTTTTTTTTTTAAATATTTACATTAATAAAATATTATTTTAATGGAAACTACATATACTGTTATATAAACTTAAAAAAAACTTTAAAAAATACAAAAACAAAATAATTTTTAAATTCTAATGTAAACATTTTTTTTTTTTAATTTCTCAAATTGCTCTACAATCCTTTAAAAAAAAAAAATTCATTTTTTTGTAAATTATAAAAAATATGTATATATTAAAAAATATTTAAAATACATTTATATTTATTTAATCAAATTAAAAGATTGTTGGGTTTTTAATAAATACAAAAAAAAAAGAAAAACTTTTATTTAAATGCTTCTTCGTCTGTTTTTATATTAAAAAAAAATAAATAAATAAAAAAATATATATATATATATACATATATATATGTATATTGAAAACGAACCTTGAAACTTGGGCATATCTGTCATCACATTTGCTTGAACTTTCCTTCAATATCTATGTTTTTTTGTTGGTGCAATGGCAGAGAGCTGTGCACCATCTAGAACATCTAGAACAAGCTCTCAGCTCCTGGGCAGCTGGCTGTGCTCGTAGATACAAAAGTACACGTAATTGGGCTAATGGATATTTCGGTACTAACACAATTTTGCTAATAAAGTTCGCAAACACACACAGCAAAAGGGTGATACAGAGTGAGAGCAAGAGAGAAAGCGAGAGAGAGTGAGCGAGAAAGAGGGAGAGGGAACGGCATTCAGTTGGACAAGAGACCACGTCGATAGGGATAGGCCGAGCGTCGACAAGGACTAGGGAAACAAGTGCCTCACAGCAGCAAGCGGAGCGAGTGGCCATAGCATCAGGTTGTCTGAACTTTTTGTTTAGTCTTCGGCAGCAGCTCTTCGCAAACTCTCGCAGCGGGCAGCACACATTTGCGTATAAGTGCGTCTCTGTGTTTTTGTTGACAACTCCTTACTCTGGTCACCGAAACACATATCCACACACATACACACACACCCACACACGCCAATACCAATGTATATCTGCACGCACTCATCTACCACAGTCACAAAGTCTACACAGTCTTATATTGTGTTTGCCTGCTGAGAGCCATAAACATTTTGTTTATATTAAACTACAGTCAGGCTGAAAAGTTTTCAAATTCACTTTTTCTATTTCTATAAGGAACTAAATATAACAACTAAGGAAAGCGAAAAAAATTTGGGAATAAAATAATACAAAATACAAAAAACTTGTAAAGATATTTATGTAAAATAGCAAATATTGAATTTAACAACAATCGTTTGAGGACTTAATTGAATTGAAGCATGAAATATATGTGAATAAAGATTTAAATTATTATAACACTTACTTAATTACTTACTTAATTGCTTATTTAATTAACATTTTTTCAATCCTATACAATCAATTAGCAAAACTAATTTTAATATAATATATAATTATATAATATATATATTAAAATAATATAATATATACATATATATTAAAATATAACGAATTTTATTACAAAAATTAAAACGTCGAGCAAACAAGAAATACAAATTAGTAAAAATTTTTGATTTTTTAATGGCTGAGAAAAATAAATAACTTTCAATGTAAAATAAAAAAATGTATTTGATATAATTAATTATATATTATATTTTCATAATATCATTAATAAATCGAATTGTAACCTATTATAGTATAGTATAGTATAGTATATTTTGTAACCTATTATATAACAAGAAAACCTATTCTTAAATAGCTTAATTATATATTATATTCTTTTTTATTGATTATTATAGTTTATTCATGATTTCGTTTCAACTAATATGAAATTTTTTATATTTATATTTAATAAGGATTATTAAAAAAAAAAAATAAAATAAAAGAATAAATATATTTCAACATATATTGCAAATACATGTGTATAGACAGATAAAATTATAGAAATATAAAGACAACTACCTAATTCAATCTTACCTTTGTTAAACTATAATTTACTTAGCTTGGCCAAAAATGTGAAGGCACATATACTTTTTGTATTGATGTTGATATTGAATTGCTTCGAGATCATGTATTTTCTGTATTATTAGACGACATTATCAATTGTCGTTTAGTTTGTTTTGCGTTTTATATACACATAACTATATAAAATCTAATTCTACTCAATACCTGATTTCTTGCTGTTCGATATTGCAACTTGTTGTTGGATTCATTGGGACTGGATTGACTGGACCTTGTACTGGGTATTCACTGTCTAGCTGCGAGACTGTCGATATATGTCTGCAGCTGCTGTAGCATGTGTGTGTGTGTGTGTTGCAGTCTATGTGCAGCAGTCTATGCAAATTGCCAAAAATTCCAATGAAGAACCCAAACACATACACAGACACATACACATACACACACACATACAGACAGAGGGAGCGAAAGACAAGAGTGTCCTGCACTTGTCTTGATTTGACTTGCCCCAAACAGAAGTCCAACCAAGCAGCTAAGCTCCGCCACCCGCAGCCCGCAGTTGGCTACGCTTGTGGCAGTAGTTAAACTCAATTATTATGCAAAGTCAACAATGTATATTTGGGCCACCAAAAAAGGTACACGGACTTTGATCCCCGCCCCGTCACAGCCGGCACCAAGTAGCAGCTGCAAATGTGATGCGTTTTGCGGCCAGAAATGCATTTAAATATATTTTGATTTGCAGTTAAAGAGATAACATGAAACGTGCTCAAGCAACGAGTAGCCGCATTCCATGAACTGCTCAGCATCTTACCGTTATGCAGAGCCATATAAACTCTATTTTCTTGACAGCATTCTTGGGATGCCTTTTGGCTGCTTTTCGGCACTGCAAATGACAAATCATTTTTGCTGTTCTATTGAAACTGTTTGAGTTTTAGTTGCCAACAACTTGCGAGCGCCTGGTGGCTCATTGTTGTCGTCAACATTTCGAGTGTCGCCTGTAGTCGCAATTGTTTTTACACTCGAACAAAACTGGGAGGATATGGCTTGCCTTGACAAAACCAACATTGGACTTAATTGAATTTGAACTAATGCATACAAATGCTAAATGCAACAATTAATACGACAAGAAATTACTCGTTCGAATGTATTTAGAAGACAATAATAATGATAATACAAATAATAATAATAAAAATGCGAAAAATAATATTAATAAAAACATTAACAGTATTCATTTAAAAAATCTATTTATATTTTGTCAGAATAAGTTATAATATACATATATACGTTAATTAAAAATTTTCTTTTAATAATTTCCATATAAACTGTAACTTTTATATTTAGAATATACTACAATATTATTATTATTCTAATATTTTAGTTATTTTATTCGATATTATGCAGCACGCGCATCAAGCGAATTCAGTCTTCAATTCATTTCAATCGCGTGCGGTCTAAGAAATTACAAATATATATATTCCGGAAACTAATTCCAATCTTCTTGATATTTCTGCCAGGAATACTGAGTGAGAGAAGCGACAAGTTGTTGGACAAGGCATTGCGGCAAATATTGCTATACAATCGTAAAGCCCTTGTTAGGATATGCATCTTCTGTGCGATCTAAAGAGGAAAAGTGTGTGGAACTAAACAATAAAATATTGAGCCTTGAGGCGCATATTAAGTTTCAAGAGAGTGAATTAAAATCATGTAAATCAACTAAGAAATACTGCTTGGCCAAAGAGGATGTGGCTATTAAGGAACTCAGAAATAAATTGAGTGATAAGGAAAAGGTAAACAATGAAGAATTACCTTCCAGCTGCATAGATACGGAGACAGGTATGTACGAAATAGAACTGCCTGGATCGAGTGCCTTTGACGTGTATTGTGATTCGAGTCTCGTCGATTCTGGCTGGACAGTAATTCAGCGTCGTCAGGACGGATCTGTGGACTTCAATCGCCCAATGCGAGATTATCGCAAGGAGAATTCTTTCTTGGCCTTGACAAGCTGCATTTATTGACGAAATCACGAAAACACGAATTGTACCTTTAGAAGAAGAGCTATGGGGACTATGTAGGATATGCGCGATATAGTCACTTCCTCATTGGAGGAGAGGAGGAAAATTTCAAACTAAAATCATTGGGAACATATTCTGGCAATGCAGGCGATGTAATGGGTAATAATCTTAATATGGAATTCTCAACGTATGATGCAGATCGCGATAATAACCAACGTTTCAATTGCGCAACTAATTATCATTCCGGTTGGTGGTTTAACAATTGTGGTTTTATGTAAGTAAATTACATTTTGTAAATTGGCTAAAAGCTAATCTGCCTTAAAGTTTGTGCAAATGATGATCAGGCCAGTAGAGTCCAAAGTTCAATATAATTTCTAATACTATCTTTAATATTCAATGTAATGTACGCAATTACTCAAAAACCTTTTTTCAGTTCGTGGTGGAGCATTTAATTCATGGATTTATTATTATTATTATTATTTTTTTTTTTTTCTAAAAATCATTTGAAAATTCACTTTGGCTTAGAGTATCTCTGCGTATGTATATAGCCATTAAATCTTGTATCTCGTATCTTGTATCTTCAACTTACATTTGTTGCTGCTGCCGCTGCGCTTCGCTTTGGCCGGCCTCTCTCTGTGTCTCTATCTCTGTCTCCGTCTCTGTCTCTATTGCTCTGTCTGCCTGGCCTGTCGCACTTTGTGCTAACAATAAGTTTTTAAGTAGTTTGACATTTGAACTTGCATTCAGCATTTGGAGTGCAATAAAAATGCGCAGCTAGCTATGCGGAAATGAGAGATGCTGCAAAACAAATAAGCAAGCCGGGTGGGTGCAAGCCTTCGTTTGACTGCGAAATATCTCGCAATGCCACGCCCCACTACAAAAGTTGTGGTGGGGCAGGGGGAGGTGTGGCAGGCGGCAGCGGGCGGCCGAAAAAGACCAAAAAATTATAAAGACGAAGAGAGCAAAGTTTTTGTCAGCGAAAAATTGCGGCGCAGTTTATTGCAAAAGTTCATTACAGTGCAAATGTTGCTAGATTGTCACCAGGCCAGAAGCGTGCAAGGCGACTGCTGAAAAGGGGGTCTGGATGGGGAAGAGGGAAGGGGAAGGAAGATGCTTCGTTGCTTTCGCAAGCTCAAGTCAGCTTTTTGTCTCTCGCCACTTGTTTAATTATAAAGTGCGAAAAATGCTTGCATACTTTTCGGCTGACACTGATGAAGCGCAGGTGATGCCACGCCTCATGATACCCTCTGACCCGGTTGGGTGGGTGGTTACCCAGGCCCACTAGGAGAATGTCCGTACACTCGCCAACTGCTAGGTAGTTAATACTACTTCTATTCTTTTTTTTTTTTTTTGTTATATTATTTATTTACTTCGAGTGCAGAAGCAGGAGCAAAAGTTCGCAGTTTGTCTGGCAAACTAATTTGCATTTTCTCATCAACGCAGCCGCCTGCATAGCTAATAAGTGGAGAAGGATGGCAGGAAAGAGAGAGAAAGAGACAGAGAGCGTTGATAAATAAAGAGCGCTGTGATTTTGCATAGTTAGCGAAGCATAGCTGAGCTGTGAAGCATTTAGCGCACACGTCAATCATACGACATGTGGTCCAGCCTGGACACAAACCATGGATCAAACTGTCCCCTCGTCCTTTGACACAGCCGGATTCATTCATTTATCATTAGACGTTAGCAAAATTGTTGCCTTGATAAATGAAGTGCTTAAAGGCCGTATTTTTTCGTAGATTCTCTTTTTTTGGGTTGTTTTATACCCTGCAATCATTTCGAAAATAGGAAATCAGGGTATAATGGTTTTGATGAAATGTATGTAATAGGCAGACCCCACAAAGTATATATTCTTGATCAGGGCAACGAGCAACGAGCAACGAGCAACGAGTCGATGTAGTCCTGTCTATCTGTGCATCTGCTCGTCTGACCGTCCGTATGTCCGTATGCTTGAACGCGGCGATCTCTGAGAGTTTAATAAATATACCATCCGTCGAGTGTCATATCAGCTTCTGTCATAAATTCGCTAGAAGATTTCCATTTCGTAAGCAATGAAGATAAATTTTTCCACACACTTTATATTAGTCAGTGCTTGGCATTAATGTACCTGATACCGAGTCTTGTAGCATTCAGCTTTTGTCATGCAGCTGCCTTAACTCAAGTTTTAGGCAAATATTATCAATATTTCCACATGTTTCATAGATGTCGGTAAGTACTTATCTAGGAGTTATCGAAATCGAGTATTGCTTATCGAGATTGATTGTTTGACAAGCTGATGGCTTTGACATCGATGTACCTTACATCGAGTCTCGTAGCATTCAGATTTTGTCATGCAGCTGCCTTAACTTAAGTTTCAAGCAAATATTATCAATATTTCCACATTTATGTCAGTAGTAGTTATCTAGTTATCTAGGAGTTATCGAAATGTTACTTATCGAAATTGATTAGTTAATAAACTGATGGCTTTGACGCTAATGCACTTTACATCGAGTCTCGTAGCATTCAGCTTTTGTCATGCAGCTGCCTTAACTCAAGCTTGAAGCAAATAGGATCAATATTTCCACATGTTTCATAGATGTCGATAAATAGATATCGAAATCGATAAATAGTTATCGGAATAGATAAATAGTTATCGGAATCGATAAATAGTTATCGGAATCGATAAATAGTTATCGAAATTGATCGGTTGATAAACTGATGGCTTTGACATCGATGTACCTTACATCGAGTCTCGTAGCATTCAGCTTTTGTCATGCAGCTGCCCTCACTCTAGTTGTTGCCACATTCGCTAGAAGAGTTGGCCAACACTTTCTAAGGCATTCATGGGGCTATGCTTTTTTTTTAAACTAGCAATTATGACAAATATTTCTCATAGAGTGTCGTAGCATTCAGCTTTTGTCATACAGCTGCCTTAACTGAAGCTTGAAGCAAATAGGATCAATATTTCCACATGTTTCATGGATGTCGATAAATAGCTAACGAAATCGATAAATAGTTATCGAAACGGATCGGTTGATAAATGGCGTCGCATTGATGTACATTATATTGGCTTCGCATTGATGTACATTATATCGAGTTTCGTAGCATTCAGCTTTTGTCATGTAGCTGCTCTCACTCTAGTTTTTGCCACATTCACTAGAAGAGTTGGCCAACACTTTCTAAGGCATTCATGGGGCTATGCTTTTTTTTTAAAGAGCAATTATGACAAATATTTCCACAAGAAAGTTTCATAGAGTGTCGTAGCATTCAGCTTTTGTCATACAGCTGCCTTAACTCAAGCTTGAAGCAAATAGGATCAATATTTCCACATGTTTCATAGATGTCGATAAATAGTTAACGAAATCGATAAATAGTTATCGAAACGGATCGGTTGATAAACTACTGATGGCTTCGCATTGATGTACATTATATCGAGTTTCGTAGCATTCAGCTTTTGTCATGTAGCTGCTCTCACTCTAGTTTTTGCCACATTCACTAGAAGAGTTGGCCCACACTTTCTAAGGCATTCATGGGGCTATGCTTTTTTCTGAACGAGCAATATATGACAAATATTTCCACAAGAAAGTTTCATGGAGCGTCGTAGCATTCAGCTTTTGTCATGCAGCTGCCTTAACTCAAGCGTGAAGCAAATAGGATAAATATTTCCACATGTTTCATAGATGTCGATAAATAGTTATCGAAATCGCATTCAGGGTTTGTCATGCAGCTGCCCTAACTTAAAATTCTAGCATCATATTATCCACATGTTTCATAGATGTCGGTAAGTAGTTATCTGTTGGCTTTGACATGGATGTATCTTACATCGAGTCTCGTAGCATTCAGCTTTTGTCATGCAGCTGCCCTCACTCTAGTTTTTGTCACATTCACTAGAAGAGTTGGCCCACACTTTCTAAGGCATTCATGGGGCTATGCTTTTTTTCTGAACAAGCAATTTATGACAAATATTTCCACAAGAAAGTTTCATGGAGTGTCGTAGCATTCAGCTTTTGTCATGCAGCTGCCCTCACTCTAGTTTTTGCCACATACACTAGAAGAGTTTGGATACAGTTTCAGAGGTATTCATGGGACTAAGCTTCTTTTCTGAAAGAACAAATTATTATCATTATTTCCATACATTTTATTAATGCACCTTCCATCGCGTCTCGTAGCATTCAGCTTTTGTCATGTAGCTGCCTTAACTACATCTGTGGTTTCGTTTTTTATTATAATGGGTTCAGGGGATTTCGTAGTCGAGCAGTTCCGACTAGAGCTTTCTTACTTGTTCTGTTATTATTTTCTTTTGTTTTATGGTCAAATTATGTAAATTTTCTTCCATTTCCCAAAATGTCAAGTGAAATTGCTTTGATAAAGCGCACAAAAAGGTGTGCTAAGCGTCCTTGATTAATGTTCCACAAATGATTCGAAAAACCCAAAGCCAAATTGAAATGTTTTGCTAACTAAATTAATTTCTACTATTTGGCTTTTCTTGTCGAGAAGAGAAAATTTGCGCTTGTGCTATTTCACTAATTCTAAACTGGATTAAAGTATTTGATTGACTAATGAAAGGAAAATAATATATATATTTATCTATATTATTGTTGCCCGAGATATATAACATTTGTTAGACCTAAAGAATTCACTAAACGAGCTCAAAGTACAAACTAGTTTAGGTAGTAGAATACTGTTTTAATAAAATATGTAGAATGCAGGCAAGACATATAAGTAAATACGGGAATTATGGATCTGCAAAAAAAACCAGCGAGGAGCTCGAGCAAAAAAGTAGGTTTCTATACCCCATATACCCATTTAAAATGGTTCATCAGCTTTTGATTTGGTTTTGATATATGAATGTATCAGACAGAAGAAGGCGTGGCAGACCCCATAAAGTATATATGTCTATGGTTGAAAACGGAGACGAGCTCGATCAACGCAACAATCAGCAGTTAAAAGAGCTAGAGACTTGAATACGCGGATGAAATTCGCTTGCAAATATCGATAACGATTCTCATATATTCTGCGTATAGAAAATTTGGTATAAAATTGTATTTGTTCAAATTTTACCTACATTTACAGTTGCATGCACTTTATACAATTTAGATTTTCGTTTTATTTTGGATACTATCTCTAAAAAAAAAGTATTTTAGATATTTATGGATTCAGAAATATACCCATATGAATATCAGTATCACGAAAATTATTTAGTAAATACGAGACGAAGACTTATTGGAATATCAGTTCTGCGAAGTGTTCGAGCAGTCGCCACTTTTAATTGTTTTATTCTTCTTTGATATGCGAAACATATCTAATAATTGTTGTAGGTCTATAGCCAAATATCTCTCTAATAGGATAGGACTCACTTAAAGTGAGACTGAAGACTACGCTCCCCTCCCATTATTAAGTATGCCCTCGCAATGCTGCCACAATACAGGCCTAAGCAACCATCAACTTCTTGGAAATGAATTGACTTGATTTTTTAATTTTCTTTAATTAAACAATTCAGATTTATGGAGTCATAATCTGTTGAAGGTTGGCCAAATGTAAGGAAAAACTTTTCCTTCAAGTGTATTTAAGGTTAATTAAATTTGATAAAAAAAAAAAAGAGATGACCCAAAAATCATCATTTGCTGGCCATAAGTCAGACGGACTAATTGTATTGGAGAAAATCCAATTGGATGATTTCATTTTGGCCCGTTGCGAGTTTCTCTTGGCCATGGCTTTGTTATTGTTTAATTTTTTGCGCTATGCGCTCGATTGGTTAGCCCAAGGGCGGCCAGCAGGGGGTGTGGCATCTATTTCAGGTGGCTTGGCAATCAAAAATGCTGGGGCCAACACAACACTTTAGGGCAAGTTAATGGAAAAGGCCGGGCAGCAGCCGTGTAACAAGTGTAACAATGAAGTGCCAGCACTGCGGGGCAAACAGAGACGGAGAGAGACGGTGAGAGTGGGGGAGATTGAGGGAGAGAGTAAAGGGCATAATGCGCGCGTGAGAGAGAGAGAGAGAGACCAAAACATTGGCATAAGTACCGCTGCAGGCGTCGACAAGTGGGCGTGCGACGTGGGCATGGTCGTTGGGCGTTCACTGACAATCACACACACACAAACACCTACATACAGTGCCGCAGGCTCAAGGATTCACACGCTGTTTATATTTGCATACATTTAACCTGCGGCTAGGCTCAGACTGCTGCTGCTCATTGTTGTTGTTGTTGTTGTTGTTGTTTGTTTTTACAAGTTGTTTCGTTTATGTGCATTGCACATTTAGTTAGATACACACACAGTTACATAAGCACACACACACACACGTAAATAAATATCATTCATTTTTTTCTCATCTCATCTGTTTTTGCCTCTGGAATATTTGAACATTTTGTGTGGTTAATTAAAATTTGCAAGAAGTTGTCTAGGCCAGCGCATGGGCGTGGCAGCTGGCTCTAGAATATATTTAACCGCAAAACTCCAGCTACATTTATGGCTAAGCTGGGCAATTCACGATTTTGTAGGCTAGTGCCTAAATACTGTTGCGGCTGCCAGCCAGGGCAAACACTGCGTATACGTAATATTCATGCAGTTCAATGCGCATTTAGCAATAGACGAACACTAAATACCCTATACAAAAATATTAAGGGCACAAAGAAAGAGATTCAATTTGACAATTTATTTTAATCAAGATATGTGTACAAATAAAAAAAAAATAAAAAAAAAAATTGAAGTCAAAAAAGAAAAGAAAACCATTTAAAAATTCGCATTACATTTTTGAGACACATTATCTAATATTATATATTTAAAGTGATTTATTATACTTATTCACCAAGGTGAAATGTACATATTGGTTTTATGTCTGTTTTACTGTCTGTCCGTTTAATCGTCTGTCCGTCAATTCGTCTATCTCACTATCCGTATGAACGCAAACGATAAAAAAAAAAACTTTAACATATAATTTTGATCCGCCCACTAAGGGCGTGGCAAATCGGAAAATGCTCAACTCAACCCACATACCGCTTCCAATGATTGCAGGGTATTACAAACAATTGTGGAAACAACAATAACAATTTGGCATGGCTTACGAATACATACACTGCGCGTCATCAGGTTAGCGCCCCCTTTACACTCAACCTCAAAGCTAAATAAAATCTAAACTATCAGAACTCCATCTTTGAAATTTTTTTACATTATACTCCATTTATTTATCTTTAAAATACAAAAAGAATGGCTACTGTAACAATAAGGATTATTTTTAAATAATTTTTTTTTTGCAAAATGTACAAAAAACATGTAACAAAAATTTGGTCATCAGATTAGCGCCCCCTGCGCTAAATTCAATTTATTTAAGTTAATGACCAAAAATAACACCGTATTTTAAGCTATTATTATTTTTAAGTAATATTAGTAGTGCGTAGTGCCGTTTTTTGTTTGAAATTACTTCAAAAATTCGATTAGGAGTGGAATTATAAAGTTGTTCAATATTATTCAAGGATATGGTTGGCCAAGCGTGTTCAGTACCTTCGATTAACTCTGTCTTTGCACTATAATGCTTTCCGGACTCATATACTTCCTGACCAACCATCCCCAGACGTTTCCAATGATATTAAGGTCGAGTGAGTATGGTGGCCACTCCATGAGATCAATTTTTTGGCCCTGAATCCAGGACTTCAGGGATTTGGATTTGGATTTGGAGCATTATCATGCTGGGAAATCTAATGCCGGTTTTCAGACAGGTTATAGATATGCGGAGCCGCAGTTTTAAACACGGTGTTGTAGTCCTATGCGTTCATGCGCGATGTCAAAAATTGAAGCTTACAAGCGCTGTAGTAAGATATTGCACCCTACATCAATGCCACACCACCCCCTTGCCGCAACGGCTTGGAAACCGTTCCAAATAATGTTCTTCTATGCGTAGGGTATGGATATAATAAATTTAGCCATCAGTTCTTTCCAAATTCAATTTTTCTCATCAGAAAAGACAACATGCTGCCATTGGGTAGACCACGTCATGTTCGCCCGGCCAAAATTAATGCGTATTTCTTTTCTCAGCATACCGACTGGTGTCTTTTTTTTTACATTCTATTTCTTTAGGTAATTAACTTTCTTAATTTCTCTTTGGACTGTTGATAAGCACGTCTTAGCACCGATTTTATCCCTAATCTTGGTGGTCGATTCATGGGAATTCGAAGCTTCTCGAACTAATGCTCTTCTATTTCCTTCTGAAATCTCTTGATTATTGCCGCCTATATAGTTTTTTCCATAGTTTTCCCTATTTGTAAAAAAATTGCCACTTAGTTTTCTGTTTTTTCCTGTTTTTTCAGCAATTTTATGGTTGCATAGTCTAGATTCAAAGTATGCCTCAATCTTTGATTTTCAACCAAAGATAAAACTGTTTCTTTACCCATACTATAAATATATTGAATGCTTTGAGCTTCACAAAAAATTTGGTGAGTGTAATTGCCAAAATAAGCAAGATAATTACAATTGCATTTGGGGGCGCTAATCTGATGACGCAAAATAAGTGCACACATTTTTTGCGAAAATAGAAAAGAATAGAAAATAAAACAACGGGTTTTCACTCGCGCTTTTTTTTGGTATGAGAGACATCTCATATGATGATAATGAAATACAAAAAAAAACCAAGAAGTTGCGTGCAATAGGCAAAGAGAAAAACGTAAAAGAAAATGAGTGTAAGGGGGGGCGCTAACCTGATGACGCGAAGTGTATGTACATATATACATAGACATATATGTATGTATGTATATGGTTTGATTTGTAATTCCTGGAAAATACTCTATACGGCTCCAGTTGATTTCAATCTGTTGCATAGCTGGCACACACACAAACACAAACCCACACACACACGCATACGCACGCAGGAAGACGAGGACATTTATCAATGTTGCGACAGGATATCAAGGATTCGAGTTTGAGTTCTCATTTTCATTTCACATTTCTCATCGTTTGAATGGAGAAAAAAGGAAAAAACTCTGGAATTTATTTTCGAATTCCCTTCTTTTTTTATCAATTTTGTCGTCTTTATTTTCATTTAATATTTTTTTATATTTTTATACTCATTCACGAAAGTGAATCAGTATATTGGTTTTGTGCAATGTCCGTCTTGCTGTCCGTCCGTCTGTCCGTCTGTCCGTCTGTCCGTCCGTCCGTCTGTCCGTCTGTCCGTATGAACGCAATCTATTTCGGCGCTATTGAAGCTAGAGACTTGAAATTTGGAACACATACTCGTGTATATCTCCGATTTATAAAGTGTTAAAATTTTCCCGATCCGCCCACTAGGGGCGTGGCAAATCGGCAAATGCATTTTCCGATATACCAGAAATCATGTTTGTTGAAGAGCTAGAAAGCTGAAACTTGGTATGTAGGTCCGCGTTGACCACCCAAGATCACGAGCTATGGCGGATATATCTACGCCCATTGGGGGCGTGGCAAATCGGATAAAACTGTATCTCCTAAAGTTGTAAACCTAGAATGCTGAAATTTTGCACGTCAGCTAATGGTATGATTCTATAAAGTCTGAAGATAAATTATAAGTCTACGCCCGTTGGGGGCGTGGCAAATCGGACCTGAAGATATAGTGATTTTTTAAATTCTCCTATATTTTGGACACTATTGATGGCAGAGACCTCAAATTTTGTACATATACTCGGACTGATCACCCAAGACCAAAAAGTTTTGTCGGATATATGTCCGCCCACAGGGGGCGTGGCAAACCGCAAAAGTTTATATCTCCTAAAGTATAATAGCTAGAAGCTTCAAATTTGGATAGTTGAGTTACTGGTAGCCTCCTCTATCGATTCCCCAAAAATAATTTTTTACGCCTCTTTAGGGGCGTGGCATATCGAAAAATACCCTGTAATTTTCACATTTTTTTAGGGTAAGCATTCAAACTTTGCAGTTAGGGTAACGTTATCTCTTTCTAAAAACTGACCAAAAATGAGGTGTCTACGCCCAGTTGGGGCGTGGCAAATCGGAAAAACCTGTATATTCCACAGTATTAGAACGAAACTTAACTACTAAATTGTTGATGGGATGTGAATGAGTATTCCGCGGTCGGTAACGCCCGACTGCAACGTTCTTACTTGTTTATTGTTGTTTTTTATACCAAGGAAAACATTTACACAGTCAATTGAATTTACTGTGCCTCTTATTTGATGAATTATTAATGAATGACTGCAAAACAAACAGATAAATATATATATATGTATGTATGTATGTATGTATGTATATATGCATATATCCATATATCATATATATATATTTTCTGCATTGATATATGAGGCCTAACCGCAAACGATTTTAAGATTTTGTGGCATTTGACATTTTCAGCCAGCGAGAAAGAGACAAAAAGGAGAGAGAAAGAGATGCAGAGCACAAGTTGAATCGATAAAAGTCGATTATCGAGGCAGTTTCATAGGCAAGCTGGCAATTAGTGTTATGAAAACCCAATTTGAAATTGAGACCAACTGCTCGTAAATAATTAATGGTCGATGCGGTGGCAATTGAATTGGCTATAAGTACAACTGCCAGATGATTAGCTTGTTTCATTCATTCCAGTTCACCGTTGCGCTCGGCCATGTATTCGGTTGAGTGTCTCAACTGGGCACAGTGCCTGCCAAAGGCAATCGCCGCCAATCAACTAATCGCCAAACAACTCAGATCTCTGCTCCTCTTCATCTGCGACGATGTGCGACTGATGCAATTACTGTGGAAATGGCTGATCTACAAATGTGAGAGCCAGCAATTCAATTAGATATGCATTATTTTATAACTTAATAATATATAGAATATGTACTAAATAATAATATCATAAATAATACAATTAATGTTTAAAGTGAAAGTTCAAAAACAGAAACAAAATATAAAATTGTGTTAAATGAATTCATATATAAATTCAAAAATTTGCCACACTTGAAAATTAATTTTTAAAGTTTTCTTATAAAAAAAATATAACTATAAAACTCAAATTTCTTCGAGTAAAACAAAATTAGTGTTTATAATATTTCTTTTCATGTACTAAAAGTTTTTTAATAAAACTTTTTTATTGTTAAATTAAAACCACAAAAATGAGAACGTAAAAAATAAATCTGTTATTATACCCTGAACCCATTGAAAATGGGAAATCAGGGTATAATGGTTTTGTGAAAAGTATGTAACAGGCAGAAGGAATCATCGCAGACCCCATAAAGTATATATATTCTTGATCAGGACGACGAGCTGAGTCGATATAGCCCTGTCCGTCTGTCCGTCCGTCCGTCCGTCCGTATGAGCAAAAGGATCTCAGAAGATATAAGAGCTAGAGAGCTGAAAATTGGCAAGCATACTCGTGTATACCATAGGCAGTACAAGTTTGCTTTATTTTTTCGATAACTCATCCGATAACTTTTTTATCGAGAATAATCGAAAAATCGACAATGTTTTTTTCAGCTTATTTTGAACACTTTTAGACCTGGAGACTTCAAATTTGCGTTGTATATAAAGTTAATGGATACAAAGATTTTGTAATTTACAGATTTTGGATACCACGCCCCCTTCGCCCCCAATTTGTAAAAAACGCATTTCAAGTACTAGAGACTTGTGCTTTGAAATGTACACACATTTAAGCCATATGATTACGCTCTAAAAGTTTCATTAAGATCGTATGTCTACAAAAGAAATTATTCAACAAATAAATTCTCGTTATATTGCCCACACTGCAGTGCAGCCCAAGCGCAGCCGCTGCTAGCTGCGCAGTTTGCAAAGCGCGTGCTTATACGTGCATGTGTATGTATGTGTGCATAAAAGAAGTCCAGAATGATTAGAATATCAGTTTGGAGGGTTCAGGGTATCTCCTAGTCGAGCAGTCTCGACTGGAGCCTTCTTACTTGTTTTTCAATTGATTTCAAGCTTAAAGTTGTACTATTACTATTATTTATATTTAGAGCTTCATAAACGAACAACAATATAAAAAATCAATTGTAAATTCTTAAGAAGTTGCTTGCTTAACTACTTCATATAACTACTCATTACGTCTATAAGCTACCACTCAATTTATTTAACTCAAGAGCAATTAACATATCAAGTACAAATAACTCAGTGGGAGCTCTTAGCTCATTAGTATTTACCGTTTCGAATGAGCATATCCTCTTTGCAATTAAGCAACTCAAAGAGCATTTGAAAAGGCTCGCTTAGAGATTATTCAAACACCTTTCCACTCCCAACAACACTCAAGAGCTAAAAAACACAGCGCTTTGAGCAAATTCTTACTACCCTTACTTACTGCTCAATGGCATCTTTTACTCAAATACAATCAGCTCGATTTCAGAGCGCTAAGAGCACGACTTCAAGAAAATACTCACTCATTCAGCCATTCTCTGTCCTACTCATTCTGTCACTCTCTTTCTACAGTCCGTCGCCATAGTATATTCACCACTTAAGAGCATGCACTGTCATCTCATGCACTCTCGCTCCATTCGTGTTTGAGCTCACTCAAAGAGCGAAAGCTCTTTACGAACTGGCAAAGCCGAAGATGCAGCTGGCCGAATGCGCAGCGAAGACTGCAATCGTTTCATATGAGTTGCAAATGTTTTTGGCACATTTAGTACATGAACGGCAGCACACATGACCAAGGTGTGTGTCATGTCTAGGTGTGTGTACCTGTGTGTATGTGTGCGAAATTTTATTTATTTAACGAGTGTTTTTTGGTATATTTGTTGTTGTTTTGGTTTGCGTAGCTTGCAGTTTTTTACAGTATTTCTGTAGTTTTTTCTTGTATTTTTTTATATATTCTTTTTTTTTTTACTTTTCATTTTTTGTGGGTTTCTTTCACTTCTTGTTTGCCGAGTTTTTACTTTTTATGGCGCTGCATTTGATAGATTGAATTTTACCGAAATTGAAAGATAAGACACTACCTGTGCATATCTATGTATCTCCCTTTCTGTATGTGTGTGTGTGTGTGTGTATACTTTTGTAGCTGCGTGCGATGGGGCTTATCGTTGCTCGGCGCTGGCTGCTGTTCAGACATGTTAATTTCGACTTAATGCTGTTTAAGTAAAGCCCCAATATTTGCGCCTAATACGCATACATGTGTAATGAATGTAGGCGCTTATGCACACACACACACACATACAGAGAGAGAGAGACGGACAGACAGACAGACATGGCAATATGAGTGACTTACATGTGTAAGTCGGTAACACGACGAAAACAGATGCTATCTTGCATACATTTAGGCGCACAAGCAAAACAGCATTGGGACTTGGACTTGAACTGCGGCTGTACAAGCTTTTCAACTAATATACGTATGTGTGTGTGTGCGTTTGTATGTCTGCTTAGGTGCTCCCACTAAGGCGTCAGTCACGTGCAGAAGCCGTGCGCGACAGAGACAGGTAATGGGAGAGTAAGCGACTATGCAGCGATAAGCAAACATTGTCCATCAAAAACACACCTACGTAACGGTATGCACACACAACACACACACACACACACCTGCATGTCTGTGTGCATTCATTGCATTGAACATTGACATATTTGTCGATTTTCAAATTTATGTCAGACTTTCCCCATTGATTTTGATACGATCCCAACAGTAACAAAACGATTCTAATTGATATTTTACAAACTGAATTAAACTAAATTATATAAATACATATAAGGTAAATTAAGTCAGTAAGTCATTTAACGAATAATTTGAATTTTTCAAAAGAATTTTTGACATTTTATTTATAGTTAAAATTTGTAAAGCAATAGAGGAATATTGAAATATGTATTAATATATTTGTCAGAATTAAAAAAATTATAATAATAATAAATAAATAATTTTTAATAAAATAATTTTACTTCAAATTTCATATTTTTTTAAATATTTACACAAGAGTCAAATTTATTTAAATAGTTTTAGACTTTCGAAAAAAAAAAATTATTAAATTTTATATTAATTCGCATTAATATTATATATTTAATATTATTCCCTTTTAACACTTAATTTTTATAATTTTATTTCTTTAAGTTCATATAATTTCAAACAAGTGTTGATTTTATTTTTTATGCAACTACAAATTAAGTCTGTACATATTAAATTTAATCATTTTTTGTAATCGATAGCAAAAATGTAAAAAGTGAAAACCCAAATTGGAATTTATGAACTTTTGTGGCTGCATTTAAATGCCATGTGCGAGATAAGCATACACACACATATACACACAGACACAAACGCAGAGCAGACAACGACCTTTGCGTTGCATTAAATATTCAATTACATTCACAATGCTTAAGGCTTCTGGGGCCGCTGCAAGCAGACTCGAGCACAAACACATATATATATATAACTATATATATATAAATATATTTCAATATATGTATGTATGTATGTATGTATATCTATAAATATGTATATGTATATATATATTAATGGATGCTGATGCAGATGTATATACCTATAAATAGGATCGATGCTGTGGGCTAGTGAGGCCGGCTTCATTAAAAATCCTGTCAATACCTATTAAAATCAAAAATCAAATCAATTTTGTGCTATAATTACAAAAATGTCTGCTGCTGCTGCTGCTGCCGCCGTAAAGTTGTAAAGTGCTCAACGAAATGCACACACACACACACACACACACACATGTATGAATATTAACCAGCACACACACAGAGACATACACACAGCTAGCCAACTCTGTGCTGAGTGGTGAAGCAGAGCACAAACAAATGTCAATTAAAAAGTAAAAATTGCTGGAAAATGCCGCACGACCTGACTAAAACAAAAGGCCAACTGAGCTCAGTCGAGTTGGCAGCAGAAGCAGTACGAGCAGCATGGCAGGAGGCAGGCAGCCACAGGAGGTGAAAGTGGAATAGCGGACGAACAGGCAGGGCCAGAGCGCTCGCAGGAGTTTAGGCTAGTTTTAGACACACCCTCACATACGCAGAGAGAGAGAGAGAGAGTGAGAGAGAGAGAGAGAGAAAACGTTTTGACCAAAAAGCCAAAAATATCCGATTTACATTTGTCTTTAGTTGAGCTCGTAAATGGAATCAAGTGGCAGACAAAAGATAGGAGATAAGAGATATGATATAGTATGAGATGAGATGTAGGATAATATTGGATAAAAATTAAAATAAATAAAATTTGGCATATAAGGAAAGATAATGATAAAAGTTTGGAAAATATGAATACGATACAGACCAGTCATCAGATCTTAAAGAGATGAAAGAGAAGACAACACATAAGAATATGAGAGATGTTTACAGATTAGAATAAAATGAAAGATAAGATTTACGAAATACTAGAAATAAAATTGACCAAATAAAACCTAATAGATAATATAAAAGATCATAGGTAAAAGATAAGAGACGAGATATGTGATATATGAGATATGATAGCAGATAAAGGATAAATTTAATGGACGAAGGAGAAGAAAGCAAGAAAAGATAAAATAGATAACGGATATGGGAAAAAACATAAGAAATTCCATATAAAAAATCAGATATGAAATGAAGGATTAAATATCAGAAATAAAAGATAAAAGATGAGTGATAAGATGCAAGAGATAGGAGAGAATAAATAATAGATAATAAATATATATGATATAAAAGATGATACGAGGTTGTTGTAAGAAAAATAGGTATAAAGATATATAAAAGGAATAGGTATGAGGTCAAAGAGCCCAATGAGATAAAGTTAACTCGAATTGTGATATACACTTTTTATAATTTCTTCTTGAAATTTACAGAGTTTATTCATTAAAGGTTATTACATATTAATTTAGTTTAAAGTCTTTAAGACTCTCTTTAACTATTTAGTTTTTGATTTCTGAAATATTACTTTAATATCTGTCTAAGGAAGGGACTTTCCTTTATGTGCAATTTATTTTACTTGCTTTATTTCCTCTTGCAACCTATATTATATTTAGTACTGATTCGAATACTTCTGTTGCTCTTGCAGTCAGCCGCATCTCTCTATATCTCTTCATTTGTTATCTTTCTATTTCTCTCACTTCTCACTTTCTCTATGTCGACTTAATCTTGTCTCTTAGCTTCCACTACTCATCTATCTTCAGACGACTTTTCATGCCGCTGCAGCGCCCGCATCCACTTGAGAAAGTTGCACTCAAGACTTCATTTAGCAAGCTTCACTGTACTTGTCACTGTGACGCTGTCGCCGTCTACAGCTTTTTTTCTATTTGAGAGGACTCTTCGCCTTGGACGCTGGTCAACTGGGCAGCTGTCCACTTGAAGGGACGCAGCAGTGAAGGAGCGATGCGAAGCGTTGCTCCATTTGGATGCCAAGGCGGGTGTTGCACAAAAAATAGAGGCACCATAATAAATGTCTGGCAGTCAGATGGAGAGGAAGAAGGCGAAAAAAGGAAAGCGAAATGAAAAGAATTGCATAAAGAAGTAAAAAAGAAGCCGGCACAAAACTCGACAAGTGCCTCGGACTTTGTACGGGCTGCCAACTGAATTCAACAAGCAACAATTACCAAAGAACTGAATGGGAGCGAGTGAGGAAGCATTCAAAACAAAACAAAAACAACTGCGATTGAGCCCCGTTACCAGTCAGTTGAACAATTACAGCCAACCCTCACCTTCCCCCTCCCAACACAACGAATACGTTGACAAGGTTGGCAGCGCAGCAGGCAGCAATAAGTGCAATGCGCGATAATCGAAAATGAAGCAATAGAAACAAAAGCGTAAAGCGGAAGTCGAATCAAAGGCAATGGGCAGCAACAAAGCGCGCAAGAGCAAGCGGCAGCGGGAGAGTCGCAGATAATTTACAATTTATTTGTTTAGTTTGTGGAAGCGAGATAGCAGCAATGTTAAGTTATCTAAAATCATTTTGAGTGCATGCTTTTGCTTTATATCTGTGCTGTTCACACAGTTTCTTTAACTGACTATGTCTATTTAAAGTGTGACAGAGCAGGGGTAAATTACTTATGTTCCACTGTTAAAGACTCTGTTGATCAGTGGTACTTATGTTAAATCTAACAGTCAATGTTAGAGTCTTCGCTCAGCTGCATCCATTATGTTCAATTTTAATGAATGAAATTGACAGGCAGCATAGAGGAAAAAACAAATATACAAACGATACATTTAACTGAAGGATAATCGATTTACCACCACCACTAAAAGTCAAGGCAGCGAAAATGCAATTGAGAGCATGCCACAGCAGCGATTATTCAACTTCCCACCAAAAGGGATTTATGTATGTGTATGTGTTTGTGCAAATGCAAACACTTTCGCAGGCAGCACTGACCTATCCAACACTTTTAGGTCTGCTAAAAAAAAAGAAGAGAAGGGAGAGTAACGAGAGAGTGAGAGTGAGTAGGAAATAAATGATGGTCAGTAAACAACGAAGTGAAGGAAATATTTTGACGCGTACGAGTGTGAAAGAGAAAGGGAGAGAGAGAGGCAAAAAGTAAGTCAGACAGACAAAGAGACAGAAATCAAATGAAACGCATAAGAATCGATTCGATTAGTGAAATGAAATTTACGCCAAAATAAATTTGCACAACTTACAGACTTGGCGCGCCTAAGTGTTAGCCATATATACACCCTATACCCTAACTGTGAGTACTCCCAGCATCTTAAACCTCCTTGTTATTGAAAAGGTTACATGTGAAAAATATTAAGTTATTTAATATTATTATTTTTTTGACTTACCCGCAAGCAAAAAATATTTGTATTTTATCCTTTTTATTATATATATAGTTTGCAAGCGAAAAAGGAGCTTACATTTGACTGTAATGATTAAAACATGTGTAATAATAATACAAATTAATAGTAATAAAGATTCGAATGTATAAAAATTCCACAAAAGAATTAAAACTAATTAATTAAAATTTAAGATATTTAAGCGGGTAAAAATTTTAGGGTTTCAAAAATATATATACTTAAAAGTCTATAATTTCTTTTTTAATTTTTTTTTTTTTTTTTTTTTTTGGTGCGGGGGGGGGGGGTGTCTAAGTGTAATGTAATTCTGCAACATATAAATCAGCCAATTTTACCAATACGACATCAAAATTAGTTTGATTGCTATTATAATACTATTGTCAATATATATTTATTATTGTTATTAATATTCGATAATCAAGTACATATTAAGATGTAAGATTTACTTACAGAGCATTTTCAAAACTAAATGTTATCGATAAAACTTAAACAGTAGATAAAATATAGTTATCGCAAATCATACCACGCGTGCTTCGCCTGCTTTTAAGATTATTGTCTACCTGTGATATGAATTTAAGTGTATTCAATCTTCGGCTTTTAATTGTTTCCATTCAGTTTTCGTGCTCATTTTGTATTTTGCGCCCGTCGCCGCCGCTTGTCATGTTTGTTGTCTTCGTTGTTGTCCTTCTTGTTGTCGTTGTCGTCGTCGTCGTCGTCGTCATTGTCTCTAAACTTTTGTACGTTCATTAATCTTGTAGAGCGTTTTCGCTGTTGCGTCAGGCTTTTCCTATTCTTATATATATACAAACATACATATATCAATGTGTGTGTGTGTGTGTCTGTGTTTGGCAGTTGGTTCGGCTCCTTGTTGCTGCTCTGCTGCGCCGCGCCGTTGTCCTCGCAGCCAGGACACTTGTGCGACAGTTGTTGCATGATAAGGTTTAATCTATTTAATTGTAATTGATATTTTTCCTAGATACGATGGGGCCGTCTTTTGCTTCTTCTTCTTCTTCTGGTTCTCCTCTTTGCCACTTCATTTTTATTTCACCCATTTATAAACCAAATGAGGCGCCTAAGACAACGACGAGCCAAACAACTTGTTGGCAGTGAACAGCAACAACAACGACAACAGCAAAAACAACAACAGCTGACAAATCATAATTTATAAAGTGCTGCGCAACAGAGCCTTAAAAAACAAATGCGAGTGAGTAAAGTGAATATAAAGAAAAAGCTCTTTCTAAGCCAACAGCTGAATGCCCTAACATTTCTGTCTAGAATAAATATGCTTAAGTATGTTTTCAATTTATGGAAAATTAAAATAAATTAATATGAAATAAATTATTAATGGAATAACTAACTTGTGTCCATATAATTACTATTCTGAATGGGACGGAATAATATAGGGCAGATAGAAAGAGAGAAGGAGCGCGAGAGAGTGAGAGAGAGAGAGAGAGAGAAAAGAAATAAGTAAAGCAATATAAATAGAGATAGGGAGAGAGCAAGGGAGAGAAAGAGACAGAGAGATAAACTAACAGAGACTAGAGACTGCAATATTAATATTTAACTTTAACTTATGATGTAAATAATTTTATTGGTAGACACAAATTTATTCTTGACTTTGCTCATGAATGAACTGGAAATGGATGGAGAACAAATGCCAACGATCTATTGCTAGCTTGAGTTGAAAAGTAGAGCATGTGTTAATCCGATATGTCCTAGACTCTGCGTGGGTTTGAGCTTAATGGGAGGCGTGGGTAGGCGGAAGCTGGGCATGTAATCACGCCAATGCCATTATCTTGCATATCCCTTTGTCAGTTAGTGCAGATGATGGAGGGACGTCGCACACATGGGACACATCAAATACGGGCAAGATAAGAGAGTGCCAAGTTGTTGATGTGTAAACGGTTTCGGATTTAAAATAAAATAGGCGTGAGTAAACAACACACGGCTAGAGTACGATAGAGAGAGAGAGAGAGAGAAGACCGTGAAAAAAAAAATAAAACAGGAAGTCTAAAACAAATTGTTGCGGAAACTCCGGCAAACACAATAAATGTTTAATAAGCCAAAACGAGCAGAGAAAAAGCGAAAGCGACGCTGCCCTAAAAGCCTCCCAGCTCTGGGTGTCTGCATTCAAGTCGAGGTCTCCCGTTCAGGCCTCGGTTTCGGCCTCAATCTGGGTCTGGTTAAGAGGGCAGCCCCATATTGCGGAAGCTGCAGCGGAAGCTGCCCGACTGAAATGTTGTTCAAATCTTAACGTTAAATTATAGAAACCGACTTCCATGGAAAGAAATAAACCTAGGCATAAACATAAATCTCGAGTTGCTCGACTTATGAAAGTGAAATGCAATATACATGTTTATTCTATTATCTATCAAACATAAGATATGCATACTTTATGGGGTCTACATTTTAACAAAACCATTATACTAAAATCTCGCATATTTTGTTCTTATTTTTTTATATTTTTTATATTTAATATAGAAAACGAAATGATTTGCGCTTTTATGGACAGCAAGACAGACATATCTAATGAAACACATATATTCCATTCAAATAAATCATTATCAATGTACAGATAAACAATTTACAGATAATTGTGCATGGCTATCGTTTAATTTCTAACTCTATTCAGTTTCTGAAGGTCATAATTCTACTCTCAGAAAGAGCAGAGCCAAGTTCTATGAATTATTGATAACAACTGTTGTTGACAATATCAAGGTAAAGCAATTAGATTAGGCAATCGTGACCAGACAAACGATAAATATAAATAAATAAATAAAATAAATAAATATATGGCGAGCTTACAAAATAATATTGATTTTTAATCGATTTTGTGTGCTTAATAAATAATATAAACTCCCACCTATACAATGTCTATCGATAACATTAAAAAGGAATCAGATATCGAATTTGTTAAGCAAATTGAATACAAATCAATATAAATGTACGTCTCTAACTCTGAAAGGCTCGCAGATCAAAGTATTCATACAAATGAACAGCCAAACGGAGAGGCAGAGCAAGCTAAGTCGGCTCAGCTGATCGCCCTGACCAAGAATATATGTATGTATGCTTTATGGGGTGTGCGACGCTTTCGTCAGCCTATTATATACATTTTCTTACACAGAAATCAACCAGAAAAAAAAATAATTAAGGTCATAAGATAGCCTTTTCTATGGGATGTGTTATCCTTTGTGGGTTTTATAGTAAAGAACTTACATACTCAAAAATATGTTCTATAATAATTTAGGGAATAATTAAGAGATCGAAATTATTATTGGGTAAATTTAACAGCAAATAATAAAAAAAAAAGTCGAAATAAATAAGAGTTTTAGTAACCTTTGGTTGCTTAGCTAAACGATTTCAAAGAACTGAGGCATAAAATCCCGAGTGAGCGAGATGTAGAGAAGAAGAGGGCGAGAGCGAGAGCCTCTCGTTAACCTCACGCTTTAAGAAATGCGACATAGGCGGGCGTCCGAAAGTGAGCTACACAACAAATCACTTAAGCGCAAAGCACAAATTTTCAACAATTGCATACTGGTGCAAAAAGCGCTGCTTATAAGGTAAAAAGCAACAGAAACAGAAACAGCAACAGCAACAAAATGTAAGCCAAACTTTCAGCTAAGAAAAACATATGAATATACAAATACATATGCATATACACATGTACGTAGATTCGGGTCGTAAAACTTGCTCTGCGTCTTCTGTCAGGCATACATACATACATACAATAAGGTGGCATATGCGCTCTGTTTACTGCTTAGAGAAAACCGCTAACAATATTTAAAACTTTTCCCTGAAACTGCGCTGCGGAATGCATAATTTAGATGAAATGTACAGAATATACAATATATAAGATATAAGAGTTTATTATAAGTTATTTCATTTGCTAGAGAAATAATTGTACTAAAAATAACAAAATGAAAATTCATATTATTTGCCAATTAAAAATTAAATGTCTATTACTATACCCTATAAATGCCAATGAGAATTGCGATGAAAAGCATATTGGTTTTGCTTAAATGAACTCAATAAACTTTGTACAGGGAGTATATAAAATACGAAGCTCAAGCCCCACATGTGAGTCCAAACATATCGAAGGCCATGCGAATGAACTGTTGATACGATTTGTCGTTGAGAACAGTTAAGTCAAAGGCATATGCACATATAGAGACTGCTAACAGTCAAATGATAGATAATAGCTCATCTGTAACTTTGTTTGATAAGACATAGACAAAATTCAGACTCTGCATCACATGCATCAAGCGAATTCAGTTTTCAATAAATTTTAAGCGCGTGCGCTTTAAGAAATTCAAATTTTAATATTGTATTACAAATTTAGATATTCCGGAGGAATAATGAGTGAGAGAAGCGACAATTCGGTATGTTTACCCAATGAAAGTGAACTGGACTTGATGCATAATTGAGAACTGAATGCATATATTTAGCACTGTCTTGCCATAAAGAAGTTGGACGAGCGATGCGGCAAATATTGCTATACAATCGTAAAGCCCTTGTTAGGATATGCATCTTCTGTGCGATCTAAAGAGGAAAAGTTTGTGAAACTAAACAATAAAATATCGAGCCTTGAACCGCAGATTACGTTGCAAGAGAGTGAATTAAATGTCATGTAAATCAACTGAGAAATACTACTTGGCCAAAGAGGATGTGGCTATTAAGGAACTCAGAAATAAATTGAGTGATAAGGAAAATGCAAACAATCAAGAATTACCTTCCAGCTGCATAGGTAAAACGACAGGTATGCACGAAATAAAACTTCCTGGATGGAGTGCCTTTGACGTGTATTGTGATTCGAGTCTCGTCGATTGTGGCTGGACAGTAATTCAGTGTCGTGAAGACGGATCTGTTGAAATACGCCTTTTACAAACTTAGGTGTGAGGGGGTGGATATAGGGGTAGGGGGTAAATTTAAACGAAATTGTATAAAATGCATGTAAATATACATACACAATTTGGAGACTGTAGCTCCAAAGATGTAGGAGATATAATTTTATAACTGATTTTCGATAAGGTTTTTTATCGATAAAAAAAAAAGATTGGGAAGAGTTATCCGCGCTGTAAGTACGGACATTAAAAAAAAATCGAAATCCCTAGCTCTTATATCTTCTGAAATCGATGCGTTCATACATACGGACAGACGGACAGACCTCCGGCAGGGCCAAATCGACTCAGCTCGTCACCATGATCAAGAATATATATACTTTATGGGGTCTGCCACGCCTCCTGCCTGCTACATACATTTCAAGAAAACCATTATACCCATTTTCAATGGGTTCAGGGTATAATAACAAGTTAATAGTTTTTCACGCAGCACGTTTTTCATGCCACACAGCGTTGAACTTTTATGGCATGTTGCATGTTGCAGCTCCCGTCGGTCTGTCTCCCCCTTGCTCTTGCCACTGTCCCCTATGGATTGTGAGTAAGTGTGTGTGTGTGTGTGTGTGTGTGATATTTGTTTGTTTACCTGCGGGCTTTAAGGCTTAGTTATTTCTATCGCCTCAAATGGATGTTTCTTTAAAATGATATTTAATATGCTTTATATATTAGTTATATTTTGGGCAAATATTTATATATTTATTCCACTAACTCATCAAAGCTGTAACTCCTTGAACATTTTAAGCTACAACTAATTCGGATTATTTTTCGTTTCGAACAAGTCGCTCAGACAACTCAGACAAGAACCTTTCTTGCCACTTGTTGCCCAAATGCCAGCCACGCCCACAATTGTGTTTTGGTTTTTTAATGTGAATTAAATATATAGAAATGTGAATTAAGATGCCCTAAAAGCCTAGCAAAAAATTAAAAAAAAAAATAATATAAAAATACAAAAAAAAAAAAATTAAAAAAATAAAAATACAAAAAAAAAAAATGATTGTATAAAAAGTCGGAACAACAACAAGGACAACCGCAAAATGCTCAAACTGTGCAAACTTTTTAAGTGCAGAATTTATAGCTGGCGATTTGTTGTCTGGCCGGCTTTTTCTCTACTCCCCCCTTTGGGCCATGCCCCGAAACGCCGCATTCGCTTCTCCACTAACCCATTTGGCAGCCCACAATTTGTTCTTAATGGTTCAGCAGAATCAATACAATGAGAACTTCTCCTCTGTGTGTGTGTGTGTGTAGGGTGGGGGGAGGTGTCTGGGGTGGGGGAGGTGTGTGAGGGTGTGTGTGTGTGTGCATTTTAGAAAATATGAAAAGTCAAGAAAAGTTTTATGGTAAATGAGTAATGAGTGGCCTGACTGGCTGACATTATGGCCAGCCTTAACAGCAGGCAAATGCCAACTTCATAGCCAAAGCCAGCGAGCATTGAGTTTGACCCAAATAAGTTTTGTGGCGCAGCCCCAAATACCCTAGAAATTTTATGAAAAGGCTATGTTTGAAATTGATCAAATGCGCTGCAGATCGATGACAGATATATGTATTAAAGTATAGACTTGCATAGTTTTTGTTTTACTAATATAAAATTAAAATAAAAATATAAAAAACAACTTTTCTTGAAAAAAAAACAACTTTACTTAAAATATATTAAGTTTTAAGAATTATGAAAAAATTGGTATTTTAAATATTATTATTAAATATTATTTAGTTTTTTAAATTTTGCATTTTTGAAATATTGTATTTTTTTTAAGGTTTTAATATGTACACTCCAAAAGTTTTTCTAAAAAAAAAGTTTCTTAAACAAATTTAATTAAATAACAAAGAAATGAATTAATTTGTATATTAATAATTAATAATTTTGTATGAAGGAATCATAATATCTTATATAGAAATAAATTGTTATAAATAATCTCACAGCTGGCTTCAGCAACAGTTGCTAAATATTAAAATATAAATACATTTTAAGATAGATTTCACTTAAAATTAGTCATTTAAAAAAGATCAACATGCACTTGAGCAACTTTTTAATGTTTATGACTGGCTGTGGCATCAACCGGAATAATTAATTAAATATGCGTTCGCTTGAGCTTAAGTTATTTGGCTTGCAACTCGAAACAGCTGAGAGGCAAAATTTCCACACATCAGCCATAACTTGACTTAATTGATTTAAATATGATTGATGAACTCATGCACATCCTCACACACGCACACCCACACACACATATATATATAAGCATTTTGAAGAGGCGCGTTTGACGAAGAATCGAAAGTTCTGGGAATATAATTTATTGGCAAGTCTTGAAAAAATTTTCCTAAATTCTAAACAAAATTAAATAATTAAAAACAAATTAGTCAAAAACCTCTTTAATAAATATTAACCAATTTTTTTTTTTTTTAATTGATTGCTCTTAATTTTATAATTAAGAAGCCAAATAATACTTTTAAAATCAATTGTATTTAAATTTGCTTTACCTTTCAAGTGACTCAATAATGAATTCAATAAATAACAATACTTTGATTAATCAATTGCTCATATCAATTTTATTTATTTCATTTACAACTCCGCAGCTGTGGAGACAATCCAAGAGCGAAGAGAGGCCACATCAGCGTAGACACCAGGATAGCTGACCTTGGCACAGCTTTTGCCCCAGGAAACAATGCCGACAAGCTCACCATTGGCGACCAATGGACCACCAGAGTCACCCTGGCAGGCGTCCTTCTTCTCGGAGTAGGCACAGACCATGGTGTCCAAGATCTGTCCGTTGCCATAGGAATAAGCGTCCGAGTCACAGTCGGATTTCGTAACCAAATCAACCTCAACCTCTTGCAGGACAGTAGTCGATGAACACAACAAGTAGCAGGTGGTGCCCCAGCCGGTGACGACGGCAGGTGTGCCCGTGGGTGGTGTAGTCTGGGCCAAAGGCACAAAGCGCACCTTGGCGGACTGGCGAACGGGAGAGCTTAGCCTGATCACGGCAACATCGTTGATCATCAATTTGCTATTGTAGCCCTCGTGGTATTTCAATTTGGAAACGGTGACAAGTTCGCCGCCCTCATTACGGTCCGTAGAGCCAACACGAACCTGGATCTCGTTTGCCTTGTACGACTGCAAGCAATGGGCAGCGGTGACAACTGTCTGGGCGTCGATCAAGCTGCCGCCGCAGAAATGGGCTCCCTTAAGGGTCTGGAGCGACACCTGATAGGGATGAGCCTCAATGGTGGTTGGCACGCCATTGACGATGCGGCCGAAGGGAAACTCCTGCTCGGGCATGCCCTGGCAAACGGCCAGGCAGGCCAACAGGCCAATGAAACTCACAGTCAACCGATTCATATTGTTAGCAAATACTAAACTAATCATCTATCCAGACACGGTGTTTTTATACTGGCTCTTATCAAACTGTTTGCCACAGCACCTGTAAATCAAGGGCCATCTATCGTACAGCCGTGTCGAGCCCTCATAAATTCTCGGAAGACATCGGTCAGATTAGAGTAGAGTAGCACGCGCTCAATGTTATTATGACGAAGACATATGCTAAAAATAAAATCTGTATTATTATAAATTATGTTTACGAAAGATACCGCAATCTTTCTGAGTAATATAAATCCCTTAGACGAAATTTTAAGACTTTATAATAATATATGGTATGGTATATAATTTTTTTGTTATTATAATGTAATATTAATATAAGTATAAATATTAAATAAATTGATAACCTGTTTTATTAATATTATATATTATATTTTAAATTTATAAATTGAAATTTATAATTTTTATTTCGCCCACAACACGATATTAATATAATATATTATAATATTTTTATTTAAAGTTAAAATTTTTGCATCTTCTATATAGGAATCCAATGCTTCTTCTTATGAATTTTTAAAGCTACCCACTGACTTTAACACACACACAAGCACGGTTACCATCACATACACAGACATACAAAATGCTCACACACACTCATTCGTGAAATTGACACAGTTCCCCACTTGAGTTTGCCGCTCGGTCAGACCCAAACACTGTCATTCAAGCGGGCATAAATTATTATTATATTATGCAAAAAGAAAAAAAAAAAAAAAAAGAGCAGGCCAGGGAGACAAAGTGACAGCAAGTGATTTTTATACTTTGCCAGCAAGTGAAGTTTTATGCGACTAACCCAAAATCTGACAGTTGATTGCAGCGCAGAGCAGATGATTGAGATAATAAAGCTGTTCGCATCTGAGGCTCAGGCTGAGACCGAAGCTAAAGCAAGTTAAAAATTGTTGATTACATTTGAATCCCAGTCATAACTGTCAGAAAATGGCTTGCTCAGCTCGGCTGAGCCTTGCCATGCCCACACAGCTGGCCCCTGACTGAGACCCAATGCCATCTGCCATTGATGGCAACCCGGCGTATGTGTTATGTGCACAAAAGTCGGCTGTCATTATGTCATAAACATATAAGTGCGACAGAGAGAGAGAGAGAGAGAGAGAGAGAGAGAGAGAGAAGAAGCGAGAAAACTCATATTAATGCTGTCTGTCATTGTTTGAGTCGAGCCAGCACTCGCCCACAACGTCCAGTTGTTGCTGGTTCTATCGACAGACCCTCGGAATGCGTTTCCATTCAATTCCATATAATTATCATACGCTCTACTTTATTTTGAACTCATGCAAATGGAACACCGCGGATAAGCCACTGTTTTATAAGTTTCCATTCTTATACACTTTCTATATTATAAAACTCATTTAAAAGCATAAATTGTGCATAAGACTCAGAGAGTGACCATAAATATTTTTAAAAATAAAAAAAAATTTGACCATAAATATTTTTATAAATAAAAAAAGAAATTATATATTTTACTTCCGAAATACTAAATTTTAATGCTCTTAAATTTCTAAAATCAGACACTTGACTGACTCTCAATTTATATTTATTTTTTTCTAAAAATACAATACTTATAAAATGGGCAGTGGAGAATGTGAATAGCGCACACAACATTGATTGGTATAACTTTTTGTTCGTGATATTTATATTCATAGTTAAAATAAATATATTTTGTTATCCTCTATAGTTTTAGCATTTTATTTGATGCAAACTTGCAAGCTTCTGTTTTATTTTTTAATTATATTTTATTTCAGTCTTTTCATTATTATTTTGTTTTAAATGATTATTTTATTTATTATTATTCGGATCTCATTTTTTTGATTTGAAAAATAAATACTTTATTTATTTATTTATATAAAATTAACTCAATATATATTGCTTTTTTGTTTTAATAGAATTTTCTTTTGCCCATATATATATATAAATAAATAATTAACCATTGAGATATAAAAAATAAATAATTATCCAATGAGTTAATTATTTATTTTTGTTTATTTGTCTTGGGTTTTATTTGTTTTCTTATCTATATATTTAATTTTAAATAAAATATTTCTATGCTTATTTTATATAATTTATTTTAAATTTTTATAAAGTAATGACGCTGATCATTTATATTTAAATTCGATAAATATGAATAATAAAAACTTATTTCAAATCCAATGTCTCAACTGCTATCCAACTAAACTGTTTTGCTCAGCTCTAAGTTTCCCAGATATCTTAAAAGACAACATACAGATTATGATACTCTAATTTTCCAACTGTTGCTAAATTGCATTAACTAAGGAACAATTTGAGGTTAGGGTGTTCGCCTGTTTCTGTTGCTCGCATATTTTGGGTTGCACATCAGCTATTTGGGCTGCATGCCACATGCCGCATATGCCACACGACTGGCATATAATTTTACACCTGCCTGAGCGAACGAACATTGCTGTCGCACCTTTCCCCCTCTCTGACTCTCCCGCTCCCTCTCCTCGTTTTCATTCCATTTTGCTGCCAAGGGGGGGGGGGGGGAGGGGGGGCGTGTAGAAGGGCACATGAGGCAACTTTTGTTGTTCTCGGGTCAATTGCTGTCCATTTGAGCCAGGCCCAAAAATATGCAATACTTTTTTGACATCACTTTGGTTCTGTTAATACTAATTCACAATAGTGAAACGACTGTTTTGGTTATGTGGAACGACCGACTATCTGTTTATAGACTTGACTTTTGGGATATGGAGTCGTATATATAATCGAACTATAAAAATTTTCCCAATCCGCTCACTATGGGTTTTAGAGTTAGCAATTTAAAGAACAAATAAGCCACTTTCAATATCCTATATTAATTTCAATAAAATCAATATTTATATACTACTTGAGGGTGTGGCAAATGGAAAAATTAACCTGACAGCTTTTGGATCGTGAATGAGTATTTTGCAGTCGGTGACGATCGACAGCAACGTTAGTTATTTTGGTAGTTTGGAGGGAAGATATGGTACTAAATCACGCCGTTGCCATGCAAAGCATTTCAGGCAGTTGATTACAAAACTATGCAGCCACAAGCTGAGGCTGGAGCCGAAATTGCAGCTGAAGCTGTGCAGCAATATGTTCCGGAAACGTTGTAGCACAGTGTAGCTTTTCTATTTTCGGACAGCTTTACAGTATGCGAACTAAATGGAATATTGATAACTGTGTGTAAAATATTGTGATCAATAGTATTTATTGACTTTTACTTAATATTCAGCAATATTTTGAATGGAACTTATTTTAGATTACTTTTGATTAATTTGGATTATAATATGGGCAGTATGGAGTATTTAATTGAGTGTTGGAGCTTGATGATGATGTGATGAATATAGATGAAAATGAAATATAAATTGCAACTAAAAATAATGAAATGTATATATTTAAAGTAGAATTTTAAATTGAAAATGCAGTTTAATATAAAATGATGGAATAAACAAATGAGAAATTTTGCTATCGGGCATTACCGACTGCAGCATACTCATTCCTAGCCCCAACGATGCCAGATCCATTTTTCCATTTGCCACGCTACCAATTTGTTGTATACACATATTTTTAATGGGTGAATCAGTAAAATTCTTGTAATCTTGGGAATCTTTCTATATACGAGTACACGTTCCAATATATTAGCTTCACTTTAGTGAATGAGTATAATCATTGTATAATAGTAGAACGGCACATCATTTACCTTAATAAAAACATTATTTAATTTGTTTTATTTTATTATTTATATTTTTATTTTTATTCTAATAATTTATGGGCTGAAAAAGCAAAGTTTAAAAAGCTAATAAACATATTTCTTCCATATTCTCAGAGTTGTTCGATAGTCATCGACAATATCGATTATTGAAACCATCGAGAGTTATCAGTTTTCAGCGCTAAAATTAAAGTAGCTAGTGCATCATAGGCGATCTTACATTGTTCTCGTGTATTCCTTCTATTAACAGGATCAGCTAATATAATAATATAATTATTTTATTATTATTATTATTTTTTTTTTAATATGTGACTTTAATATATTTTATATTTTTCTCTCATCTATGTTTCAGTTAATAGCAAATATGTTAAGCAGAATCGCTTACTATAGGATTTGTGACTGCCAGCCTTTGTCATTTGTCTAGCCACGCCCTCAAGCAACGCCCAGGCGGGAATTTTTATTAAAAATGTTTTTCTTTGAGTTTTTTTTTTTTTTTTTTTTTTTTGCGTCTGATAAAATATAACATATAGACGCGACTTTAGTCCGACCAGTCCACACGCACAGTCTGGGATCCTGTGTCGTTTTATTGCCCAAGCTGTGGGCGTGTCAGTTTGTTGTCGTTGTTGTTTTCCATAAAGCTGTTAAATACTTAAGTGTAATTTATGGCATGCGATATTATTCGTTTGTGCTGTCATGTTTTCCAAAAGTTTTGCATATGGCCAAAGCCAAAACGGGGCCCGAGCAGAAAAACTGAAACCAAGTCGACGACAAGAACTCAATGTATCTTATGGATATACAGCGTATTATGGCACAAACTCAAGTCCCAACACACACAAACACACATCCACACACACGCATAGAGAGACAAACTCTTTTATATCCCTCTGCCCACTCAGGCAGTTAGTCAAGTTGTCGTCGTCTGCGTCGTCCTACGTCCTTGCTCATCCTCGTCAAAAGTTCTACACTCACTTCTAATAATTCTTTGCATATTTTCAGCTGGTTTCGAGTGGCTTGTTTTGTGGCTGAGTTGTGGTTGGAGCGAACGAGCGCGTGTGTGTGTGTGTGTGTGTGTGTATGCCAGTCTATTAGAACTTAATAAATGAGCAAGTTATAGACAAGTTGTGCCATGACATGCCTTGGCTGTTGCTGCTTCTGCTGCTGCTGCTGCTGCTGTCAAGTGGCTAACTGATGGCACGATAATGTTTACAGATTGACATTGGGCCAAGAGGATTAAAAGCCATTAGAAGCTAGCACAAATTGTAGCCGTCCAGAGCGAACAAACAAAGAACAAAAAGAAAACCAATTTGTGGCTCAACAATAAATGAGCTTTAAGCTGCAACAGAGCCATAAATGAATTCGAATCTCATTTTTAGTTTAGCTCACACATGATTGGAAACTGTTTTCTGTGCAAAAGGATACAAATTGCAACGAACAAGCAAGAAAAATAATTGCATTTTCAAATTTTATTCATTTCATTTACAACTCCGCAGCTGTGGAGACAATCCAAGAGCGAAGAGACGCCACATCAGCATAGACACCAGGATAGTTGACCTTGGCGCAGCTTGTGCCCCAGGAAACAATGCCGACAAGCTCACCATTGGCGACCAATGGGCCACCAGAGTCACCCTGGCAGGCGTCCTTCTTCTCGGAGTAGGCACAGACCATGGTGTCCAAGATCTTTCCGTCGGCATAGGCATATTTCTCCGAGTCACAATCTGATTTCGAAACCAAGTCAACCTGAACCTCTTGCAGGAAAGTAGTCGATGAACACAACAGGAAGCAGGTGGTGCCCCAGCCGGTGACGACGGCAGGTGTGCCCGTGGGTGGTGTAGTCTGGGCCAGAGGCACAAAGCGCACCTTGGCGGACTGGCGAACGGGAGAGCTTAGCCTGATCACGGCAACATCGTTGATCATCAATTTGCTATTGTAGCCCTCGTGGTATTTCAATTTGGAAACGGTGACAAGTTCGCCGCCCTCATTACGGTCCGTAGAGCCAATGCGAGCCTGGATCTCGTTTGCCTTGTACGACTGCAAGCAATGGGCAGCGGTGACAATTGTTTGAGCGTCGATCAAGCTGCCGCCGCAGAAATGGGCTCCCTTAAGGGTCTGGAGCGACACCTGATAGGGATGAGCCTCAATGGTGGTTGGCACGCCATTGACGATGCGGCCGAAGGGAAACTCCTGCTCGGGCATGCCCTGGCAAACGGCCAGGCAGGCCAACAGGCCAATGAAACTCACAGTCAAACGATTCATATTGTTAGCAAATACTAAACTACTCAACTTTTGAATCGCACTCGTTTTATACTAATTCTTATCACACTGCTTGGCAATCAAATTTTGTATCGAGCGTTATGTCGAAGGCTCATAAATTCTCGGCAGACTTCGCTTAGATTAGGTGAGTAGAATTAGTGTTAAACGACATCATAATGAAGACACAATAAAACTGAAATCCCTGATTACTATAGATTATAGGTGCCGGAGATATTATATTTCATGTAAGTAATAAATCTTCTTGTCTTATGTAATTGTAAGACAATCGTTAAACAAGCCGCTAAGTAATGAAAGGAGCTAATCAATGCTAATGCTAATAATTAATTTAATTAGTGTTAACTGCATTTGGTATGATAGTTTATAATAATCATGAGGAAAAAGGCTTTATAGTTAAGAGAAGCATACAAAATCAACAGAAAATAATGTAAGTATACAGGCAATATATATAATACATATATTATAACTATAAGTTTATCGGATAGTTTGAATAAAATAACAAATAAAGTGCCGAATGAGATCTTAGACAATTGGGAAAACCCATTCGGGTTTGAACTTTTTTGCTGATGATCAGCACATTTACGATTATTAATCATTAGGTACATTTCATGTGATGTAGACTGGGTATCGATATCAACTTATATATATTATATATATTATGATGAAGAATTTATATACTTTGTCTGCCATGCCTCCTTCTGCCTGTTACATACTTTTAACAAAACCATTAAACCCTGATTTCCCATTTTCAATGAGTTCAGGGTATAAAAATTACGTACGTTAAAGTACGTTAAGGGCATAATATTAACTAATTTATAGATAAAAAATAATAATAATAATAATAAAATAAATTAAGTTCTCATTATACAAAACGTTCCTCAGTTAAAAACTTAAAAAACACCTGTTATAAACAGTGTTGTAAATAATGATCTATTCATGTAATCTATATATATAAAAGAGAGTTGTGTAAAAGTGTCCAAGCACTTATAACTCGAGATCTGCTGGACCAATTTTCATGGTTTTTGATTTGTTGGATTTGTCTCCGCAACGAGTTTAGTATAGGGTCTTAAAAATACTGAAAAAATTTGCCGAATACTTGAAAAACGCGGTTTTTTCCCCAAATGTTCAAATTTTTTTTATACCCAGTAGGCTTGGTAACAGTGACAGTTTTGACAATAGTGTAGAAGTAAATAAACAAATGTAGTCAGTCAGTCTACGGCACAGCCTCGAGCAGGCCAGACTATTCAACAAAAAAAAAAAAAAAGACTATTCAACAAAAAAAAAATTTTTTCCTAATCAAAAAGAAAAATATTTCAAATCAAAAATCTGCAAAAATTCAAAAAAAAAATCAAAAGATTAAAACCTGACTGTTCAAAAAATAAATAAAAAATTTAAAATTCGAAATTCAAAAAAAAAAAAAAAAAAAGTTAATTATTAAAAAGTGTATTTTTGGCTTTTTATATTTTTGGACTTTTAAACATTCTAAATATTTCAAATCAAAAATCTGAAAAAATTAAAAAAAAAAAATCAAAAGATTAAAACCTGACTAATCAAAAATAAATAAAAAATTAAAAATTCGAAATTTAAAAAAAAAAGTTAATTATTAAAAAGTGTATTTTTGGCTTTTTATATTTTTGGACTTTTACAAAAGCTAAATATCTCGAAAGTTCAGGTATTTGTTTGTCTCAAACATAAATTTGTGTAAATTATTTATATTTATATTTCTCGATTGATTTATATGGTTTTGTGCGAGGGCAGTATTACTATTAATAAAAATGCCGCGTCCTAGAAGATCTAATCTTTCCCGGCGGACCCATAATGCAATTAGGCAACGGAATAGCGCGAGTCAATTATCTGACGAAGAGCGAGAAATCGCCCGAGAAAGGCTCCGCGTTAGTACCCAGCAAAGAAGGGCCTTAATTCGTGCTTCTCAAAGAGAGGCAGCCCGTGAAATGGCAATAAGAAATGGTTCAAGGATTGATTTGAATCGAGCAGCGTTTCGATATGATTGCACCATTGATTACAGCTTGAATCGTTTAGTTTGCATTGGTCCAATGGACGTTGTTTGCCAGCATTGTGGCGCATTGAAGTTTGCTGGTGAAACGCCCGGTTTGTGCTGCCTTAGTGGTAAAGTGACATTGCCATTAGCGGTCACCATAGCCATTGCGTTCCCTGCTTTATGGCGAAACACTAGAATCACGACATTTTCTAACGAGCACTCAAAAATACAATGCCTGTTTTCAAATGACTTCATTTGGGGCGGAAATTATTGGTAACGGATATAATCCGACATTTAAGGTAATTTACGTTAAAAATTTTATTTTCTATGACTGTCAAAATAAAAAAAATAAAAAAAAAAATTTTGGAATAATGTAGTTTGTTAGATTTATGTAAAAAGTGTTTGTAAATCTAACTATAACTATGGCTTTGAATTTAAAGATTCAAGGCCAGATTTGCCATCGCATTGGATCATTGCAACCTATTGAAGATGCACAGCAAAAATTCTTGCAAATATACTTCATGGGCAATATGGAAGAGCAACTTGATCGGCGTCAAGAAATGAACACAGCTATGAAAAGAGCAATTCTCCAAGATTTGCATGCTTAGAAATTTAAACCAACCAAAACTGTGCAATGGAACGCGTTTGGTGATAAGAAAACTGATGAGCAATGTGATTCACGCGTCGATACTCAAAGGAAAATTTAAAGATGAGGAAGTTCTTATTCCTAGGATTCCGATGATCTCAAAAGATATGCCCTTTGAATTTATTTGAATTCTCGCTTCGTCTTGCCTTCGCCATGACGATCAACAAGTCACAGGGCCAATCTTTGACTATTTGTGGCCTCAATCTAGAAAATGTGTGTTTTTCTCATGGTCAATTGAACGTGGCAAGCTCACGTGTTGGCAAACCATCCGCATTATTTGTTCTTGCACCTGACCAAAAAACGAAGAATGTCCTTTACAAGGCGCTTGAATGAAAATCCGATTAATAAATTAATCAGAGTGTATCCCAACCTGAACAACATAGCTTTCAACAATTTTTTACCTAGAAATAATATAGAGGGCAATGCAACGTTTGCCGGGCCAGCTAGTATATTATATATTTTTTTTTTTATAAATATATTTATTATCTTGTCGCATTGTCGACGAAAATCTCTGAGGGACAAACGCGCAATCAGAGCGTTGAGTAAAATACAGAGCGCTTTATCTTATCAAGTGGCTTACAAAGCCAACGTTGGACAGCGGGAGCGTCGGAGTTACACGAAGACAAATGTCGACCAGTTGAGCTGACCCAAAGCAAAGAATTGTGGCAAAAAATGAACATGAACATGACCATGAATTTCAACTGCCAAAGTTCATTTTTAATTTAACGAAAAAAAAAAAAGAAGAAAGAAAGCAACAAATAGGAGCAGAAGAAGTAGAAGCGGAAAATATATAGAAGAAGCGGACAAACGTAACAATCTATAAACCCGCAGCAGACAAGAGTTCGAGTCCTTCAGTTCTTGTGCGCTGAAAGTTGTTGATATCTATTACTGCAGATTTGAAGTTGTTCGCCGGCATCTCAACTCACTTAGCTCACATGTCGAGTAGGTGGCCGAGGCACACACACACACACACACACACAGAGAGAGAAAAACGGAGGGAGCGGCAGATGTTGGAAGGTCTAGCGGGAGTGAAGGACTTAAAGACAGTTGCCAGTTGAATGGAACTGACTTCAAGCTGTGCAAGGCAGCCTTAACTGCCAGAAGGGTGAGGAAGCTCACACTCACACTCGCACACACACACAGATGTGTGACATGACAGTTGGTTTGGTTTGGTTTGGTTTGGCTGGGCTGCGAGGCACGTAACGCATTGCAGTTAAGATTTGGATTTGGTTTTGGCTTGGGTTTTGCCAGCTCGCTGGCTCTGAGCATATCAAAGGCAAAAAACTACAAAACACTTATCTGGGTGACAAATAGAAAAGCGGGCGCGCCGCAGCCAGCCAGCATGCCAAGCATAATATCTTCGAGTAGATTAAAAAAAAAAGAAAGCAAAAACTAAGCACAAACATGAGAAAAACAGCTGAAGAAGCTGTAAAAGCTGTGGAAGAAAGCGAACTCTATACACGAAAAAAAAAAAACAGAAAGCCAGCGCAAAGAAAATGACGCACGTTGTGTTCATAATAAAAATGGCAAACAGCATGTTTGTATGGTTGTGTGTGTGTGTGTGGGTGCCTGTCTGTGTCCTAGTTGTTCATAGGGAACAGGTGCCTGTCCAAGCATACATACACATATGTAAAGCTATGCGCTTGGATGGGTGTGTGGGGGCAGACAACTAACGGGCCCTGTGTCTAACATCTAATATTATTCTCTTACTTTTTTCAATTCTATATTTCCATATACTTTCCGCTATAGCGTAAGTAGTAATGTGACTTAAGCAAATACTCTTTAAATATGAATTAGTATTTGAGAGCACACAAAATAAAAGTATAAGAATTTTAGCACAGGTATAACTAAGTTAATTAATTATTAACAAAAACTTGTGCAAAATTATTTCATTCCTATTTTTAACCAAATGAGAACAAGACAGTCGAAAATAGAAACGGTACTAGGACTAAAGACCGAATGAAATGGAAAATATTTAAATATTTATTTGACAATAAAGATAACACTCAAAGTATATTAAATAATATGATTATCTAAAAGATAACTAAATCTTTTTAAATAAAGAATGCCTGAAAAAAAATCAATAAATATATATATGTATATATATCTATTATATATTTGATAGAGTGAGAGAGAGAGAGAGAGAGAGAGAGAGAGAGAGCGAGAAAGAGGGACTATTATAATATTCAATGTGAAATATGCATTAAATTACTTACCATTCGCAAGGGACCTCAAGTTTCAAATTTCTTCGAAATACTTATACATATTTATAAATATATATATATATATATATATATATATATATATATATATATATATATCATAGTTCTCTGTTCTTATATCCTGTTTGTTAATATTTGCAAAAGGACTTTATCTTAACAAGATCAGCGCCAGTGCCCAAGTCCATTTGAGTTGTTTTTTATGTCTGACTGTCTGTCTGTGTGGTATTCCGTTTGCCATTTCCTATATCATTTAAAATCATTTTGCAAGTTTTGAGCTGTTTTTCGCATCCCTTCAAGGACTACTTGCCTGTGTATTTTTGTTGTTTTTATTTTTTACTGTTTTCTTTATCCTGTCTCATGTGTGGGGATTTGTTGCTTGCTTATCAGTTTCCTTTGGCCTCAGTTGCACGCGCCAGAGCACCTCCAGGGAGACACAAACACAGCGCATGCGAATGCGTGAGCGAGAAGGACACGGAGAGGGAGAGGGAGAGGGAGCGCAATGTCAAGTGGTTAAGCGGAAAAAGCCTTGGCAGAAATCTGGGATTAATTTAGCGATAAGTCCATGAGCTGTAAATAAGTATGAAAATGTTTGCATTTTATTGGCTTATTGTTTTTGGATCTCTTCTTTTTCCTTTATGAAGACGAAGAAGAATTTATTCCAGTTACTATAACGCAAGAGTACATATATAGATATTGAGATTGATATAAGTATACATGGAAAATTAAAGCTACCTTAAAAAACTTGCATAGCAAATTTATTTGAATTTTTTTCGAATGAAATTGTAATAGGAGTATATTCTATATATATTTAGATATATTTATTTATTTATTTCAATTGTAATTATATACTCTGAATTCGAGCAAATAAAATAAAATAAAAAAAAAAGAAAATAATTTTTATTTATTTTTTTTTTTTTTTTTTTTTTTGATATTTGCTCTGTTTTTATATATTTTGCGCTATTATATTTATTCATTTATGTATACAAACTTTATATATACATATATATATATATATATATATATATATATATTGTATAGTTCCCCATCAATTCACAACTTTATTATGCTCTTTAATCTACTTTAATTTCAATTCCTCACACACCTATTCATATTTTTCATTTTTCATTTTTCATTTGAAACTAAACCATAAAAAAAGAGTTAGCACTTAACTAACTGTAAACTCTTTAAAACCCATAAAAAAATGACGACCCTTTCACAATTTATAAAGCAGCTGGGCGTAGATCATATAACATAAGCCTAGTGTTACGCCGCATAACAAAAACAAAATATTAACTTATGATAGGAATATTCTCATGTTCTTTTTGTTTTGTTCGTTTTCATGTTTGTTTTTGTTTGTCTCTCATATAAGGCATAAAAAACAGAACCGTAAAAACAACAGAAGCAACAGCAGATTAATTTGTTATTAAATTACAACATAACAATATCTAATTTCAAAGCGGGGGAAATAGCCCTGTCAGTGTGGATGTGTGTGTGTGTGTTTGTGTGTATGGGAATAGGAAGCAGATCCTTTCCCTGGGGTGTGGCCATTGTTGCCAGGCCGGCACAGCCGCCAGTTGGGCCTATTAACCACATTTTAAGCATAATTGAATTTTGTGCATAAATTTCGGTTTATGGGACGCAGTGAGACCACGACCCAGGCAGATTATTACATTATTTACTGTACAGGCGGCACAGGCCAGCCGGCAGTCACCAGAAACTCACGAAGTATGGGCGGGATTTGCTTCAGTGTGTTGTTGTCGTTGTTTTTTCGGGCAGACGACAGAGCATCAATTTTATATGATGCTCGCTAGGGTCGATTCAATGAATTTCACTATGCAACCTGAACAACAGCAGCTCCAAACTGTTGCAAGAGAAGCAAAAGCAAAGAAATATTGTATATATGAAATTTATTTTTATGAAGACAAACAAAAAAAACAATTTTTTTTTTTTTAAATATGTTACCAAAGTGTTGCCAAAATTCGTTTTCTTTTTTTTTTTTTCATTTTGCCAAAAATGGCAAAACTGGTTTTCAGACGAAACGAATTTCGATTAGAACTTTGAAAAAAATTATATTCCGTAAAATTAATCTGTGCTTGCAGTGTCCCGCTTCTAAACCATTATGAAAAGAAAACTAAATATTAAAATGTGTGCAGCAAAAACTTGTATTATGTTATAAAGACTTCTTTAAAAAAAAATTGTTTCAGCAATGGAATTTTGAACATTTCCTTGCAGGATAAAAACCATGCCATTTCAATTTCAAAGTCTTTAACTACATAAGTTAAGTTATTTAAGAAAGCAGACAGAATGGAAACATATAAAATAAACAGCTTGCTCCAGTAGCTATGTGAATAATATTTAATATTAATATTTATACTCATTCACAAAATGAAATGATTATATTGATTTTTTTTTTTTTTTTTTTTTTTTTTTTTTTTTTTGCAGTGTTTGTATTGCTGTCAAGCCTTCTGTTCGTCCGTCCGTCTGTCCCGTGTGAACGCAAGCCATTTATATTGTGTATGAAGCTTTTCCCAAACCGCTCACTAGGAGTCTCGGAAAATTCAATTCAAGTATCTCAGAAACCATAGAGAGTTAAAATCTGAAATGTATGTTCGGTCTGACAATATCAGTCGAAATAAATTTGGAGGACATATCTACATGTTCATTGGGGGTGTGGCATATCAGATAAAACTGTATCTTATACAGTTTTAGAGCTAGAAACTCATAATTTAACAACCAAATTACTGTTAAAATTCTCCATGGATTTGATGTAGTGGCACTTGGGCGTGAGTGAGTATTCTGAAGTCGGTAATGCTCGAGTGTAACCTTATTACTTGATATTCAAATATTGTAAATCGATATAGATTTTTACTCAGTTTAAAATAATTTATATTTTAACATAGTCAGAGGTGCAGATAATAGTATTATTAAATGATATTTAACACACTTCGATTTACGAAATTCCAACTTGAGTCAAAGCACTAACATCAAATCAAATATCTTGACCATTATTCCTCTATAGTTTTCCCCTACAAATGAAAACTGCTGAGCTATTTTCTTTTATATTTTTGTGCCCTTTTGCAAATTATACTTGGTATTTGCCATTTGGCAGTTGTATTTGATTCCGAAACATAGTTCAAATGCTCATAAGCAAAGGCAAAAGAGGGAACAAAAATTCCAAGAAAGAGTAAAAGAACAGGCAGCACATCAAATTTTTATTAGCTGCAAAAATAAGCAAGAAAAAATAAGAGCGTGAGTGAGAGAGAGGGGGGAGGCAAGAAGCTAACTGGGCGAAAGTGAGGCAAAAAACAGAAAAATAAACATCGGGCAGCACAACGCAAAAAGCAAGCAAAGTCGGCAAGAGTTAAGTTACAAATATTTACTGCCCAGGAGCCGCCGAAAAGGGAAATCCATTCGCACTACCATTCACCCCCTGCCCACCATTTCAGCCGCACATCTAAGCTGCTGTTATATGCCTTTTGGTATGCCTAAATGGGAGGGAGCCTGCGTGGGCCTTCGCCGCGACGATGACTTAATAAATCATATTAAAGTACGCAACGCGCAACTCTAAAATATATTTTTCTTCATTTTGCATCGCGCTTTTTTATTCGCACTTTTCCTTTCTTTACATCTGGCTTTTAGTTTTCTGTATTCCCAGAATCCATTGAAAATGGAAAATTAGTGCATAATGCTTTTGTGAAAATATAGATAACCGGCAGAAGCGTCGCAGAACTCTGCATCAGGATAACGAACTGAGTTGATCTAACCATGTCCTTCTCTCACGCACTATAATTTTAAAAATTTTATATACATACTCGAGGAATATACAAGAGCAATAGTTTATCATATTTTTCCGTTAACTCATCTCAGTTCTTTGAATATTGTTGTTAGAGCAGTAGAGCTTATCAACTCTTTTCAGGGTTCAAGGGATCTCATCTTAAATAATACTAATATTTACTCTCAAATTATAGGTTTTGCTTTTAAGTCAAAGTATCGATAGATTCGGAAATAATTTTTAGCCCAAACAAGAATATTAATCGCAGCCTACTTGGCTACCCCTCCACAGACCGAATAAATAAAGACATTTATCTTTGGCAACATTTTGTTTGCTTGGGCTGCCGAATGGACCTTCTGCAGTTGCGAGTGAAAGCGCTCCGAAGCCACATAAATTTGTGGTCCCCATTCGATTTAATGCCCCGGCCCACAAAACATTTTCGGCTGTCGTTATTGGCCAGCCAGGTTGCAGGGCTCAGTGAGCAGACAAAAGTGTGGTCAATATCCAATATCCAACAACAGCAAGAAGTGAGAAGCGCAAACATGACCAGCCGAAAAACAAATTATCGAATTAGTTTGTTTTTGTGGCCAATTTAATAAGCTGTTTCGCACATTATTTGGTCAAGACAATTGTTTCACTTTTTTTTTTTTTCTCTTTTTTTTTGCAAATAAAACTAATTGATTGACCAAGAAAAAAATTAGTTAGTTATTTGTCTTGTTTGTGAGTTAATAAACTCATAAATTACATACTCTGATTAGGCACAATTAGCGATAGGGGGGCTTTTCCCAATAACAACGCTGGCTGGGAATTTACTCAAATCATGGAAATTTTCTCAAGTTAGCGCGAGTTTAATCTTATCTCAACGTAAGCAACTAAATCTAATTTGAGTGCGGGTATTCTCCAATTACGCTTTTCAAATTTATATCTCTTGCAAAGTATTTCTAATCGTTCATCAAAATCATTTCAATCGTTAAGTATTGATTTATTAGGAATGGAACCGGTATTATCCGGTTATGCACAGATTTTTAATCATTTGTACTCAACTGACTACTGTCTACTTTGATATAAGTAATTTTGAGGTACAGATAGACCGCTTAGGAAACTCTTCTCAACAGTTTTTGTAGTAGTTTAATTTTTTTTTTATTTTATTTTTTTTTTATATTTATTATACAAGAAGTAAGAATCATATTTTAAGAACCTATAAATTACATTTTTATTTATTATTTTTGGTTAAAGCTATTTAATTTTCTTCTAAATTATGTTTATTGGGTCATATTATTAATTATTATTATTATTTATTAATTATCAATTATTCATCATTGCTTCAAAAAGAGAGTTTAATAAGTTATAATTTGTTTGAAATTAAACTCAAATTAAATAATTATAATAAAAATAAATTTTATTAATATAAATATCTTAAAATTGAAAACAAAAATATTAAAATAAATTGTAATAATATGTTTTTTTTGTTTTGTTTTTTTTTTTTTTTTTTTTTTTTTTAGATTTCTGTTTAATTTTCCCAATCTCTATTGTATATTAATTGCTTTAAAAATAGCAAGTGATTTGATCAGTAGAATAAATATTTAATATGAAGCTCTCTTTTCTGTCTTCATGACCCACTTTTTGCTTTACCTAAGCGCAAATGACAATTCGAATTGTTGTGTCTAAGATGTCATTACTTAGATTGCAAGTGAAGACCTTTGGCCAAGGTCTCTGCCGTTTGTCGTTGGTGTTGGTTTTACACAAACACACTTACACCCACGCACATACAACAACAACAGTTAAGTACATACACACACACACACGCTCACACACACAAGCACACACTGTCAATGGCTAAGTACATATTGTATAAGCACATATAAACCATCGAACAATATACGAATATGAGAAGTCAATTTTACTTTAAACACAAATGCCAAATGACATGGCCATCAATCAAATGACACAATAGTCTGAATGATTGATTGAATAACGATAAGTGTATTAAACAATTCTTAAATATTCGTTAATACTATGAAATATATACTTTAGCTGTTGCCAAAGCCGCTTTATATATATTTAAACACGATTGGGTATCTGGGAAATGGATATGCAAGTGGATATCAGGCATGTATATTTAAAGAGCTCGAAGCTTTCATACGTGTGATACTCTGTAAAGTGTTGTACTAGATAAGAGTTTCTTATTAAAAATAAGGAATATATATTTATAAGTTTTATAGAATAAAATGAATTCAAATAAAAATATATAAAAATACACCAAAATAGTAAAAAAGAAAACACATTTTTATATGTAGATCTTATATAATGATCTAATATTTAAATGCCATATATCTATCGATAGCTGATAATAAACGATTAAGTCAAGCTAGTGATTAACTTTACAGTGTGTTATCGATCTAAAGAGTAATATCGATCATCAATAATGTTTACAGAACTTACATCGATATTTAATAATATGTACAGAATGACAGCCTTTAGTGCAAATCGATCTAATTTTATCACAAATATTAGTAATCGATGATATCTCTAGCAGAAAAACTGATAATCGATCTTATTAACAGTACCAAAATCAATATTTAATAAATTCTATAGAAATCGATCGGATATATGTATATAGCAAATAGCAAAAATGTTGATAGATCGTATTTGTAAACGATAACCTAAAAACAGCAACCGATAGTTTTTATCGATTTTTAAACTTTTGTATACATACTATGGATTGCATGTTTAATACAGTTGTAATATTTAATATAATTATTTCTAGTTTAGTATAATTGTAAAAACAACTTCCTAAACTTCTTGGAGCACTACCTCACAGCAAAGTAGAGGATATCTACTAGTCGTATCGCTATTCTGTTTTCTCTTGCTGTTCGCTTTTTGTTGTTTCGCCACATCCGCTGCTGTTTGGCCTGCTTGGTAAACATGCTGCCCAGCTGGCTGGGAAGCTGCGCACTTGAGCAGATTCCTTTTGTCGCGACTCATGCGTCTGCGAACCGCCATATATTTCTCATGAATGAGCGCGTACAGCTCCTGCTGAAAGTATTCGTGCTGTTTGTGGATATGCCCATTGCAGTTGGCATTCATGTAGTCACGTCGTATTTGCCCGTCTCGATACCGGAACTCGCGCCACAGCCCACGCAATGCCAGCCACTTTTTGTCAATAAAGTCCAGAGTCTTGCGCTCGACCGGTGATTTCTTATAGTTGGTAATCGCGTGTAAGATGAAATTTGCATTGATTTGTTGCTGCAGTGCCAAATGATCCAGCATCGGTTGTTGACTGTACGACCAGGCTGTATCTTTAAGTGGAAAACTGTGGCCCAGGTTTAAAGCAGCCATTTTTGGCATATCTCGCATATTCCTGCAGACTCCGATAATTTATTTGTACTCAGTTGCTTACGCCACATTACTAAAGCGGTGACTAGGCATAGGCGTGTATTTATATACAAAACAATGATCCGATAAAAAAAAAGTATGTATATATACATATATATATATATATTTAAAGCCCCAATTCGCATGGGCATTTCAGCTGATAACTATGCATCAACTTTGTTGATAACAAATTGACTAACTAGCCAATATTCTTGAGCTTGTATTAAGTTGAGATCTATATATTTGACATAAATATCAGGTTATTTCCATTAAACATTTTAATATTATACCAAACAAGTTTTCTGCTACCTAACATAATTTTGCACACATTTATAATTTTTACCGAAAATCTGTTAGTACAATTTACCCTTTACTCCTCTTCGTGTCTCTTCGGTTATTCTTCAGTTATTCTAATAATACCTGAATACAATCTAAGCAATAAGTAATAACGTCACTCTTAAGGCACATTAAAATAAAAAGTAATAAAGGAAAACAAAATATGAAAAAAAAGCTTACATAACAAAATTAATAAATTAATAATAATTAATAATTTAATGCAGATTATTATGACTAAAAGAAAACAATTACTACAAAATATTTTTTTTTTAATTTATATTTTAAAATAATAATAATTTAATAATTAAAAATATATATCTAAGCAAAAAGACTAAGAAAATGTTGAAAAAAAAAAATTAATAATTGTAAAAATATGACAGACCTAAAATACAAACATATGTACATATGAATATACATAATTATTTAAATTGACTAAACTTAAAAATAATTATTATTTGGAACGGATAATTGTTCAAGAGAAGTACTATTAATATTGGCTTACAATGACTCAATCAGAAACATCTACACCTTTAAAAACCATGCAATGTTTAGCTATATAGGCCTGCCCAATAGCTGGCTTTAACATTTTTGGCCAATTGTTGAGCAGACGTAAAACAATTGTTGAACAAATCACGCACAGGAGGCCGAAGTGTTGTTTGATTCATGACGATTCGATGTGCGATGTGTGCTATCAAGAATATTGCTCGCTAAGCATGACACACACTCACACTCACGCACACTCACACGCACAGGCACATCACATCAGCAGTTCAGCAGTTCGATGAGTCTGTCGCATTAGCCTATTCAACAAAATCGTTAGCCAGTCAATGAACACAATCGTTAAGCATTACACTAGGCAACAAAATTTTATCGCCCCCCTGTTGGGCGTCGCGTCGCTTCTGTTATCGAGTCAAGTGTTGACGGCTTATCGCCAATAATTGTCACGCCCCCCTCATCAATGCTAGACGCCTTTGCGTCAACTCCAAAAAACAATGAGCAAATCCATACGCTTGCTAGTTGAGTTGAGCTCTCACAGAACACTTGAACTTAATCAGGATTTAATTACAGCGTCGAGCGCTTGTTGAGCATCACTGTAATCGAACAAGCACTTTTAGTGTGTGAGCGTGGTAATATTTTTGTTTTTTTTTTCTTCAACAATATGTAGATACCATAGGAAGGACTATGTGGAACTATTTACTGTTTCAAAAATGTTGTTCTTATCTTGAGAGTTTTATTAGAATTCAACTGCAAATGAAGCAAAAATTAAATTTGTAGTATTTGTAATTGTATTTGCAAAGCGAAACTCGACTAGGTTTAAGTTTGGGAGCGAGCAAGAAGGAATTGAATGTTTGAAATATCCACATTTGTTGACTCCATCATCAAGGATTATAATATGATATATATTAAAAATATTATATGTTTATTTATGGTATCATATAATGTGTTTAACCCCATTAATATTTATATAATATTTACATAAAAATTGTTCATATCAATAAAAAAAAAAAAAAAAAAAATCGTTAAGCCTCTTAAAAAAATAAATTTAAAATTGATATTAAAAAGTGTCTAATAACTGTTGGTAATTATTTAAATATATTAATTATATAAATATAGTATAAAATTTATACAATTTTTCGTTTATTAAAATGTATTTAAAAAATAAATTTAATTTAAGTTAATTAAAAAAAAAAAAAAATTGCAACATGACCTGCAAATACCTGTGCCGTGCTTTGCCTATTATTAATTGACGCCTATTTTATAAAATCCAGGATAAAGCAATTATACTGCCGCAATTATTGCTAACAGTTGCATATAATATTTGGCTTATGATAATCAACTTTAACGTATGCATTGATTTATATTATGTAGATGGACATGTTGATTCCACAAATGTGTTGCATATTTCATGGTCTCTGTCTGTGTGTGTGTGTGTGTGTGTGTGTGTGTTGCTTGTAGCATGAACATTTTTTCAACACAATTTACAAATGATTCAAATCAAATGGGCTGTCAATTACTGTTATATAAATTCCGAGTGCTCGACGCACACATTTCATTTTAATTTGTTATTTAGGCAAAGTCTGTTTTTGAGTTGCCTATTTAAATTGCAATAGAAATTTAAGTGTAATATTTAGCGGGCATTTTGTTAATTAAATTGTGGTGAAATCTATACAATTAGCATTATTTTGTTTCAATGCATTAAAATGGTAAAGGGGTGTTTTATTATTGACATTTGTTGCTTGATTTGCCAATATATTTATCGGTTTATAGAAGAGAGCCTTAAAAATTCCAAACTGTTCCTTAACCTTTTACCTTAATAGAAGCTACCTTTAACGTTATCATTTTTTCTCTCCAAAATCGTTTGCCAAAATTCAAATTATCAGCATTCATGATATCGGTTTCACATATAGCTCGATAAACTCGGGGAAAATATGAATTATCAATCAGTTAAATAACATAGTAAGTGAAATTTATTTATTTTATTTTTTTTTTTTTTCTATCAAATTTGGAAAATACTTTTTTGTAAAAATTATTTTCACTTAAAAAAAAAAAAAAAAAAAGAAACAACAAGTAAGAAAGCTCTAGTCGAAACTGCTCGACTACGAGATCCCCTAAACCCTTGGAGCAATAGCTATTTCAATAATTTTTCGCGTCTTTCAGCTTGCACAAGAAACACGCACACACACACACACACGCACGTACGCACACACAGGCATGCATACACACACACGCATACAGACACAAACGCATACACACACTCACATACACACACACATACACAAACACATACACACACAAGCACCCACGCATAAACACGCATGGGCTGCAGTGTGCGCTTACTATGAGAACTTAATTGTTTAATAACTTGGTTTTTATGGACGTACGATCTTCATGAAACTTTCAGATTATGATTATAACATGGATATGCATGTAATTGCCAAAGCACAAGTCTCTAGTATTTGAAATACGCTTTTTACAAAAGTGATGGTGAGGGGGTGAATTTAGAGGTGAGGGGTAAATTTTGACAAAAACCGAAATTGTATAAATTGCGTATAAGCATATATAAAAAATTTGGAGACTCTAGCAATAAAGGTGTAGAAGATATAATTTTATAACTGGTTTTCGATAAGGTTTTTTATCGATAAAAAAGATTGGGATGAGTTATCGATTTTTAATGATAAACTCGATATCCGCGCTGTAATTACGAACATTTTTAAAAAAATTTGAAGTGTCTAGCTCTTATATCTTCGGAAATTGACGCGTTCAAACATACGGACAGACGGACAGACGGACAGACAGACAGACGGACAGGGCCAAATCAACTCAGCTCGTCACCCTGATCAAGAATATATATACTTTGTGGGGTCTGCCACGCCTCCTTCTGCCTGTTACATACATTTCAACAAAACCATTATACCCTGATTTCCCATTTTCAATGGGTTCAGGGTATAAAAACAAGTAAGAAAGCTCTAGTCGAGACTGCTCGACTACGAGATCCCCTGAACCCTTGGAGTAATAGCTATTTCAATAATTTTTCGCGTCTTTCAGCTTATACACGCACACACACACACACGCACGTACGCACACACAGGCATACATACACACACATACATACACACACATACACACACACACACACATACACAAAGAATTACATACATATACACACACAAGCATAAACACGCATGGGCTGCAGTGTGCGCTTACTATGAGAACTTAATTGTTTAATAACTTTTTTTATGGACGTACGATCTTCATGAAACTTTCAGATTATGATTATAACATGGATATGCATGTAATTGCCAAAGCACAAGTCTCTAGTATTTGAAATACGCTTTTTACAAAAGTGAGGGTGAGGGGGTGAATTTAGAGGTGGGGGGTAAATTTTAACAAAAACCGAAATTGTAAAAATTGCATGTAAGCATACATTAAAAATTTGGAGACTCTAGCAATAAAGGTGTAGAAGATATAATTTTATAACTGGTTTTCGATAAGGTTTTTTATCGATAAAAAAATATCGGGATGAGTTATCGAATTTTAATGATAAACTTGATATGCGCGCTGTAATTACGGACATTTTAAAAAAAATTTGAAGTCTCTAGCTCTTATATCTTCTGAAATCGACGCGTTCATACATACGGACAGACGGACAGACGGACAGACGGACAGACAGACGGACAGGGCCAAATCAACTCAGCTCGTCACCCTGATCAAGAATATATATACTTTGTGGGGTCTGCCACGCCTCCTTCTCCCTGTTACATACATTTCAACAAAACCATTATACCCTGATTTCCCATTGAAAATGGGTTCAGGGTATAAAAAATTAGCTCATTTCTCATTGCTGTGTAAGGAATTGTGTTTAAACACATTTACACTGTTGTTAAAATGTCTAAAAATTACCTTCAAATTGGTAAAGATTAAAATTATTATATATTAAAAATAATATGAATATAATAATATTTAATATTTTGTCTCTAAACAGTGCTAAGAGTCCCTATAATAATATCTGCCAATTACTCGCAATAATATATTAACATCAGAAACTCCGACAAAATAAATAACATTGCTCAGTTAATTAGCGAACTTGTATTGGAAAATTTCGCTCAAGCCTTCACAAAGTTACTTTCAAAATATAACTGACAATAGAAATTCGTGAGAAATTAAATCGATATTGCTCAATTAGTTTTGGTAAATCAGTCTCAAAGTCCGCTCAAAGTCACACAGCCATATCAAGTGACCAACAAGTCGCGCTACTTAGCTTAATGTATTTCTGAAGAGTTTTCCATCATCTAAATTCACAGCATCTGCTGCTGCTGTTGCTGCTTGTCATTCTTTAAAGTAAATATCATTAGCATTATGGATGCTACGCAGCTTGAAGCTTTCAGCTATGTCACAGTTCACGCCAGCTGAGTCGCTGTCTCCCTGTACTAGGCCCCACCCTATGTAGCCCATCTACCCATCCCTACCGGGCCACAACTTGCGCCCGTTCGTCGTCGTTGTCGTTGCCATCATGAACAATGTTTACCTTACTTCATATGCACATTTACACACACAAACATCGAGCAGCACTCATACGCAACGTGGTGCACATACAACCTGAGGACATGTTTTCATATCGAAAACCAAAAGATAAGCAAACGCTGATGCACCGAATTGAGTATGCACTATTGGTAAGGAAAATTTGGCAATAATTCTAAAGTGAAATGAAAAGAAAAAGATGCTGAATACATACTTCAAAGAAATTTAAGTAAAATATTTGAACATAATTTGACTTAATTCAAATACGGAAAATTGGTTCATGTGAGGAAATTTTCAATTTAAAAGTTAAGAAAAACGACAATGGATACTAGAAAACCCTATTTAGAGTTTACAAATATATTTATCAGGACATCGATTCAACTTTCCTTCCAGCTTCACAAATTGAATTAGCAACTAATCAAGCTCAATTAAAGGGTATGCGAAATATGAGCATATGCGGAGGAGACCAAAAGGCAGCCAACGTTAACGCACTGAGTGAAAATCAACATGTGCACAAACACGCAGTTGGTTCTACTTGTAAATCTATTGCCTACTTGTAGGCGCAAATGTTTTTCATATACCTCATATCACATAAATATGTACGTATGCGTACGCACATACTCATACAATACATACGTGTACTGTTTGCAAGTGGATGTGTGTGCGTGTGTCTTCGTTGTGTAAGTGTTGCAATTGAGTTTTGCAGTCCATGAAAAATGCATTGCAACTTTTTCATATTACTTAAAACGCAGACGAGACACAGAATGCAGCTGAGCAGCTGAGCAGTAGCGCATATGCGGCTTATTATTTGAGTACCCTGCAAAAGAAAAAGTATACTATGGACTTTTTTGAACGAGGTCCAAGCATTTTCATTATTCATATAATTGTTCATTAACATTACTATTGCTATCATTCTGATGCAATGAAACACCCTGTCTTTTTCTTTTCAATCATCCCATAATCATGATTAATGTCCACATAATTCTTTATTTATATCTATTACGGGAATTAATATAATCATAATAAATATAATTTCCATCTCTATTGATGATGATCGTCGCCATGTATTCATTAATTTATTCATTAATCTATAAGTATTCCTCTTTAATTTAATTTTTTTTATTAATTTAATTTATATTATCATGTTAATTATTTATAATTTATATAATTTATAAAATATCCCATTGTTGTGGATTAGTCGTTTTTATTAAACATCATTAGTCATCATTATTATTATTATTTTATTTTAGGTGTATTCATCATTATGATCAGTAACATTTTAAATCTCATTTATGTTTACGAAGTTCATCAATATGATCATAAATTAACTAATTGATATTTATAAAGATTATCAATATCATCATTATCATTATTATTTATTACTGCATGTATATTTTATAATTCTTTGATCGTATTCAGTAGCGCATTATAGTTTCGCACATGTCTGGTTTCTGGTTGCATACGATTGAGTATACAGTAGCGCCACCTGGTGTACGCACACGCAAACCATGGCAACTGGGCGGGATGTAAAAGTTGCCTTCGACTTAGGCACCGTTGCAAAATTTATTTTATTGAATTTTTATCAATTTGTTGGCAGCTAAATTGAAACAGCAGCGAGGCTGGCTCACCCACACGCATGCACATCGACGCCACGCCGAGCTTTTAAGGCGTACTTCTGCATGCAATTTATGGATATATGCTGTTTACATTGCCCACGCAACCAAACTCGGCTGTCAGTTTGCAGCAACAGCAAAAATTGTTATGAAATTCTCCAGCCCCTCTCTCTCTCTCTCTTTCTCTCTGTGTCTCTCTGTTTGTATACTGCTTGTATGACAAGTTGTTAGACATTTGACTTTTTTGCCTAACCAAAGTCGAAACGTCCGCCCACCTACTCGAACTCTTCTGGCCTTGGCTCATAGTTTAAGCCATTGATTGCATTGCCCGAGCATCGTTGGCTTTTGGCTTTCACTACAACAGCAACAACAAAAGTTTTTAAGTCTTTGTAAAATGCTTTTCCATCTCGTCTATATGTGTGTGTGTGTGTGCGTGAAGGACTGCTGACGCCATAAGCCGAATGATGTTGACTGAATGCTTGGCTAGATAGGCAGTTTTGCACATTGTAAGCTCGGGCATTAAGTATCAGTAAGTATTATCAAGTCATAGTAGAGTCGTGCTTCATGTCTTAACCTGACAATATGCTTCTGCCTAAGCCTGCCGCACCATCGCCCCATCACCCCTCCTCTTTTCCAATTGCCAAAGTGCATATCGAAATGGTTTATTGCTGATTTCTTTAGAAAATCGAGTTTGAGATTGGGATCGGCATAGACAAGCTTTGTAATAATATTGATATATTACCTTTAGGCAACTGAAGTGAAACTAAGTTTTTAAATTGTATAAAAAAAAAAAAAATCAACAATAATTATAAAACCTTTAAATGCAAAAAAGTTTTTGCACTCCTATTTGATTACAAAATGTATGTTTACGTATTAAACAAAATTTTATTTGAAAAAGAAAACATTAAAATGCAATATTTGCATTTAATTTGCAGTAGTTTGCTTCATTTACTTTAGTCTTTGACCTCATGCATAAATTTTGAATAATATTTTCGTAAAATTTTTATTACATTTTCAGCTCAGCATCAACACCTTTTGCTATATTTATTCTTATCATAGCTTCAGGGTGCTAACAATTCAACTTTATTTATGTATTAAACGTTTCGTTTTTGGCGCAGTTTTAATCAACGTTTCACCCACACACACACACACACACTTATAATATATAGACACACGAATCCCTTCGCTGCAGGGTTGCCTTCACGTCTTCACTCTGTGAAGCAATAAGAGAATAAAACAGTGTTACATAGTTTTGCGAATAAATTAGAATTTGCTACAGCCGCTGGCAAGCAAATTAGAAACCTCTTGAAATGTGCGTGCTATAACTTTGGTCATACATACAGAAACATGCAAGCAGACAAAGACACATACACACATACACACACTCAGATACAAAGCACACACAGCTTGAAGCAAAATGTGCGTGTTTAATAGTAAAGAAGACTCCAGAAATTAGAACGAAAATCTGCCCAGGCAAAGGTCGCCGAAAAAGCAACAGCCAAACAAGCCAGACAAAAAAAAAAAAAAAAAAAAAAAAAAAAAAAAAGCAAACAATAACTACAAAACTAACAACACCCAAAAGAAAACAAAGTATCTTTAACACCTGCAACAAAATAGACTATACAACATTTCAAATACCCTTTAACTAGGAAATCATTGTAATAGCATCTTTAAACAAGTAAGAAAGCTCTAGTCGAGACTGCTCGACTACGAGATCCCCTGAACCCTTGGAGCAATAGATATTTCAATAATTTTTCGCGTCTTTCAGCTTACACAAGAAACACGCACACACACACACACACAGGCACGTACGCACACACAGGCATACATACACACACACGCATACAGACACACACACACACGCATACATACACAAACGCATACACACACACATACACATACACACACACATACACAAACACATACACACACATACACAAACACATACACACACAAGCACCTACGCATAAACGCATGGGCTGCAGTGTGCGCTTACTATGAGAACTTAATTGTTTAATAACTTTTTTTATGGACGTACGATCTTCATGAAACTTTTAGATTATGATTATAGCATGGATATGCATGTAATTGCCAAAGCACAAGTCTCTAGTATTTGAAATACGCTTTTTACAAAAGTGAAGGTGAGGGGCAGAATTTAAGGGTGGGGGGTAAATTTTAACAAAAACCGAAATTGTATAAATTGCATGTAAGCATACATTAAAAATTTGGAGACTCTAGCAATAAAGGTGTAGAAGATATAATTTTATAACTGGTTTTCGATAAGGTTTTTTATCGATAAAAAAAGATCGGGATGAGTTATCGAATTTTAATGATAAACTTGATATGCGCGCTGTAATTACGGACATTTTAAAAAAAATTTGAAGTCTCTAGCTCTTATATCTTCTGAAATCGACGCGTTCATACATACGGACAGACGGACAGACGGACAGACAGACGGACAGGGCCAAATCAACTCAGCTCGTCACCCTGATCAAGAATATATATACTTTGTGGGGTCTGCCACGCCTCCTTCTCCCTGTTACATACATTTCAACAAAACCATTATACCCTGATTTCCCATTGAAAATGGGTTCAGGGTATAAAAATAAATAAATATGATAAATTACGTAAATTTGAATAATAACAAAAATAATAATTTAAGCAATATTTCTAAAAATAAAAGTAATTGTAAAAAACTATTGCTGACTTATATTAAATAGTTTGTTGCAAATTTAAATATATAATTGAAAGATTTAAATTATATATTAATAAACATTAAATTAATTTTTAATAATTATGAATTAAAATGAAATATATATATTTACTTTAATATTTTGATTATTGCTAAAATAAAAAAAAAATTAATAAAAAGAAAAATAAAAAAAAAATAAATAAAAACATAAACAAGTAAGCTCGTAACCTACGATTTTTCAAGCCCCCAATTTTCGTAGATATATTCGTCAAATGTTTTTCAAATTCCAAATTTAAGATTCCAACTCTTTAGCACTTCAACTCTCAAGGCAACTGCGATATCGGAAAATTAACTTTTCGACATGCGCTTAGTGAACCTATCGGGAACCCTTGTCACTTGATTAAGGGTATACACGAGTGTCGGGTTCCGTATTTCAAGACTCTCAAGTTTCAAGAATGGCGGATATTTCATACCAAATTATTCAATTCAAAATAATTATTAAATAACTACAAAATATTATTAAATAAGTACAATGATAAATAGTAAATTATTTATTTATCTAAACAAGTCATATTTATGCTAAATTTACTTTTATTTTTATTATTCTCAAAATAAATTCCAATATATAACCTAATGAATAATTATAAATATACGTAAATATTCAATCGTAATTTCCAAATTCTAAGTTCTTCAGCCTCCTCTGGTGACACCTATTGCATCCTATTGCATCTCTAAGAGCGGTTCTTCTTCTTTAAATTTACCCTTTCATCTAATAGTTACATTTGTTTAATTCGATTCGTTACATACCCAACAGCACATACCCCTTCGCTATAGCGTAAATTGTCGGGCATGTTAATGCAGAAGCTAGCCAAACACCTTTAGACTGTTTGGCAATAGCAGAAGCCAATGCTGCAACGTCTGCCACAGCAGGAGGCAAGAGCGGCCGCACGGCGGCAGCCATCGGCTGCGGCACCGCATGCATTTCAATTAACGGCTACCGAAAGCACTTCAAGCGTAAAAACACGCACCGCTCTTACAACCAGCGGCCACGCCCACTACACTGATAGGCGCCAGGTGGAAGAGTCGTGACAGCAGCTGCTCTAGCTCCCGCTGTGGCATGCCTGAAAGGAAGAGAGCGGAAGTGGGAGGGCGAGCCAGAAGCTAGCTGCACTATGGCTGCAGCTCTGGAATTTTCTTGTTGTTGTTCTCCTCTTTATGTACGTGTGAGTTGGATGGTGGCAGGCGATAGGCGGTAGGCGGCAGGCGGCAGGCGTGGCTTTTACTACGACTAGCTCGGACCGTGCACATACGAGTATCCACTTTGTTTATGCTGCGTGGCTGCACTTTATCAAAGCGCCGGCGAATGCTAAAAACAAACTGCGGTCGCCGTCGCCATTTTGACTTAATACACTGAGAGCAAAATTTACATTATTTTCAAAATTAGCATTTAACCTAATGTAAAAATATTTTAAAATGATTCCAAAAATAATAATCAATAAAAAAGTTTAATAAAAAAAATGAGAAATCTTAAGACTATTTTAATATATTATTTAATATATTATTTAATATATTATATATATATTTATATATATCTTTGTTAAGTATTAAAAATGTATATTAATTAATTTATCCATTATTCAAATACGGAAAAAATATTTATGATATTTTAAAATATATAATATATACATATATGTATTCATTATTAAAATATTTTTAATATTTGAACTAGAATTATTAACAACAAACAAAATAAATATCAATTATAATGCTAATCAAAATTATTTTAATAAAAAATCCATTTTGTCTGTAAAAAATAGTTTTTCACATGTATTATACATGTTATTTAAAAAATCAATTCATGTTTTACCATTTAATATTTCTTTTTCTTTTTTTTTTTAATTTAATAAATTCATATTCCTAAATAAAAATGTAAAAATATATATTTTTTTATATATTATTCTATATATATTATTCTATATTTTCTCACATTTAACAAATTGTACAAAAATTTCACAACATATATATTTTAATCCGATGTACACAAAATTTAAGTATAAATATAATATCTCTCAGTGTATTTGCGTTATTATCCCTTTGCCCCTTCAACTCTATTATCAGAGCTCACCCCGCACTCTCTTATCAAGAGTCGCTGCACTTTGCGTAGGAGTTAAAAAGGTTTTCAGCTCACACGCGCACGCACTTCCGCTTCTTGTTGTCTCTGTGTGCGTCTCAGTCCCCTCAGCACCTGACCCAGCAAACCTTATTGACAGCTTAAGGCTGTTTGGTTAGCTACGAGCAGAGGGTAAACTTCGTGCTCTACTAGATATATGTATGTATGTATTCGCATTCTTATATACATACATATATGTACATATATGTATGTTATTTGTTGGGGGACAATTTTGTCAGCTGCATATGCAAACAATTACCGCAAAATAAAAGGTAAACAAAATTACTTCCGAACAATTTCGCGTATAAAAACATGCGTCCAAGACCCCCAAACCTCAAACAATAACTTTTTACACCGAAAACAAAAGTTTTTGGCATCAGTATAACTTACTGCACTGCACAAAAAGGAAATTTAATTAAAATTGTTTTTCCTCGCATTCTAATTTTAAGCATGAAGCCATTTATTAAAAGTATTAAATACTTGGATTATGCGGGGACAGATAGTACCAATAGTTTTATTCATATTAAATAAAAAAAGCTCAAGAATAAATGTAAGATGTTAGAAATATACATACATACATATGAAATGTACATATATGTATTTACCGTATGCTGCATTGAGTAAAGCAAGTTGCTGCTATCTGTTATACTATATTTTCACATTTCATTTGACAGTGACAAAGGTGTTATACAACAACAGCCTTAGGAAACAAATTTTGTTATCCACTCGCGCAAAACTAACCGATCAGCACAGCAGACGCAATCAGACTAAGTCGGCGTAGAAATAACTCACGCTTTATCATAGAGCCTCTAATTATCTACATACATACATACACACATAGCCTGTAACTGCGAGCACAGCAAAACCATCAAAAGAGACACAAATAGAAGCAACTGTAAATAGCAACTGTAGAGCGAAATAGAATCCACAAAAGGGCGAACAGAAAATAGAAGGCGTAGATCATGTAGGTGAGAGTGAAATGTCGAATTGTGAATGCCTTACTCAGGAGTGGACCGAGAGGCCACACATACAATCAAGATTACATGTGTGTGGACGTGTGTGCAAGTGAGAGCAGTATACATTTCTTATTATACGTGAGCGGAAGAAGAATCGAGAACTGTTCTAATAATTGGAATGAGATGCAACAGTCACACACAGAACAGCAGATCAATGGCGGACGCCACGCTGTTACCGTATAGAATGTGAGAGTGAGAGGAGAGAATAGTTTTGCTCTCTTTGTGCACGACGCTGTGCATAATTGAAAGATGCTTAAGGAATACTCGAGCTGAGCGTGGTTCTAATAATAGCAGTGAGACGCTAAGCACACACATGAGAGCGAGAGTGAGAGGCGGTAACATATTTCATCTCTTTGTTCATGACACTTCACATCAGCTCAAACAGAGCGCTGTTCTAATAATAGATTGAGAGAATGTACACATACATACAATGGATCAATGATGGAAGGCTCTCAGTTGCAATTTACTATGAGTGCGAGGGAGGGAGAACAACACAGTTGATCCCATTGGCTTAGCCGTGTGTAGAGCTGAGAGCGCAGATAATATGCTTGTGGGAATTATCAGAGTTGAATCTTTTATAAGCTAATGCACAGTGTATGCTAATCAGTGTAGACTAAGCAGCTCAGCAGAGTGGTTACTATTAAAACAGTCTAAAAGATTTCTTAAAAATAAAATGAACTTAAATTAATATTGTATTGTACAGTCACCGTTGAATCTCTTTAAATATGCAGCAAAAATATACTGTGAGAATATCGATTGATTATTATTGAGCATAACAATTAGTACAGAAATCGTATGAATTCAAGGCATCTGCTGCATGCAATTAAACTCTGGCAGGCAGACAACTCAACGCGAACCAACTTGACCGTAACGGCGAAATGGCAAAAATCCCTTTGTCAAGGCTTTGGCAAAGGGAAAATCAGGAAAAACCGCAGCCTAACTAACCAGACGCCGTTCAGCCGCTCAGCCGGTCAACCGGCTGACAGCTAAGGTTAATGCAACTGTCAACAGCTGTTAGGGCTGTGTGCTGTGTATCTCACATGATATTTACCGGGAGGTAGCAGCTCCCCTTCCAGCAGCCCCTGCCCCAGTGCTGGTCCTGCCCCACTCGCTACACCCCACTTAATCCCTTTTCATCCATGTTGGGTATCGCTTGTCGCATTCAACGCCAAGGGCTATGCAGCTTTATATATACATATGGACATGGATTTGACTCTAGTCGAGGCCCAAACTAAAAACAAAACAAACAAAAAATTTATATATTATCAGCAATGTAGTTAAAATTTTCCATTACCGATTTCGCATACATTTTAAATGAAACAAAAAAGGAAATGCCGTATCCAAAATCTAATTATGGCAAAATGTTTGTGCACTTTGTGCAATGCATATTTTACCGAAAAGTTTAATTATTTTGCTGGACATACGTGGCGTATGTGCAATTTGATACTTTGTTCAGCAACCTCAATTCGATTTAACGCGTCGCCCAATTTGTTTAAACAAATGCATTTACGGCTTATTTGTGTTTTGCTATATGCAACAACGAAAATCAACTTAAATGTTGTTCAACAATAATTCGATCATAAACCAAAATGAATTAGAGAAATAGAGTTTAGATTATCAATAAATGTAAATAAAATATCAATAATTTGTAAAGTGAAAATTCATACATAATTTAAGCAAGAGTTTTAGGTATTTTTAATATATAAAAATAATTTTCTTATGTTGTGTCAACTTAAAAAATCAAAGTTTTCAAATTATTTTTCTGTGTATAAGCTAAGGTCAACGAAATAAACTGACTAAAGATCTTAATTGACATACGCACCTATACTAAATATATAAATATTTAAACTATTCGACCAAGAAACAGCTCCATATATGTGTGCATAAGCAATGGCTATAAGATATAAGTAAATTCCAGTTGAATAAATCGCAAAATATAATCAATTTCATTTGTGGCCAAAAACAAATAAGTGAAAGACTGAATAAAAACTTGTGTTCTTCCTACACTTTGCTCAAGTGCCTTTGAGCCATCTTCGTTCGATTTTCGTTCGATTCACTGCAGCTCTGGCCCAAAATCTGAAGTCTCTGTGAAACAATTCCACGCAATTAATTTATCCACTTAACACGCAAACTTTAAGTGTAAATATTGGCCAAGCCGCCGTCTGGCCCATTCGCTACGCCACCATCCCTCCACCCTGAGCCGTCCCGACATTCTCTTGAAACTATTGAATCTTAGTTTCGCAATTTCTTGCACTTGGCAAAGTATGCAATTATTATATGGAATCAAAGTGGGTAACTTTCCCTACGAAAATTTCATTTCGATCGACATTAAAATGCAGCTGAGCACATTTTTACTTATTTTTTGCACGATTTTTGGAATTTGGGTTGGGTTTTGGTTTTGGGGTTTCTTTAATTGCTCAACGCTTACACTTTAAATACAGAAAGTCAAAGCAGCTGGCGAATTCGTATTATTTGCCAAGTCAAGTCTAAGTGGCCGAGTTGGCCGAGTCGTTGCGGTGGGTCTAAGTGCAACATTTTTCAAATAGCAGTATTGAGAAATTAAGCGTGTACATTTCATGCCACGCCCACAGAAAGAGAGGAATAAGAATAAGACGAGGCCGACAACGACGACGATAGGGCAGAGGTGAATCCGCAGCATCGCGTGGCTAAAGGGGAAAAACTTTAATGATCAAAATTGCTGGCGGAAGTGAGTAAAGGAAATACGATGGCAAAAGGTAAACGGGAAAGAAGGCGATAAAAATGAGCAGGTGTAAGAAAATTATAACGACAACCTGCTGCGGCAGAGCCACAGGCAGCCGCCTAACGTTGGCCATGGCAATTCCCAAATAGCTAAAGAAATTGGAAATGAAAAAAAGTTAAATGAAAAGAGAAAACAAACCCAGCATAATATGAGCTATTGAAAGCAATGCGATTTTAGATATAGCAAGAGACAGTTTTATTTGTAAAAGAAATGGAAGAAAGTTGAGGGAAAGCAGAAGCAAAGGGAACGTGACGAAAAAATAAGCAAAAGCTCAATATAAGTTTTTGAAAGCGACAAGTGTGAAGATATCAATAAGGATGAGGTATAAAGCTCGAATTTATAGAATATGATTGAGTCAACTATGAGGGGGCAACGATTGGAAGTGAGATGAAAGTTTAACAAAAAATAATTTTTTATTAAGATCTAAATAGAAATTGAGATTGGGTTTCAGATGTAAAGTGAGAGATAGAGACAGAGAGATGGCGAGAAAGAGAGAGAGAGAGTGAGAAAATGATTTAAAGTGTGATATGTATGCGGAGAGAAAAAGTAAGGGAAAGAGAAAAATATAAAGAAACGCTACAGAAATAGAGGCAAAGAGATAATGACGACAGAGAGAGAGAGACAGACAGATGTAAAAAGAGAAAGAGCGAGAGAGAAATGCAAATACGCACAATTAAAGTATGAATGCGGGAAGAGAATGGAATAAAAAGAGGGAACAGATGACGAATAGATGGATTTCTCCGCTCTCTACACTAAACCAATATACTCTTTATTTTATCAGACGAATTCAAGGCTAAGGCTAAACACTTAGAGCCAAATAGCTTACAAACTTTTGATAATAATTTTTGTCGACAACAATAAACTCAAGTATGCACTTTATTTATTATAATATATACATATATAATATGAGACTGATAACAGCACAATGCTATTTCCGCCTAAAGCTCAGCTCTGGCCTCTGCTTGATAAGGCATTGGCGAATTTTAGATTTTCAGGGTTCATTATGCAGCAAACGCCCCAAGCAAATTCAGTCTTAAATTAACATCAATTGAGTGAGGTTTAACACTTAGAATGTATTTGTTCGAAAAGCTAATATTAATCCTTCTGTTATCCCTACCAGGGATAATGAGTGAGACAACAGAGAATTCGGTATGTTTTTGCAGTGCTACGAGAGTGAATGGTGAATTCAATCCATATAATTTAGCAGCTCACTGCCTTCAAAAACCAGGACGAGCAATGCGGCGGTTATTGCTTTGGAATCCTAAAGCCCTTTATAGAAAAAGTTTCATCGGTGCGACCTAGAAAAGAAAAAGCAAAAAAGTTTCGAGAAATGGAATCACTTGATAATTATTGCCTGATCAAAGAGGATTTTATTGATCAGATTATACATTTAATAGCTTTCAGCAATAACATTGAAAACAAGTGGATGGTTGAGCTAAAGAATAAAGACTTTCAAATATTAAATCAGACAGTTAAAATTAGTTCACTTGAGAATAGATTAACTGAAAAGGAAAACGAAATAAAGGCAATTGAAAACAAGTTGATCGCAGATTTAAAGAATAAAGATTCTGAAATATCGAATTTGAAGTCGCGAGAAAAGGAAAATTCAGCAATTATTGAGAGACTTAGGAAAAATTTAACTGATAAGCAAAATGAAATCAATAATCTGTCCAGCTGCATAGGTAAAGAGACAGGTATACACGAAATAAAACTTCCTGGATCGAGTGCCTTTAACGTGTCTTGTGACACGTGTCTGGCTGGCTCTGGCTGGACAGTAATTCAGCGTCGTCAGGACGGATCTGTGGACTTCAATCGCACAATGCGAGATTATCGCAAGGGCTTTGGCGCATTGGACGGAGAGTTCTTTATGGGGCTTGACAAGCTCCATTTGTTGACGAAGTCACGAAAACACGAATTGTACATTTACCTGAAGAAGTTTAACGATGAAGTTCGATATGCGCGATACAGTCACTTCTTCATTAAGGGAGAGGAGGATAGTTTTAAAATAAAATCATTGGGAAACTATACTGGAGACGCAGGCGATGCAATGGCTGATAATCTGTATAAGAAATTTACAACAATCGATGAAGATCACGATAATTGGTTCACTGGAAATTGCGCAGATTTCTATGCAGCTGGTTGGTGGTTTCACAATTGCGGTGACAGGTGAGTAGATTACATTTTCTATAATTGGCTGAAGTCATATTGTTCATTTATAATTCACAGCCGGCTAAATGGAAAATACCAAACAGCGGATCTTGCTGCAAAGGTCAGGGGTATTAATTGGATTTCATGGACACTGGACTCCCTTAAGTTTGTGCAAATGATGATTAGGCCAGTCGAGTAAAGCAATTTCAATGCATTTTTAAATATTGTTAAAATGCTTTAAATGGAAATAATCAAATTGAATTTTTTTTATAACTTGTTATTGCAAATCGATTTTGCACTGCATATGGACATCGCTCAGGGCCAATATACATAATATACAATCTAAAAAAAATGAATGAAATACATATGCATATATTATGTTGCCAGATTTCTATTATGAATAAATACATTTATTTGCAATAATAGTTTTTTAATTCCACTTTTAAGTAATTAAAATTTGTTATAATTCAAATACTGCGCAGGAATAGCAGGCACCGAAAATAACATAGTTTGGTAAGGGAAGGAGGAGCTAGAGTAAATCAATTGAAGGAAAAGTACAAAAATCGCAGACATAGGAAACAATGGGAGATCAGCATGAAAAGTAGAACAAGTAGAAGTAGAAGAGTAGAAGAAGAACCAGCAGTACATGGAAACAGAGTAGAAGCACCAAGTGGAGTAGGTTACTGAAGAAGAAAATGATAAACAAAAAATATAAAAGAGATGGAGATGGAAGAGTTGAATAAAAGTTATAAAATCAGCTCGTGCAGAAAAGTTAGCAGGTGAAGCTGCAAAAAGAGTAGAGTTGGTAGAAAGCAGCGCAGGTGAGAATGAATGCTATAGCGAGAGACCCACCGAAGTATAAGCATGCTGAGTAACAGCAGTCGGAGAAGCAGTGGGCAGTGGAATAATAGATGAACTAAGAAACGAAGCGTTTCACCAAATAGTTAAGCATCATTCCTATACAGTGGATCCTTGGCTAACGAACGCTTCGTATGACTTACAATTCGCATAACGAGCAGCAACAGATTTGCAAACATATATTGTTTGCAAAATTTTCCCGAATGTTTAGGTGCGAAATAGACTCCGGCAATATTCTGAACAGTTCTTGCATGTATTGAACTAATTCTAATTCGGTTTTAATAAGTAGCTGTCTTAGCAGTCTTAGCTAGCCTATCACTAGTCAAGTAGCTCAAGCACACCTCAACCACTTCTAATCACATTTGATGTACTCAGACACCTGTCCAATTAGTTTACACAGAATGAATGTGTGTGTGTGTGTGTGTGCGTATTGTGACAAAACGTTTAAAGTGAAATTTTCGTGTTAGCCAGGCAAACGTGAAACACTGGCACAAATAAGTCAACTGGCATTTAACGAGCTGCTGCGGGTGCAGCTGCTGGAACACTGAGTAGTCGCATCGGTGCGAAGCCAACTGGGCTCAACAAACATAATCAGGAGCTAAGCAAAATGGGTCCAACTACAGCTCCACTCAGGCCAAAAGTATGCAACAATTTATGCATGTTTACAATGGAAATGGAAGGGAGTGGAGGGGGGCTGTGTGGATGTGTGGTTAACAGTGCTGCTAAATCTTTAGGGCTTCGATAAGCCAGATCAGCTAGAAAAAGCTAAATTACAAATTGAAATTTCTAAACAAAAATTTTTTTTTGATTTTTTTTTTTTTTTAATTTTTATTAATAATAATTTTAATTTTGTTTTCATATTCATCATCTTTCAATTGGACTTACAGATGTGTATATACGAGCATTAAGCTGATTTTTATTGATCAGCTTATGCAGACTGTTCTAGAGCAAACTTCAATTTTATTTACTATTGTTATATATATTTTTTTTTATAGTTCGACAATGATTTCATTGAAAATGCAATCCCCATTCATAAATTCCTCTTAGAAGATATTTGAATAATTTGAAACATCCAATAACTGCAAAAGATTTGATATTGGCTTGTCAGAATTTATTAAACTTTTTTTATTATAGATATTATATTTAAATATGAGTGAAAAGATTCTTACAGATTTGTGATTGGCTGTCCGTAATAAATGTGAAAATTTATATTAAAAATTGCATAACATAATATAGTAACTTTTAATTAAACAAAAATTATTTTTTACCAACTCGACAAAGGAGTATAAGAAATATGAGAATAAATTTTGTGTTTATGTGAAAATGAAATACTTTTGGGGGTTGAGCCAATATTAGTTATGGTATTTTTTTTTTTTTACTTAAATGACCTTTCAAGAGCATCTCTTCATCCCCCTGGGTTTTTGTTTTGATTCGCGCATTTGCAAATCTAAAAACTGCAGAACAATCTTGCTTGTGATGGGAAAGTATGGGGGAGTACGTATATCGACGATTATGCCAAAAAAATTTCATGAAGTTTTTGGCGGACAAATAGCCAAATGGGCAACACTGTGCGGTGTGTGGGACAGAGTTGAGGTCCGCTATACAAATGACCATTGGCCGGGCGCGTTGCATACTTTCGGACGTCTGGTGCTTTCGAGGTGGCTAACACAGAGCATAGACAAACATTGATCACTTACAGGCTGCCAGCAGCGGGCGGCGGGTGGCGGAAGGCAAACGGCAGACAGCAGACAGCAGACGGCCGACGGCGGACAGCAGGCAGCGGACGGAAGCTAAAGGGCTTTAGTGAAACTCAGCGGCTGCACTGAACTGTTGCAACAGAAGCAGAAGCAGCAGCAGCCGCTGCCACCGCCGCCGCATGTTAATATCAAACGTTGGCAGAGGACACACAGGATGTGCAGCTGGAGCTGCATCGTGTTGGCGTCTATTGGCCATTGGATTAAAAGCTGACCACGTCAGCCCAGGCCCAGGCCCAGGCCGAGGCCCATGCTGCCCCGCTCTGGCACTGTCTGGCGGCCAAACATGTGGACAACCTGGTAATGGCCGTTGTCCGGCAACGGCCATCGATAAAAACCCAAAGCTGACTAACTGCAACGCACACAGTATATGGCCCGACCATATTTCAATTCAAGCATTTTGTCTTTAAGTAATTGTTGTTGATCTGGCTAACTGTGTTTTGTTGCTCACAAAACTTGATTAAAGAAATCAATCATTTGCATGAAACACTCTGACTAATGAATTTTATTAAAAATACTTTAAAATTATTTCTATTGAGTAATTTAAAAAATTAATTATTATTATAAAAATCAAATACACTTGCCAAAAATATAATAATCCTTTATTAATTGCTCAATGTAAACTTTAAGGTGGAATAAAAAATACCTTTAATAAATTTAAAACTACTATAGTTAATAATTTAAAGATTACTATTATTTACAATAGTTAAAATATTATAATAATTTAAAAAAAAAAATATTTTATTATAGAATAATTTAAAAAATAAATAAATCTCGTATTAAAAGAATTAATATAAATTTAATTCAATATAATGTTTGACTATCGAACAATTGTACCCAGATTGCAAGTAAATCTAAATTTAATTAAGAAATAAATATATAAAATATTATGCAAATAACTTAAAAAAATAACCCTTTACCCAATATATGTACACAGACAATAAAGCCAACCAAGCTCATTTCCTATATATTCTTTTCTCTCAAGCTCTTGCTAGTCTTTTGTAATTAAAGCAATTTAGTATGTATATGTACCTAGGCAAATAATTGAAATATTTAAATTATTTTCGCTTACAATTTACTTAAAGAAATTTGCATTTAAACTCAAACGTTTCGAACTTCCCAAACACCTCTCTTACTCTTTACCTCCCTCCCTCCCATTCACACACTCTCTCTCTCTCTCTCTCTCTCTCTCTCTCTCTCTGCCTATCTATATCTGTGTGTCTCAGTGTAAGCTCGAGCTCGACCTCCTTTAAGGGTAAGACAAAATGGCGCAATTAATTAAATGCATGCGCTTTATGGCCGAAAAGCTGGGGGTACCCAACGCCAGGACAGCTCCAAGGGTCGCTGCTGAAGTGGGCGCTTCGCTGAGGTGGTCGATTGGGGTGATTGGGGGTAGGTTGGTGCACACAAATGCTTAAAGCCAAAAACCACACAATCAGCTAAATAGCAATCGCTGCCTGGCGCCACGGCCGCTGTTTGAGGAAGCCGCGGAAAGCTGCAGCTGCCACCTTCAATACCCCTTCCAAATGCTGTCTACCGCCATCGACACCTGCGACACCTGTGACTGCTAATGCCAGCAGCAACAACAGCAACAACAACAACAACGATGTCAACTTAATTTTGCTAGTTTAGTTGTTGAGTGGCTGCTGTGTGGCAAATTAATTGACAGTCTTCCAACCGAAACTGTCGCAGACTAAGTGGAAATCCGATCTGATGCAGCTTGCTTTCACATAGAAATAATAAAAATATTATTTTCTTCTTGTAACTATATATCATATTGTTCCAATCTGCGCTTAGATTAAATCTAGCGTACAGCGTGAAAGGGAATTAATTTATCTGTCTTCTGCAAATAATAGATAATTCCAATTACTTCCTCATGCTGCTCCAACTAAAAACCCTCAGTATGGTATAACAATTCATCTTGTTGGCTTTACATTAACAACAATTTTGAAAGTCAAATGGCAAGTCTTATTGATAATTTAAAATGTTATCAATAATTATAAAAGTTGATGTGATATATGTACTTAACGGTATTAGTTTTACTGTTATATTCAATGTTCGCTATATATTCCTCACACCTGCAGCTTAAATCGAGCAAGATAAACTAAAAGTTCTACGAATATCCCAGAGGATATCCGTTGGACCAAAACTAAATTCAAGTTTACTAGAGGCGCGAAAGATAAAAAAATACTCTATACTTCTCACACCTTACACTTAAATTAATTGTCACACAATTAGTTGTAGAAATTATAAGGCTTGAGGCGTAGCTTATATAGATTTTCATACTGTACAACCATTAAAAATGGAAATTCGGTTTATATTATATGATTATAAGAATTGTGTTTATTGTTTCTCATTGTTTAATTAAAGCTTTATCATTTCTCATTATTATAGTTTGTATTAATGTTTAAGATCATCATCATTATTTTTATTAGTTTCCATATCACCATAGCTCTGTCAGCTGGGCATTCCCAGCGCCGTGATCTGTATACGTTGGTCTTTCGCTCATATTAATTAAAGGGCGTAATTTTCTCGATATCTGACCAGAATTTGCCGAACCATGAGTCGAGCATTTCATGATCGCAGTGATGACAGTCGCAGCACCTATTGTCACAATCGGTGCCACAACATCCATAACATTTCTTGAATGAGCACTTGTCAGACTCTCTACTGGAGTAAAAGTGTGTGCAATTGTTCTTGTATTTGGGCATGGGCTTAAAGGTGATTGGACCTCGAACACAGCACACTCCCTCAGCTAAGTGTTGCAGCAGGAGCAGCAATAAAAGTTGCAATAGCATCGCTCATGCAGCTGGCACTTTACGATCCAACAAACTTGAGTTTTGAGAATGAACTAAATTCAACGGCCATTAAGAATAGACTGAAGCTAATGTGAATACATATATATACATATAATGTATATTCTAAAATTTAATTGAATTTAAGATGCTTAAGGTGGAACAGAAAACGATTTTTACATTTTGTTAGTTAAAATAAATAAATAAATAATAATAAAGAGGATATATACATATGAATACATACAATTTTAAAATAGATTCAGTTAAGGCGAAATATTTTGCATTCAGCAAGATGGGCATTGCACCAAAATCAATATACTCATTTCAATTTCGTAAGTAAGTCTTAAGTAAGTCTATATTAAGTTGTTAGTATTATAATAATTTAGATAAGTGCGTTTCAGCTAGAGGAAAACTAACTTAATATATGAATATACGGCATATGATATACAGACAGATCATATCGTCTGCCTTATCTTACTCTCACAAAACATTTCTCGATTGAATTCAAAGGTCTCAGGACTGGGCCAATCACATTCGCTTTGTGACAGGCAATCAGGCGGTCAGATAAAAACTACGTCAATTTCAATACAAATATGATTTAGCCTAGCCTTGGCTCCCTCAAACAGACAGAAGAACTAAGGGAAAAGGAAGGTGGATGTCGGGTGGGGGGAGGAGAGACAGCTAGCTAGCTGGCTTATCGATACGAAATTGAATCAAATCAAATCAATTTGCAAGCTTCGCTTCGTAATGGAGAAATATGCCAAGTTTCAACGCTTGAACGAAGAGCAAAGGGCAAAAAAAAAGTTGAAGAAAGAGAGAAAACCTAGACAACTTACTTTTAGACCTGAAGCGCTGCCCTCGCCCTCGCTTTGGGTCAGGCAGGTGCATTCATAAATCTCAATTTTCAGCGCCAATGACTGGCAGAAGTTGCTTTTATTTTCTTTTGTCTTTTCCTTTTTCTTTTTCTCTTTCTTTTAAAGCTTTCGCGCAACTGCAGGCGGCAACGCAAATTGTTAAATTTTCGCATTGCAACAACATTGTAGATGTGTGAGTGTATGTGTGTGTGTGTGTGTGTGTGTCCAATCCCTTTTTGGCTAAAACGTTTGCACAGTTTTATCTTTATTTCGACCTAGTCTACTTTATTGCCGCATCTCATACTCTAACCAGATCTTCTTGCCTTTTATTTTGTGGCAAGCGTTGTCATAAAACCCAAAACCCAAAGCCCAAAACCCAAACCCAATCCCGAGCCCAAAAGCCGCAACACCCGACCAGACCATACAAAATTAACAAAATAAATAAACAAAGCAACAGCAGGCAAAACGCAACAAAACAAGAAAAAATGACAGAGCACAAGGAATATTCTAAACGGAAAAAAAGGGTAAAGCTTTCGCCCACTGAAATCGTAAAAAATGAAAAGTATCTCGCAGATACAACAGCAGTTGCAGCCGGTGCTCGCTGCTTGCCGCTACAGTGTCTGCCATAAATATTGCTCTATGGTTTTCATTCATGCAACTAATTACATTTGCATTTGCCTGCAACAGCAGCCTGAGCCGGCCCCCACCCCCCGGCCACAGGCGTCAGCTCTCAGCAGCGAAGCAACAACAAAGTTTAGATATTCCGTGGAATTTTTAGAAAAAATGTTTGCAAAATTAATAAAGAGCTCAAAGTGTAAAAAGCAATTCGTATTTTTTCAAGATATTTAGTAAATATATAAAGCTCAATCAATATCAATTTGGATCTTTAAATTCCTCATATATATTAGAAAAATAATACAATATAATTTCATTAAGTTTCAAACTAGACAAATCTTAATTTTTTTTTTAAAGGATTTTTTAGTTTTAAAATGTAAAAATTTATTGTTGAATATAATTTGCAATGAAAAACATAGATATACAAATTACTAAATATACTAAATACAAATCTATTTTGAACAAAACCCATCAGAAACCTTATGAGGTTGACTATATTCAACGGATCTATGTTCTTTTTTTTAGCTACATTAAAAACACAATTGTTTTAAGATTAATGATAATAATCAAATCGATTTGTTGACATCACTTTTTGACTATGATATCTCTAAAATGTTCGCCTTGAGTCAGTGCGGCGTATTGTGTCCGTCTAAAAAATAACTGTAAATATATAGGGTTGCAGATGGGTGCGTCGAATATGGACAACCCTACGACCTCAGGTTCGCAGTCAAAACAAAAGATTGCTAAAGCGAATTGCTGCGCTTAATTTCTGATATTATTACTCCATACCTTCTGCCATTTTTATTTGTTATTTAGGTCCTATATATCCTGCCACACCTTTAGTTCAAATAATAATGAAAGGTCCAGCTCTTTTTACTCTAATCACACATGCAGAGATTTTTAATCCTTAATCCTTGTTGCCCTTACCATTATATCAATTAATTCGAACAGTAGCTAAGCCAACACTTAGTGCACTTATTGCTGCAGCTGCGGCATCATTAAAAAATTATCCACTCGAATTATCCGGAGCGTGTAGCGAAGCATGGCCCCAGGTAATCAACACCTCGCGATAGCGCCAGCAAAACCCAACCACAAACAGTAAAAATCAATCGTTATTTTTTCCTCTTTTACTTACTTTTTTTTTTTAATTTTTACTCTTGACTTGATTTATTTAACTTTAATGAACTGCAAGCGAAAAGGGTCAGAGCAAAGGATAAAGAGCAGAAAACCACAGGCAACTGACAGATGACAAACAGTCTGGCTAAAGTTGAGAGTGCGCCAGAAAGGGAAAGCGAGAGGCAGAGTGAGCGAGAGGTGGAGAGAGCGAGTTATTTTTGACTCTTGGCTAGCTTTTCGACACATGTAACATGATGACCTTTTCTGGCCAGTGGCCCACAAAGTCAACTGCAGTTTGTAAGCGAATACAAATTCGAATCCGATTTCCGTCTTCGAGCTACGACCTAATGTTAGCTATCCACAGCCAAAACGGAACTGCAGCCAACTGCTGCTGAACTTAACCTCAAACCTAATAAATAGCTTAATTAGTCTATTGTCTAGCTGTGTGTGGGTGTGTGTGTCTGCCATCACCTTGACAGCAAGCAGCAGCCACACGCAGCCCAGCTGCTGACCCATAGCATCATTACACATTTAAACGATTCGCTTCCGGCTGCAGCCAACGGCACCAACTGCAGCCCGCAAGCGCGTGTCTGTCTGTCTGTCCATTGAGGGAAGAAAAAATAATATGTGTGTTTGTGTTTGTATGTGCATGTTTGTGTATATGTAGTAAATAGCATACATGTATGAGGTTAATCGTATCCAGTTATTGGCATGGAATGCGCATCTGGTTATGTGAATTGCACATTAAATGCATTTTAACAGGTGAGAGTGGAGTTGCTCGACTAGTATATATCCTGGAATGCAAAGAATATAATAATAAATAACACATTTATTGATTATTGTAATTAATGAATAAGAAATAATTAGAATTACTAGTATATATCCTGGAATGCAATGAATGGAATATAATAATAAATAACACATTTATTGATTATTGTAATTAATGAATAAGAAATAATTATAATTACTGGGAATTCAACTAGTTGATATTTAATTAACTAAATAATTTTTCTACCAATTTAAACTCAAGCATTCAGCTTAGCTAATAAAAATCTAGGTATAACAAAAAATCAATTTTCAAATAAAGAAATACAGTGGAGACCGGTTATTACGATGGTCCTTTGAGGAAGTATAAGTTTAAGTTTGCTCATATAAGTTTGCATTTGCACCAGAATTTTCATCCTAATAACCATACGCTATGAGAGGAGTCGTTTTAACCGGATTCTACTTTAAATTAGATTTTGTGTTCATTGGCGAAATTAATAGAGTCTATTGAGTACATTCAATGCATAAGAAATTGCCTGCCCCTTCTGTCCGCTACATACATTTTCACAAAAATATTCTATCCTGATATCTCATTTTCAATGAGCCCTGCGAATAAAATTTAAAAAAGCTATTTTCGATTTCATTCCAAATATCTCAATTAAAAGTAAAAAAAAAAAAAAAAAAAAAAACAAAAACGATCAATAAGTGTGCAGTGTCTGGCAACAATTGGACATTTTAAGTCCTTTCATAAACCTGTTGAGAACTACTCTGGCCGTAGATAAATTTTGCGGTGCGAAAGTTCAACGGTTGGAAAAACAAGAAACGCTTTTAATACCAAATATCTATGCGCATAATCCTCTATGTTTTGGGCTTTGGCGCTCGCTAAATGCCAGACTCAGTCCAAGGTCCGGCGACCATGAACAACAATAAGCACTCAAAATAAACAACAACAAAAGCAGCAGCATCGACAACAACAACAACAACGATTGTAATGAGCAATGCGTCGCTCGCATCCAGCGATAATTATGTATGAAGCAATTATATCGCAGGTCCAGCAACAAAATATCAACAAAAGGAAAAGCAACAAACACACACACACACAGCAGACCAGTGTTGCCAGCAGTTGAGTTCCACAACAAGTTGTTTGTAGAGAACAGTAAAATAGGCTAAAATGTATGGAAAAAATCCTAGTATAGCAGGCTATATGAAAAATGGCAGACATAAAAATGGATGATAGCATATAAAAAGTAGCTCATCATAATAATCAAATAACAGAATCAAGCTACAATTTAAGTACTCGAAATTAGTATATACTTTGAGGAAATATTTTCCACAAAGTATTTCTTCTGTGTATTTCCACTAAAAAATGTTCCTCTAATTGTTTGCTTCTTCTAATTTGTTTGCTCTAAGTATTTCTTCCAAGTATTTATTCTATTTATTCCCTTTAAGTATTTCCCCTAATTATTTCATCCAAGTATTTAATATTATTACTATTCCAAGTCTTTCTTCTTAATGCACACTTCAATTCACTTTACTATACTGCACGAAGGACCCCTGCCAGGCCTGGGGGAATGAAGAAAAGGTGCAGCTGCTGCCCTTTATATAGGGCGACTTCCACTCAAACAATAGGTAGCGTTGTGTCCTCTCTGCTGCTTCAAGTATTTCCTTAAATATAAATACCAAAAGAATACTGCTGCATACATATAGGCAACATAAATGATCTGTAAATCTTTTTCGTGCCTTGAGTTTCTTAGGCAAGCCGACAGAGAGACAAAAAGAGAGACAGACATAATTATTAGATGGCTTAAACAGTAGTTTCTTCTATTCTTCTATTTCTCTTAAGAACTATGACCTCTGCATAGTCTGCCTCAATTATTGGCTAATCCATTCCATACTCGTTTTCAATTAATGTATTACTAATAGGCTAGACCACATTCAAAACGGCTAGATCTAGCCTGATTTAGGCTAAACGAGCAACACTGCAGAAGACCAGCACACACATAGAGAGACAGCTGGCAATAAGTGTTGTTGCGGGGTTTTCTACGTGCGATCTACACAAATTGAAAGGCTGGCAACAATTTGTTGCTGCTGGACGACAACAACAACAAACGAGTTAAATGCCTGACTGACGTCTATAATTATAAAATGGTTAAATACCAAAAAAAAAAGGGTATAAAGAAAACACTGGCAACAGCCATTCGCGCCAAATTCAAGCACGTGCCGTCAAACAACACACGAGCAACCTGAGTGAGCGACTATCAAATACCTCGCAGGCAAAATTTTAAACATACAAAACATAAAAGTGAGAAAAAACTTTGCAATATTGATCGATTTTCATTGATTGAGGTGCAATACATACATATGTGTATATATCGATATCGATACCGATATTCAATCAGTGGTGCAATTATAGCTATCAAGATGTTACTCAAAAAAGTTAATAAACGACATTGCCATTTAACCAATATACCCCGTTTTAAAGAGCTTCTTTCAGTACAGGATATAACAATGCTGAGCGAGAGAAAAAATTAAGTGGAAAATGTGTATAATTAAGTCGCCAACCCGAAAGTAGGCAATACAGAATAACCCAAAAAATACTCACAGTTCAGCAGAGCGAAAGCGAGTGTGATAGCGTGAGGGTAAGAGAGGAAGGGAGAGAAAGAGAGAGAGAGAGAGAGAGAGAATTGGGAACGGCAACTGGAGAGTGCACAGTACAGAGATACTTTAATTGCATTTGTATTTGTATTCACATGTAATGCGTATATTTTATTTAAAATCAGATTTTTATATTGGTCATGGTGCAGTATTTTTTAAAACCGAAACACTACTGTTACGCGCGCTTTGTGAGCCCTCAGTTAAATAATATGCACCTGCAGATATATAAAAATATTCATTTCATTTTTTTGCGGATTTTTAAGCTTTTGTGAGGTTTATGTATATATTTGCAATTTAATTTCATGTATTTGCAAAGGCTTTGTCAGCTGATTTTCACAACTTTGCAGGCTTATTAAAATTGTCTCCATCGTATTTTTTTTATAAAATGAATTTCAATAAAAATTTTATCTTATTAACGTACTTAAATGTAAGAGATTCAATAATTTTCGTAATTCAACTATATTCTTTAGTGAAATTAATTTAAAAAATATTTGTTTTTTTTTTTCCCGGATTTCACATATTCAGGAACACTTCACGATTTTAAGTTTAAGCTCAATGGGACTAAATTAAATTTTTTCATTTCCATTGAACAACAATTTACACCACAATTTCAATAATAACTTAGATATAGGAATAATATTTAAGTATTATTAGTGCACATCCAGAAAAAATAAAATATTTTAGCATATTACATACTTTCTTATAAACTGTTATTTATACTAACAATTAATTAATAAACTTTTTAAGGTTGAAATCGACACTTGACTTTTTTTTTTAATATTAAAAGCCAGCCGGAAATTACATTAGTCTAGCGGGTTAAATCTTTTTTTTTCTACTTTTTTTTCTACTTTAATATTTATTGCTTTCATCTGGCGGAAATTCTATAAATGATAGGGTATATAAATAAAAAATTCCGCAATAATTTAACTTAAGACTCTTAATAACCGCTTAATACATTTAACTGCCTATTATTAATTCTTTAAATTTAGCTCCTTATTATTTCCATTAATCCCTGACTTTACTTTGTACCTCATTCCAGATGATTTTTTGTGGTTTACGCCACTTTAGTTTATTGAAAGAACTCTCTGCCCATCAGGGATGACATTAATTCTGAGCCAGAAACGGACCTGAGACTGAGAAATTTCATTTGACTTAAGACTGGGTTGGGGTTAGTTGTAGTTGTTGGATAGATATATTATGATAGTTGAGATAGATATAGATAGATATAGTGAAGGAGCGAGTTAACTCTATAAATATATATTAATTATATATACATATGTAAATATAAGACTCCCAATCCTATGTATTTTATTATTATTATATTAGCTCTTTTTATGGCTCTCTCTCTCTCTCTCTCTCTCTCTCTCTCTCTTAAGGAAAACCATTTTGTATAGTATGGCTAGGCTTTTTTATGGTTCGCCATGTCCCAAATGCCCATTGAGCCATGGCAATTGTCGGCTCATTCATTTTGCATGAAAATCTTGACGATGTATTACAACAATTTAAATGCCAACTGATATTTTTGCTGCTGTACATGCTGTACATACACTATAATAAATATATAAATATACATATATACAATTGTATATCCATACATACATATGTATGTTGATTGCGAAATGGAAATTTCATTTTAATGCACTTGACATATTTTTCACTTACGCCACCAAATTTATCTGCTTCATTTTCACACCTTCCACTCGTATTTTTCTCAGCTTTTACATAATTACAAATTGATTTTGGTTTATGTGAAAGGAAGTTCCTCTTGTTTATATACCCTGTAAATGAGTAAAAATAAAATAAAAGAATTAACAGGTATATCGATGTTACTGCTTGTTAATATTTATTAGTTGATATGAATCATTTGACTGTTTGATTCAAATAAAACAAGTAAGAACGTTGCAGTCGGGCGTTACCGACTGCGGAATACTCATTCACATCCCATCAACAATTTAGTAGTTAAGTTTCGTTCTAATACTGTAGAATATACAGGTTTTTCCGATTTGCCACGCCCCAACTAGGCGTAGACACCTCATTTTTGGTCAGTTTTTAGAAAGAGATAACGTTACCCTAACTGCAAAGTTTGAATGCTTACCCTAAAAAAATGTGAAAATTACAGGGTATTTTTCGATATGCCACGCCCCTAAAGAGGCCTAAAAATTATTTTTGGGGAATCGATAGAGGAGGCTACCAGTAACTCAACTATCCAAATTTGAAGCTTCTAGCTATTATACTTTAGGAGATATAAACTTTTGCGGTTTGCCACGCCCCCTGTGGGCGGACATATATCCGACAAAACTTTTTGGTCTTGGGTGATCAGTCCGAGTATATATACAAAATTTGAGGTCTCTGCCATCAATAGTGTCCAAAATATAGGAGAATTTAAAAAATCACTATATCTTCAGGTCCGATTTGCCACGCCCCCAACGGGCGTAGACTTATAATTTATCTTCAGACTTTATAGAATCATACCATTAGCTGACGTGCAAAATTTCAGCATTCTAGGTTTACAACTTTAGGAGATACAGTTTTATCCGATTTGCCACGCCCCCAATGGGCGTAGATATATCCGCCATAGCTCGTAATCTTGGGTGGTCAACGCGGACCTACATACCAAGTTTCAGCTTTCTAGCTCTTCAACAAACATGATTTCTGGTATATCGGAAAATGCATTTTCCGATTTGCCACTCCCCTAGTGGGCGGATCGGGAAAATTTTAACACTTTATAAATCGGAGATATACACGAGTATGTGTTCCAAATTTCAAGTCTCTAGCTTCAATAGCGCCGAAATAGATTGCGTTCATACGGACAGACGGACAGACGGACAGACGGACGGACGGACAGACGGACAGACGGACAGACGGACGGACAGCAAGACGGACATTGCACAAAACCAATATACTGATTCACTTTCGTGAATGAGTATAAATATGAATGTAATAACTTTTAAGTAATTGATACATATTAAGGCTGATACTGCTATAAAAAGAATATGCTACTCTTAAATAATACTTTATACTTTATATTAATACGTTGGGGCTTAAATAAACCTATTGGCGTATAACCTATACACATATATGAGTACTAAGATTATAAAAGGAACAAAGCCAAAAGGCCAACAGGGTATTTTCTAGTTGGGCCACTCATTTTTGTTTCTTGACTTTTTTAGCACTCTTAGGCTCATTAAGCACTTTGGGCAACGGTAATTAACACAATCTGTTGCATACCCTAAGGCAGATGAGTGCAGGAGAAAAAGGTAAAAGCACAAGGAAAAATGACTGTGTAAACTAGTAGAAAGACGCTTTTTTTCTTACCTAAGCATCCCAAAAAAAAAGATAAAAATCATGCTGAAAAGATTTGAAAGCGTGCAAAATTACGTAGTCAAGGTAAACAGGTCTCATCATTGGGAAGATAAATAGCAACCCCTAGAGAAAAAGAGAAAAATATTAAATTTTAAATTATAACCAAATAAATTAAATAATTAAAAAAATTCTACTTCCCTTCACAGTTATCATGTCTTATTTATTATATAATTTCTTGCGTCCTCTAATCCTTCTTACCAATAATATATCGCTTGCTTCACATTGAAGTTTTTCAATTAAACAAAACACCTTTACTCCATCACCTCTGATTATTTTTCATTACATTCAATTGCATTGGTATTCAGTTACATGTGCTATTTAAGCAGCATTTACGCTTTGTTGCCACGAATGCAATACAAACAGTTTTACCAATTGTAATGGACTGCTTAAGCCTGTAATAATTACAATTATGTCGAATCCCTCAATACTCTTACACATTGCTTTCATCTTATTTGCAATGCAATAACTTTTATTCATCAAATAATTGGATTGTCTAGCGGCCATACTCTATCAGAGGTATATTCATTTTTGTTGGGTTTGATTTAGTAAAATTATATTTCGGTTTTGGACAGTTTGCTTATTGTTAGTTTATGAAATTATGTCAGTAAAATATGATCCCAAATATTGTTTAGTTGTTTCTTATATGTTGGGCATCTCAATTGAAACTTATGTAAAGAACAAATAATAATAATTGCATGAAGAAGTCACAAAGGCATTTTTGATTGCATGTCCCGCTTATAGTTCACAGTTCTGAACAACAATTATTAAATAATAAACTACTTAAATTGAAAGACTAGACTTTGTAGCAATAAAGGCACTTAGCCACTCTAATAGTTAAGGTTTATTGAAAAATGCGCTATAGAGTTAAGGACGAAAGCTGAAATAAAATATAAAAATAGATTAAAAAATAATAATAATAATGATAATAATACTAAAATACAGTGATAACAAAAAAATCTAAATTTACAAATTTAAAAAATTTAAATTTATATAAAATTCAATCCATTATTTTATCCAAAAATGCTTTAAAGAATGGTCTAAATAAATATAATATTATAAAAAGTATCATTTTAAAAAATTTACTCCTAACACCTTGTAAAGAATTTATGTTTGCTAACTATAATATTTAACATAGATATAAACACCAATTGTTAAAAAAAAACTTGTCTAGTTCTTTTTAAACTCTCCTCCACCACCGCGAGTCTAGCATTAGGGTATTTAAGCTTCCACAAGCCGTCGTAGCTTATCAATTTCTTCTTCTCTTTTTTTATTTTGCTTGCTTTCTTTGTCGTAATTGTCCAAGTTACGCACATTAATGTCATAGGGCGCTACATATATATCTATACACACACAATTGTTATACATACATATGTCTGTTTATGTGTGTGGCACTGTACGTATTGTATGTGTCGCCTATAGTGGCGCCTCGCATTGTTGGAAGAGCCGCGGGCGACACGCGGGGGTCACAGTCAAGTGGTTGTCTGTCTCCACTCAAGTGTCAGGGTTGTCCTCGTCACGAGGCTTGGCAGGCGGCCAAGTGACGTAAAGCTGGTTGAAGGACATTCTCTTGTATATATGTATATGTGTGTGCCATATTCACTTCCACTTGCCTGTTCCGCATTGTTACACACGTACATGAATATATATGTGTGTATATATATATGTGTTTAAATACATATATTACTTGTTCGCCAGCGTTCCCTGATTTCCTGCATTCGAGTCGTAAATCTTCCTAGGACATATTCAGCTCTGTACATCATCCTGGTCAGCTGCTGTTTAACAATTCTCATCGGTTTCTACTTTTGCTTCCTCCCACTTCTGCGATTAACATTCTGAATGCTTTTATACTATACATACTGATACTGAACGATACGGAGACTGGACGTAGACTTACGGAGACGGAGACGAGACGGAGACGTAGACCTGAGACGGAGACGGAGACTGTACTATCTTATACTGTATACGAACTTATACGATACTTAACTTATACTGGGACTATACGTTAGACTTATACTAGACTATACTTATACGTATACTAGACTTATACTTTATACTTTATACTTATACTTATACTTATACTGACATACGTTAGGAGGGGTATTATTTCTGGTGGGTCACTTCAATAAGTTGAGACGCTTAATATCCGGCAAATATATGATAGATGAGCTTTAAAACTTGGGCACTTTTCATTGCCATTTTCCGTTGATATATGAACTAGAAACTGGAAACTGAAAGATGCTCTTCGCCTTTGAGCCTGTTTAAGTGCCTGCCTCACAATTTCGTCGCACTTCGGCTCCAGCCAAAAGGGGCATTTCCGTCTGGCTTTTCTGGGCTTATGTTACAGCTGTTAGTCAAAGTTTTAAGTGTAAATGCTTTAATTTTTAAAGTCTAAGTAAACTTTGAAACTCAAACGTCAAAGATTTTCGGCTGCTTACTAAAGCTGAGACAAATATACCTCATTCCGTTTTTAGGACTTGTCCAGTTAACTTATTTCGGCTTTATTTGTCTAAATATTTGTAATTTTTTTTTTGGGTTTGTAAGTTTTTATTTTTAGGAAAAATTATACTTCCAAAAAATGTTGATTTACTAAACGTTTCTATTACATTACAGGTTGTGGCCTTTTTTGTAGTTTAGAAAAATACAGCGGAAATTGGCTTACAAAAGTTTGATATTCAAACTAAGTAGTTAAATCCAAGAAAACCAATAAAACCAATCGTTACTCATTCTCATAACTCATTTCTACCAAATTCCTCTCAAACGTAAGTATTCTTCATTGGTTGAATTTTGAATACTTCGCTGATCTGTTCTGCAGTCTCTTTCAAAATGTGTTGCGGACCTTGTGGTGGATGCTGTGGACCCTGCGGCGGTTGCTGCGGACCCTGTTATTCCTGCTGTGGTCCATGCTACTCGTGCTGTGGCCCCTGTGGCGGCTGCTGTGGCGGATGTGGACCCTGTTGCTAAAAAGAACCGAAAAAACTAATCTACCAAGGAACAACAAACTCTCTTGTCAATTTTCGTTTTACTCTTAAATAAAGGATAAGTCTACAAAAATGTTTCTTGTTTGGGTAAAATTTGTGAATGGATTATAAGAGCAAGGTTATAATTAGTTAGCTGGCTGTAGGTTCTACGACTTTAACATTTTGATAGGATAGAGAAACTGCGTTTTTTTGACGCTTTAGCTTTACTTTACGGCGTATCGGAATATGAGATAACCAGTCAACCGGTCAATATTTTTTGTTCACATGAAACTTAATTTATTCCCCCCAGATAATTCTACTCTAATGCATTTTTTGTATGCATTTAATCAATAGTTAAGATACATTTAAGGCTACGCTATGAAGTTAATAACAAAAGCTGCAGTAAAGATATAATAATAATTTTAAAAAAATACTCTTCATATTCATATAAGCCAAAGTGGGCTCTGTGTTTCATAATTCGTAACACCCAAAGTAGGCTCTGTGTAATAAACGTCAACGATTTTGGGCTGGTTACCAAAGCCCTAACAAATAAACCTCATTCCGTTTTTAGGGCTCGTCCTGTTAACAACTTTTGATTTTATTTGTCTGAATATTTGTAAAAATTTTTGGGTCTTGTAAGTTTTACTGAGAACCGTTTGGACTAACTAATTTAATTTCTGATTAAATCACAGGTTGGAATATTTCTTTTAAAAAAAAAAATAAATAAATAAAAACATACTAAAAGACTGATAAAGCTTGGAATCTGAACCAAAAAGTGAATACTCAATATCCTAGTACTCATTTCTACCTAATTCTGCTCAATCGTAAGTATTCCACATTTAAATATTCTTTTAGCATTGCATATTTCATAGATCTGCCCTGCAGTTACTGTCAACATGTGTTGCGGACCTTGCGGTGGTTGCTGTGGACCCTGTGGCGGTTGCTGCGGACCATGCTACTCCTGCTGCGGACCCTGCTATTCCTGCTGTGGCCCGTGCTACTCCTGCTGCGGACCCTGTGGCGGCTGCTGTGGTGGATGTGGACCCTGTTGCTAGGTGGAACCCAAAAAAATTACGAGAATGTCCCAACTAACCCATAGTAAATTTTTGTTATAGTACATATAAAATAAAACGGGTCAATTTCTACTTGTCAGTCTTTGGTGTGGGAAATGGAGAAATTTTATATGGGTTGCTTCTCGATGCTGTAAACATATTACAATAGATATCTTTATCAATGTGTTCATGGCTATGCTCAAAAGAAGCATTTAAAAGAATTTTAATGTTAAATAAATGGCAGATAGCCGTCATTAAAATGGGGAACCTCGAATTGCATATAGATTCATGAATATATTTTTATACCCTGAAAATGCAGGTAACAGGCAGATGGAGGCTTGGTATAGCCCCATTAAGTATATATATCCTTTCTTGATCAGAATAACGAGCTCTAGATCCATACATCTGTCAATCCGTCCGTCCGTGCATATGTCCATCTGTCCGTCCGTCCGTGCATATGTCCATCTGTCCGTCCATCTGTCTATCCCTTCGTCTTTTCATCTATCCATCCGTTCTTCCACCTGTCTGTCCCTTCGTCTTTCCATCTATCCATCCGTTCGTCCGCCTGTCCGTATGTATGAAGTCGTCGATTTAAATACCTATAAGCTGAAGCCTTGAAGATTTGTTTAGGGGTCCCTGCATGGCCGCGCATAGGGTTTGTTTCGAGAAATCGAATAAATAATAATAGTGTATTTATGGGAGCTTCTTCATCAGGAAATTCTTCTCCTATCCAGTAGTCAAAACAGTCTTTAACAATGAAACTTCGCCTTTCGTAAAATTCAATCCAAGTAGTCTCTGACATTGAAACTTCACCAAATTTTGCCTGGTAATAACTCTTTATAAAATTAAATCTCATTCAGTTTTTGAGGCTTGTTCATTAAACAGCTCAAAATAAAAATTTTGTGTGAATATTTGTAAATATTTTGGGAATGTAAGTTTCTATGAAAATATAAAAAAAAAAGGTAATTCAATCAAGTTTAATTTCTTTTTTTTTTTTTTTTTTGTAAAATCTCAGGTTGAATCCTTTTTTGTAATAAAATAAGAATACGTCGACCGTTGTGAATTCTGGAGGCTTAATATCCGACTATATAGTTCTCTGGAAGTCAATCAGCGGTCGTAATTGCACGACATCGTAGTAGCTGTTTCTGTGAAGAAGCTTAAGTAAGTGATAATCTCTTGCCTTCGGCGTTAGATCAGAGTTTTCACATTCAAATTGATCGGCTTTTATCTCACAGTTTCCACCAAAATGTGCTGCGGACCTTGCGGAGGCTGTTGTGGACCCTGCGGTCCTTGCTGTGGGCCCTGCGGTGGCTGCTGCGGTCCCTGTGGACCCTGCTGTGGCCCCTGCGGCGGCTGCTGTGGGCCATGCTACTCTTGCTGTGGCCCCTGTGGCGGCTGCTGTGGTGGCTGCGGTCCCTGCTGCTAAAAGAGAGCCATCTTCAGAACGAAATCAAGATACTAGATTGCATTTAATACTAGAAAGCAGCAGCAGACCTAATTGTAAATTTTTGTACTACATAAATGTAAAATAAATAGACCAAGTCTGAAAATTGAAGAAAAATAGTGTGTTGTAGTCTGTCAATTTAATAGAACAAGTAAAAGCATAACAAACTAAAAAAAAAACTCTAGTGACAAATTTGACCGCTTGAAACTTGTTCTATGATTTTGGATCCATACTCTCCCAATTACATAGCATTTCTGTGAAGAGGCTTTCTTCAGTATGTGCTACAAACAGGAAAAAGGAACGCATAAAAGAATTAATAATATATCACCAAAATTTACATAAATAAATGAAGCTGAAAAGCAAAGTAGAATAGTCGACTGACATGCATTTTGTATCGATTTTTATCGATTTTGAATATCATCAATAAATAAATATAATACCATTACTACAAGCAACAAAGTAGCCTTAGATGTTTGCATTTCTACGAGGCTCAGCTTTACAGTCAAGTACATTCTCATTTTAAAACTCGTCCACTGAACATCTCTAATTTGTCGGGAATGTAAGCATATAAAATTATATGAAATTTTATTTAAAATACAACTATTTTTCTTTTTTAGCGACTGCTGTGGAGACCAGCAATCGATAAGCCATCTTCCCCCTTCAAGTGCCTCTTTCCGTGAAGTAGTTCATTACTTTGACTATATAGTCTTGTGGTTTTTCACTCCGTCTACTACAATCAGGATGTGCTGCTCTCCTTGCTACTCGTGCAGCTATTCCTGCACCTCCCCCTGCAATGGCTGCTGCAGTGGCTGCTGCGGCTGCAACGGCTGCTGTGGCGGCGGCTGTTGCTCGGCTGCGGCCTGCTGCTATCCCAGCTGTTGTGGCGGTTCCTGTGGACCCTGCTGCTAGAACGGAACTATCTTCAGAAGGAAATCTAGGTACTACATGAGATTAGAGAGATCATGGAAGCGATAAATTCTGTATTTGCATTTTTAAAGAAAACACAATGTGAGAATAAATTGTAACGTTTTTTTCTGTACTTTATTCTGTTTCATTAAAATAATTCATCAGGAATAAAGAACTGCCATTTTAATTTTTATTTATTTGAACATTAGTTTTGGTATAAAATCTGTAAAATAAAATTTTATAATTTTTAACATCATTTTTAATTTTATATTACATACATTAAGACTTCAATCTCAATCATTTAAACACTTTTATTTATGCAGTTTTTCATTTAAAATGAATTATACTTTAATTTAATATTATTTTAATTGAAGTCTGTATAATTTTAATAAAAAATAAATTTTAACTGTTTAATTTAAAAACAAGCTATTAAATTTGGTTTATATGTTAGATAAAAACGATATCTATATTTTGATATCTTGCATTAATTTTAAATTATAATAATATTATACTTTAGTCAAGAGCTGCAGCCTAATTTAAGCTTTCATTATTGCACTATGAATTTTTGTTTAGACTAAAATTTATCTTGATTAAATGAAAATTTAGCTTACATTTAATTTTATATTTCTGCGGATTCGAAAACATTTTAATACCTGAATAAGGGTATCTGACAGCTGAGTATTCTCAAGCTGGAAAGCAAACACCCCACATATTTCAAATCAGCATCCAAATAAAATAGTTTTTAATAGTAGCAACCAAAGTAGGCCCCAAAAGTTGAGCCCCCAGCCAGCAGTTCCAATATTCCTCATTCAATTTTTCGGACTAGTCCAGTAAACATCTGAGTCTATTTGTTTGTACCCATTTGTAAAATTTTAGGAAATCGTAAGTAAAACAAATTTCACCAGGAATATTCCAAAGGAATAATAAGACATATTTTTTAAAATAATTTTTCTCAATCACAGGTTATAGTCCGTATCGTAACTGCAAATATCTATTACGACAGCAAAGGTTTTCGAAAGTTTTGAGTCGGAACTGAAGTCTTTTGAAAGCCGAACTGCAGTCGGAATTTGCAAGCCAATTAGTGCCTATTTCTGTGAGGAAGTTCTACTGAACGTAAGTAATTAGGAGACGCTTGAAATCAGAGTCTCATTGCATCTGTCACCATGTGTAGATATTGTAAAAATGTGTTGCGGACCTTGCGGAGGCTGCTGTGGACCCTGCGGTCCTTGCTGCGGACCTTGTGGTGGTTGCTGCGGTCCCTGCGGACCTTGCTGTGGGCCCTGTGGACCTTGCTGTGGTCCATGCTTCTCCTGCTGTGGCCCCTGTGGCGGCTGCTGTGGTGGCTGCGGTCCGTGCTGCTAAAAGGGAATCATCTTCAGAACGAAATCTAGGTGCTACATTAATGTGTGTATAAATAAATAGCTAAATTCAATTGTGATTTGATTATGTGGATTGAAAGTCTAACTAGGAGAAAGGTTATTAAGCAATTAAGCTCCGATGGCCAACAAGAGCAGCTCATGAATGAATTTGTATTTTTCGGGCATTTCACGAAAGTGGGTTTGTTTTAAAACATTTACTGCCATTAGACCTATTTATACTAAAACGATAGGTACAGGGTAATTATTATAGAGAGGATATCTTTAAGTATTCTCTTAATAGTAATTCTTAATAGTATTTCAATATTTCGATGGAAAATATATTTCCCCTTTGAATTTCAAATCTTATCAAATCTTACGTTTTATATGCATGCTAGCATATTGATGTTTTTGGAAATATTGTTACAAAAATAAATATGTATAAAAATGTTGACAAAATAAATAAAGCGAAAATAACCAAAAATATTTTTGTTAAATTCAATCGCTTCCTGCAAATATATATATATATCTCTAAGTCAGGAATTTTCGATTATTTATTAATTTACCATGGATTACCGACTTGATATAAGCATCTTTAAATTATAGCATTACTAATATACCGAATATAGTATTTCCCGATTTCAGTAAACAAATATTTCTTATTTGATAAGCTCTAGCCTCAATGAAACGGAGAGTCCATCATTGTACAAAACCAATATACTCTGCCACTTTTGGGAATGAATATTAAAATACAAACCTAAAGCTCAACTTCTCATATCAAAAAGTCCATAAGCTAGGCGATGCGAACAAAGTTTTGATAACAAATTTATTGGCGACCAAAAAACCTACAGCAATGTCAGGTCACATATACGTATCTATAATTTTGGGTCTGATAACAGCTGAATGCTAAATCCCAAGCCCAAGCCTAACTCTAGCCTTCGCGTGATAAGGCATTGCCGAATTTGAGATTTTAAGTTTGGTACATAATGAACCAAACGCCCAGAGTAAATTCAGTCTTCTTTCAGTCTTCTTTATGAGAATCAATTACATTAAATTAAATTAGCTAATGCTAATCCTACTGATATTCCTGCCAGGGATATTGAGTGAGACAACAGAGAGATCGGTATGTTTCTATGATGTCATGTGCTTTGCATGTGAAATATAATTGTGTATTTCACATATTCACATATTTAAACAGACCATTGCCAATGTAGCAGCTATTGCAGGGGTATTGTAGAACCCTCGTCCCAAAAAACATCGTCGGTGCGATCTAAAAAACAACAGTTGTTGGAATTAAATAAGAAAATATTGAGCCTCGAAGCGACTATCAAGTTGCAAGATCACATGAAAAATATTGCTTGACCAAAGATGAGTTAGTGGCCTCCCATAAGGCTCTCGTTGAACAGATTCAAGATGCACTAACCCTAAAAGATAGCAATGACTACAAATGGAATACAGACATTACGGATGAAAATTCAGTAAAGTCGAATCTAAAGTCTCAAGAGGTAGCAAGACCAGATACAATTCGGGAACTGGAGAAAAAAAAAATAAACATAAAGAATGACACCGAAAAACACTTAAAGACAATATTGGCAAATCAAGATTCGCAAATATCGAATCTAAAATCTGTATTATATAAATTAACTCAAGAGGATAGGAATAAAGGTAGCTGCATAGATAAAGAGACAAGTATTCACAACATAGAAATCCTGGTACCGAATGTCTTTAATGTTTCTTGTGATTCGAGTCTGGTTGATTCTGGCTGGACAGTAATACACCGCCGTCAAGAGGGCTCTGTAGACTTTGGGCAAGAGATGGGAGAATATCGGACGGGCTTTGGCAAATCGGACGGAGAGTTCTTTAAGGGACTTCACACGCTGCGATGCATTGAGCGCAAGTCTCAATATGGAGTTCAGTGTGTTTAATATTATTTATTTATTTATTTATTGTTACCAAAAAAATTAATTCTAAGTAACAATTTCTTTAAGCCAGAGCGACAAAGGCCTTCAGGCATTTTTTACATTATATACATTATTTGCTTTATATATATATATACATTATTTACATTCTATATACATTATTTACATTTTATATATCATAGGTCTATATTAAGTTTTTTGATTATTTTTATAAAATTTCCTATGTTTGATTTGTTGGGTTTGGAGATGAGGATATTGAGTGTGGGAGAATTAAGGGATTTGCAGATATTGATTACGTGTTGGCAATGGAGTTGTAGGTGTTTTGTTGTTAGGGTGTCGCTATTGCAAAAAGGGCAAATAGGAGCAGGTGTTTTGTTGAAAATATATTCGTGAGTTAGTTTTGTGTGTCCTAGTCTGAATCTTGTGTATTTTATTGCGTGTTTCCTATCTATTTTAGTTGGAAAATATGTGGTTTCTCTTGCAGGGTTGATCGTTTTGTAGAAGTGTGAGTAGTCGTTCCAGATTGTTTTGAGTACTTCTTTGGTTCTGACGTTAATCAATTTATTGATATCTTTTTTGTTGTTGATGTTGTGTAGAAGCAACGGAGAACGTGTGGCCATTTTAGCTGCTGTGTCTGCCAGCTCATTTCCTTTAATCTTGACATGTCCAGGGGTCCAGAGTAGTTTGATTCTTTTTTGATTTGAGTTAAGTTTGTCCCGAATTTTTGTAATTGTGGGTTGATAGGTGTTTGGGTTTTTTACGGCTAGTAAGGTGGAGAGCGAGTCGGTGCAGATAACAAATTTAGTTTTTTTGTCTTTTTGCGTGAATTCTACCGCACAGAGGATCGCTTCCGCTTCCGCTGTATAAATTGAAGAGTGCCAGGGAGTGACTGCTGATTTTAATATTTTATTGTCTTCAGTAACAACACTGAAGGCAATTATGTGATTTAGTTTAGAAGCATCCGTGTAGAGAAAAGTCCATGCCTTGTATTCGTTTCTGATTTTGTCGAAACTTTTTCTGTAGACTTCGTCTGGTGTATTGTCTTTTTTAAATTCCGTGAGCTCTAACAGTATGGCTGTACTGTTTCTTGTCCAAGGTGGGAATTTTTCTTTGTATTTGCGTTCCGATGACAAAAATATGTTAAGAGCTGCAGCTTCTTTGATAATCATTTCTAGGCTTGATGGCTTTTTGATTGCTCTTTTCCGTTTCAGCTGCTTGAGGAGTGTGTTTTGTAAAGAGGAACCATGTGTATTTGTGATGTTTTTAATATGTCGTCCAATGCTCCAGTGGAATCTAGTGACTAAATCAGGGAGTCCTGTTTCTGCCAGCATGTTATTTATTGGAGTGGTACGGAAGGCGCCTAATGATAGTCGGATGGAGGAATGGTAGGGGGTGGAAATTTTTGCGAGATTTGTTTTGTTTGTTTTTCCATATATTGCAAGTCCGTAATCAATCTTGGCGAGTATTATTGATTTACTTATATTAATTAAAGATGAGGTATTGCATTTTAGCTTATTATTACTTAAACATTTAATTATATTCAATCTATTATTTAGTGAGTTTGTCAAAGCTTTGATATGTTCATTCCAATTATATTTACTGTCGAATGTTAAACCTAGAATTTTGAGGTGTTGTGTTTTTGGTATGTTAACATTGTTTATTGTAATATCTATGTTAGAGCAATTATGTTTCTTACAGATATGAAGGTGCATGGACTTTTCCGCTGATATTTTTGTTCCTGTGATATTGCACCAGTGATGAATTTTAGAAAATAAATTATTTATTTGCGTGTTATAGCCGGGGCTTGGATTGAAAAAGAGGCAAAGGTCGTCTGCGTACATAGTTTGTTTGAAAAATGAATTTTGGTTTATCAAGTGATTTAATTTATTAAAAGCGATGAGAAAAAGTGTGACTGAAAGTGGAGAACCTTGTGGGATGCCGTTTTTTAAGCCCATTACATTAGATAATGTGTTATTGGCTTTAACTCGTATTTTACGGTTGTTTAGGTAGCTACGAATGTAATTGACAATTTTTGGACCAAATTTCCAATCATATAGTTGCTGTATGATGCAATGAGCTCCCACCCTGTCAAAAGCTTTTTCCATATCGATTGAGAGCACCGATATGTGGTTTTTTGTGGCTAAGCTATTACAAATAAAGTTATCTATTATAAGTAAGGGGTCCATGGTCGACCTGTTTTGTTTGTATGCATATTGGTTAGGTGATAGGAGGTTCTCTTGGTTGAGCATCCACATAATTCTTTTTGATATGATTTTTTCTAGGATTTTGGAAATACAAGGGAGCAGTGATATTGGACGATAACTGTTGAGTAAGTGCTTTGGTTTATTTGGTTTGTTTATAGGTATTATTGTTGCAATTTTCCATTGTTGAGGGATATTGCTGGTGTCAAGTATTATATTATAAAGCTCTAAGAGTTTGTTTATTGCAGATGAGGGAAGCTTTTTAATTATTTGATAAGTGATATTGTCCTGTCCGGGAGTAGATCCTTTAAGGGTATCTAGGCAGGATTGCAATTCTAAAAGTGTTATAGGTTTTTCAATGATTTTAGCTCTATTTCTTGGAGTGTATGTGATGGTTGTTTGGGCTATGTGCTGTTGTTTTTTATTATTGAAGGTGTGTGAGAAATTTGAGTTGTCTGAATAATTTGACCAGGTTTTGCAGAATGCTTCGGTTATTTTTTCCGGATCGCATGAGTTTCCTGTTTCTGTTTGTATGGAATGAATGTGGGTAATTTTATGTATCCCCGAGAGCTTGTGAACTTTGTCCCAGAGTACTTTAGTTGTTGTGTTAGGGCTTATATCTTCTGTAAATTTAGCAAAGCTTATTCTTTGGGCTATTTTGGCCGTATATTTAAACTTTGCGTTCGCTTTTTTGTAGATTAGCATGTTTTCTGTGCTTAGGTGTTTTCTTAAATTATTTAAACATTTTATTTTTTCTTTTTTAATTTTTCAAGTTCTGGGTTCCACCAGTATATGTGATTATTTTTCTTTCTGTTGGGATTGGATGTGGGTATTGATTTATTAGCAGATGTCTTCACTATTTTGAGGAATTTAGCGGCTGTTTGATTAGTATTGTGTGTTATAGTTAGTCCTGGTATTAGTTCGTCTATATTTTCCTGGAATAATTCCCAGTTCGCTGAGTGAAGTTTATATCTATGTGTTTTATAGAATTTTGTATTTGCTGTGGGAAAGATTTGTATGTATATTGGGTAGTGGTCGCTTCCGTATAGATCTTTATCTATAGCCCAGGTGGCGTTAAGGTTAACTGGTGGCGTACAGAAGGCTAGGTCAACGTGTGTGAATGTGTTATGAGTGGAGTAGTGTGTGGGGTCTCCTTTGTTTAGAGCTATTAGATTACTGTTGAGAACAAAATTTGCAATAGTTTTACCTCTTGGGTTGTTTGAGGGTGATCCCCAAAGAGAATGCCAGGAGTTAAAGTCACCTAGCAGTAATACTGGCTTATTAAAACTGTCTGTCAGGTTATGAAGGTCTTGTTCTGTGAACTTGTCCGTAGGAGAAAGGTAAATATTAATAATTACAAATGGTATTTTAGCTTGAATTTCGGCACATATTGCTAAAATGTTAGACCGGTGATCTACTATTCTGTGTTGTATATTTTTTGATATTAGGAAAGCTACTCCTCTGTTGGCTTTAGGAGCCGATGGATTAGTATCATTTTTCTGATAAAACGAGAATTGGTTTGGTATGGGAATTTTTGAGCTGGGATCGGTCAAATGGGTTTCTTGTAGAGCTATGATATGTGGGTTTTGGTTTTTTATTAAGAGAGAGAGATTATTGTAATTGTGCTTATATCCATTTATGTTCCATTGTAATATTTTTAGAGTCATTATGTTATGCTTTGTGTTAATCCGTTTTGTTTTGATTTTTGTGTTAGTTTTATAATCTCTCTCTTGCACGTTCTCCCTCTCAGTTTAGCGAAGTTGCGCTTTAATGCAGTAAATCATTATAGGCTTTCGCAGAGACCGAGAGAGAGAGCGAGCTTTGAGAGCTTTGAGAGGTTTTATTATAACTCAACGTCCTCTATGATACTATCCGTATCAGAGAGCGTTGGGTGATTTTGGTTGTTCGTCTTGTATTTATTTCTTAAGTAAGTGATGTCTATGTCTGTTTCTGAGTCGCTTGAGATAATCTTGTCTTTGTGATTTGAGCGTTTCGTTGTGTTGAGTGTTTGTTTATTTGGTTTGCTTATGCTATGTTCCGGCGTTTCTTTTGTATATTTTGTGTTTGTGAAGTCAAAGGGGTTTTCGGGTGTGCTTCTAGTTTTTGATTTGTCTTTAGAATTATTTTCTTTATTGGAGGTGGATGGTAAGATTTTTGTCTCGTTTTCTTTTTGCGGTGTTAATTTAGCGGCTATTTCTGAAAATGTTTTTTTCGTATTTGTCGGTGTCTGTGTGCGTTGTTTGTAATATTTCGTTTTGGCTTCGTACATGGTGCATTTGTCTGTGGTTTTTATTTTGATTATTTCTTGCGCTTCTTTAAATTTTGGACAGTCTTTGCTGCTAGCTGCATGCTCTCCATTACAATTCACGCAGAAAGTGCGCGTGCACTGAGTAGGTTTGTGAACTGGTAGACCACATGGGTCGCAAGCCGCTGTTGCTTTGCAATACTTTGCTGTGTGGCCAATAATTTGGCAATTTTTGCATCGCATTGGGTTAGGTATATATTGTTTGACCTTTACAACGTGCCATGAAATTTGCATTTTTGGGGGAAGATTATACAAGTTGAAGGTGAGCTGCACTACGCCAGACGGGATGGTTTTGCCATCTATGAGTTTGGTGTATTTATATACATCGACAACTCCTTGAGATTTAAGTTCTTTGAGTATTTCATCATTTGTGACGTTGTTAAGGAATGGGGCATATACTGTTCCTTTACAGTAATTAAGATTTTTGTGATATTCACAAGATATTTGGCAAATACCATGGAGCTCTTTGGAAGCAATGAATTTTTCAGCTACTGTTGCGTTCTCTACGAATAGTAGAAGATTTCCGTCACGCATTTCGTTAATTTTTAATATGTTTTTGCTGATGAGTTTAATTGCACGTTCAACGGCGAAACAGGAGTATGTGGAGATAGGGTTTTTAGTGTCGGTGGCTGACATAATAATGAATTTTGGATTTGGTAAATTAGGAGTTGGGAGTTCTGGGAAAGCTTCTGCAAGTGGTGTCGGTTTTTTTCTTTTGGTTTTGGGGCTATCGCTTAGCATTGCAAAGCGATTCGCCCCTTGGCTATAATGCCCGTTGGGCATAACTGTGTATTTGACTTACTTTATGCTTATATGCTTCTGTGTATATTGAAAGACAAAGAATTAGTGCAAAAATAGAAGATAGGCGCTTGAAAAACTGATAAGCTGTGAACTGAACTCTGCGATAACACAACCGTTCGGTACGAGGTCTAGTCGACGACTGTGTTTAATATTATGAGGATTTATATATTGAGTAATTTCTTTTGTAGACACAATCCTAATGAAACTGAATGTGTGTACATTCCAAAGCACAAGTCTCTAGTATTTGAAAAGCAATTTGGGCGAAGGGGGCGTGGTACCCAAAATCGGTAAATTATAAAATCTTTGTATCCATTAACTTTATATGTGTTCAAATAAGGCTGGAAAAAACAAAGTCAATTTTTCGATTATTCTAGATATCGGATCATCAGATGATATATCGAAAAAATAAGACAAACTTGTGCTGCCTATGGTATACACGAGTATGCATGCCAAATTTCAGCTCTCTAGCTCTTATATGTTCTGAGATCGGCTTGCTTGCAAGAAAACTCCACAAATATTTCAAATCAGCATCCAAATAAAATAGTTTTCAATAGCAGCAACCAGAGTAGGCCCTAAAAGTTGAGCCCCAGCCAGCAGTTCCAATATTCCTCATTCAATTTTTCGGACTAGTCCAGTAAACATCTGAGTCTATTTGTTTGTACCCATTTGTAAAATTTTAGGAATTCGTAGGTAAAACAAATTTGACCAGGAATATTCCAAAGAAATTTTTAAATAATTTTTCTCAATCACAGGTTATAGTCTATTACGACTGCAAAGGTTTTCGAAAGTTTTGAGCCGGAACTGAAGTCTTTTGAAAGCCGAACTGCAGTCGGAATTTGCAAGCCAATTAGTGCCTATTTCTGTGAGGAAATTCTACTGAACGTAAGTAATTAGAAGGCGGTTAAAAATCGGAGTCTCATTGGATCTGTCACCATGTGTAGATATTATAAAAATGTGTTGCGGACCTTGCGGAGGCTGCTGTGGACCCTGCGGTCCTTGCTGCGGACCTTGTGGTGGTTGCTGCGGTCCCTGCGGACCTTGCTGTGGGCCCTGTGGACCTTGCTGTGGTCCATGCTTCTCCTGCTGTGGCCCCTGTGGCGGCTGCTGTGGTGGCTGCGGTCCGTGCTGCTAAAAGGGAATCATCTTCAGAACGAAATCTAGGTGCTACATCAATGTGTGTATAAATAAATAGCTAAATTCTATTGTGATTTGAATGTTTTAGTAGGGGCCGGCAAGGGTGTGAAGAGTTGGAGTTAAAGGTCTCCAAAGTGATATTGTAATTTTTAAATTTGCAATTCTAGGAACTGATTCCTTGCAACGTATTTTGAAAATTTAAACGACATAAAACAAAATTCAAAGGGTGGATAAATAAATCGAGCTTCGAGCCTAATAAAGAGTGAATTAGAAGAGCCTTGCCAGTATACTCCGTTCAGTTTGTGAGCGAGTATTAAAACTATTTATAAAACAATTATATGGTTATATATTATTATAATTATAAAACAAATCTATATTTAATACGAAATTAAATAAATATCCTAGCTGTAAATTGAGGTACTCTTAATTTTTTGCCCCAGTATAACTATTTATTTTAATCAATTGTTAGTTGAATTTAAATTATGTACAAACGAAAAAACATGAAATTTGTTTTATCACTTTTGCTGTGCAGTGCCTGGATTTCGTTCTGAAGACGCACTCTAACAACAAGGACCACACGGTCCACAGCAGGGCCCGCAGCCACCGCAGCAGGGTCCACAAGCGCCACAACATGGACCCGATCCGCAGCAGGGACCACAGCCGCCACAGCAGAGACGCGGTGGGTAGCAACAGGGAGAAGCGCCGCCGCCACAGCAAGGGTAGAGTTTGCGGCACATACTGGAAATGTCAATGGCGTGGGTAGGGGATGTATATTAAGATCTATGTATATTCTAAGTTACTCACTTGTCAGAAAACCTCTTCACGGAAATAGGAAGTAGTTGGGAGCTTGGCGATCCTCGATCAAACAGAGAATTTTAAGCGAGCTAATCTGTTGTTGTCCGATCCAAAGTTGGTGTTATTTTCTCACAGAAACAACTGAAACCTATGATATTTAATATTTATTATTATTATTTATTATATTGTTTATTTTTCTTTTCTTATATATTTATTTATTTTTTTTAACTTACATTCCCAAAAAACCTTACACAATTTTACAAAAGCAATGTCTTTCAACAGGACAAGGCTCTAAAATGGAATGAAGCCTATTTGTAGATGGACGAGCACAATAGGAATTCAAACTGCCAGAGCCTACTAAGTTCTAGATTTGTATAGTATAATCGTATTCTACTGTACTTATATCATCTGACTGGGAGGCAGCCTTGAAATGAGGAGGGATAGTAGAGCAGACCCCTAGCATGAGATATTTGGGGTTCGGAATTAAAAATATAAAACCAAGTAAAATTCTACCACATGCACAAGCATCTAAATGCAGAATGATGCAGCTCTAACTCTGAAAATACATGAAATATAATTTTATAGCCCAAGATAACATTAAATGATAACATTAAAGCAAGAACAGTAATAATTTTTTTAACGAGCGCCTGGCAATTCCAAGTCTCACGCTCTTATAGACTCTAAGATCGACGCGTTCATACAGGCGAACATAGCTATATCGATAAGTCGATAATTGAGGCTCATGACCTGTCTGGCTATATACATATACACTTTATGGGATCTGGAAGGACTCATGTATTTTTGATCGGGACGACGAGCTAAGTCGATAAAGTCGACGATAAAGTCTGTGTCCATAAAAGCTATAGATTTGAGATAATCCATCTATGCTCGTACTTTGCACAGTACGAGTTTATTATTTATTTCGATAACTCATCCTATATCTTTTATCGATAATCATCCATACTGGTATTTCCTTTTCAAATCTTAACTTAAACTAGTTCTAGGTCTAGGTCCATGTAATTTCTAGCTCTTTATTTATGAACAACTTTATTAATAGAATGACTGAATTTAGTGTCTTAGGATTTAAATTGTAATCTGATTTCAATTGATAGATCCTATAAACTTAGCAAAGTCGTGGCAGAGGCTTTTAAAATATAAACATCAAAACAGGCTTTTCAAATCCACTCTCCCCGATTTGGCTCGGGCTATAAGCATCAACTCAACTAATACTCATTCAAACTTTTCGGCTTGTCCCGTATACTTCTATATATTTTATGTGTGCTTACTAATTTTTTGGGAAATGTAAGTAAAATAAAAAAAATAATAATAATAAGTGTTAAACAAAAAGAATAAATGTATTTCCATTGATTCTCAGGTTGAAGTCCTTCCTGTAACAATTATATTTAAATATATATATCGAGTGTGCTGGCTTTTGGATATTTTCAACCATATCGAAATTTTCTGGAAGCTACACTGAGATTATAATTGGATATATTTATTGTAGTACCTTTTTCTGTGAAGAACCTAAGAATAACGTAAGTTCAGTCTTAAATTTATAGGAATTATATCTAATCGTTTGTCCACCTAATCCAGCAGCACCTAGCAAAATGTGTTGCGGACCTTGCTACTCCTGTTGTGGACCTTGCGGTGGCTGCTGCGGACCCTGCGGCGGCTGCTGTGGACCTTGTGGCGGATGTTGCTATCGCTATTCCTGCTGTGGACCCTGTTTTGGACGCTGTTGTGGCGGCTGTGGACCCTGTTGCTAGCGACACCTCGGCTTCAGAAGGAAATCTAGGTACTATCAAACCATAAGCGCACTATAGAAATGTCACCATAACATATATGTACATATATGTCGAAATTTGTATGTTTGATTAAATAAATGAGAAAGTAAAACCAAAAATTGTGTAAAGAGAATAGAGCATGAACCAAAGATAGAGAGGCATTTCGACCTTGAGGAAGAATCGAATGCAAATCCAGAGCCAAATCTAAGCCAGAAGTAGATGCGGTGCAGGAGGCAAAATTAAGGCCATAGGGAGAGAGATAACCATGCTGATTGCAAGATTTTGTTTTTTTAGATTAAAATATTTTCCTGCTATTACTCCTACTAGACCCTATAGTAGCTCTTGACCGTGCTAAGAGACTTTCAGAACGAAATTTAGTGCTAGGCTCACTCGTTTTGCGCATAATACAATTTTAATGAATGCGGATTAAAGATCTTAGAATTCCAAAATATAAAAAAAAATTTGGCAAAAAAAAAATAAAAGTAAAAAAGACAGTGTCTTTACAACGCGTCTTCAGTCCCAATTCGTGCCTATTTCCGTGAAGGAGTTGCAAAGAAAGTAAGTACACACGCACTATATATGCTTTCCGACTGGGTTCGTTGGAGTAACGGTGATATTTTTCATTCTATCGCTTCCTACAGTCTTTCTGGTGAATGTGCTTTCTGTGCAACTGCTCATACTGCAGCTTGTTGCTTGTGAACCCTGTGGTGCCTGTGGATCTTAGTTAGTGTGAGAGACTTCTTCAGAACGAAATCTAGGCGCTAAATTCACACATCATATGCATAAAGTATGGGTACTCACAATTTATAGATCCATTTACACGTACATATGATCTTCTTGTACATAAGTTTGTATAAATATATGGCATAGTGTTTCTTTTGCGTACTAAAATTTTAAAGCAAAGCGCCCTCTCTAATTCATTGTGTGTTGGTTGTTGTCTTAGCTTGCGCGGCACACTTCAAATATTTTACGGTAGGTGGCGAGGAAACTTCAAATTGGAAGCAGTCGACAAAGTATGCACTCACTTCGTTTCTTTTTAGTACTAATAGATTTTAATTTGCATTTATTTACCAAATTTAGTCTTCGCAATTTGTCCATTACCATATATGCGCAAAAACGCACCTAACAAATTTTCATACAATTATGTGCAAACAGTGCCATTTGAGTATTGACAGATCGTTAACATAAAATTTGAAATACAAGTTTAACAGTATAATGTTACAAGTAAATTTAAGTCGCTAATATATATTTTATAATTTGTCTTAAAAAGAAAAAAAAAGAAACATCACGAATAGGGGAAAATTGTGTTTGCATATTAAAATTTTAAAATAGTGTAATCACAATACCTTTTCCATCAACTGCGCTCGCTGATAACATAAGTTAAATTTAACAGAGTCGTCTTTTGGGAACTCAGAACAGCGCCTTTTGAGTTTAACAGAGTGTCATTCTATGACTGATGGAATTAACATAATATGTTAACATTAACAATCTTACAAGCGGACGGTGAGGTCGCGTTTTGGGTGCGTTTCAATTTGCATAATATTAATGTGTATTTGTGCTTAAAAGTTTATAATTATAACCGTAAATGCGCTAAAGCAAGAAAAGAACGGTAATAGTATTTGCTATAATTCAATTACTCCTTAATCGCGCGTTGTTTGCTTTATTTTGCATTTCGTTCGTGGGTGGTAATTTTTGTGTCTTTATAATGGTATTTTGTCGTTGCTGCTGTTGAAAAAAACATAATGAAACGAGTTTTATGCACTAACCTGGTAAAACACATTTAAAATGTATAAATTTAAGCAATACGACGCGACAACAAAACCAACTGCGCTCTGAGGAAGAAGAAGCAGCAGGCAGGCAGAAGCAGCATCGTGTGTACATGTGTTTGTGCCTGAATGTGTACGTGTGTGTGTGTGTGTTAGTGCCTTTTATGCATGCTCGCTTGTATGTGTGCGTGTGTTTGTGCGATGCGTCTTTTCACCACAAAAATGTTAATAAAAGTGCTGAAATTTTAAAGAGAAAATGCTTACAATAAAATGTTTGCCAAATATGAGCTATAAGCAAATAAGTGTTTTAAAAAAATAAGTTTATACTAAATTAGGAGCGTCCATTATTATTTAGAAAACAATAAAATGCTAAAGCAACAACAATAACTGCAACTACAATAACAGTGCTAAATACGACGCCCTGTCGCTATTTGTCTCTGTGTTGGTGAGAGCGACGGCGCCGTCGATTTTCGATTTCTGTTTTTTGTTTTTTTTTTTGGGCGCTCATTGAGAGAAAAATTTGCCACTGCCGCCGTCGCTACTTCTGCTGTAACTGTTGTTGTTATTGTTGTTGCTTCTTATCTCATTGCGCTTAACATATATAAAAGTTTCGTTAGATAGTGTTTGCGCGCGTGTCTTAATATATAAAAAAAATTCTCTGCCAACAGCTGCTCGTGACGTCGACAACAGAATCCACAATATAAATTGCGAAAAGGAAAAGTTTGCAATTTAAGCATTTTGCGAGGTATGTTTCATACGTTTTCCTATTTCTAGTATCTAAGTATGTGCGCAAATTTTCATTGTCTCGTTGTCATCGATAATCGATAAGTTTTGCATCATACATTTATGCCAAACTAGCTTAACAGCTGCTGCAAACAGCTGTTCCAGATTTTTATCTGCAGGTGTGTGAGAAAATTTAAGACTTTTTTTTACTATTTTAATGTATTGGTTGTTGAACTTGCTTGGCCAACAGCTGATTTGTTAATTGTTTAAAAGTAACAAGTGTTGATGTATTTATGTTGCTATTGAAATACAAAATTATAATATAACATAGTAAGAATGAATATCTTCGGATTCGAATTGCAATTTTTTCATAGAGTTGATCCTAGAATTCAATATTTCACTGTACAAAGCTTAGTAATAGATAGAAGATTTCTCTCGTCAATTATGTATACAGGGCATGGACATAAATTAGATTTAATAGATACATAAGCTAGTTAGGCATTATTTTAATCAATATTTTGCAATTAGATCTAAAGGGTATATGATGTGCATAGGATTTAGAAGACGCTTCGCTGATATTCAACTATTCATTTCAGTCTTTCCTAAAATGTAAATGTATCTCAAAATGTATCTACATATAAAATGTATATTTATTCATGTCAATGCATCTGTATTAGCACATGTAAATGTAACTGAGCATATCTTAAAATGTTTTTACATATGTATCTCTATCTGTATTCATGTCAGCACATATAAATGTGTCTGAACATGCATATATCTAAAGATGTATCTGTAACTCTTTCTGCATATGTAACAGTATTTGTATCCACATATTATCTGTATTTATATAGCTACCAACAAGTATTTAAATGGAAATCTGAAAATCTATCGGTATATGCGCATCTGAATGTTCCTTCTCTTTGATTAAATTTCTTTTCTGCGCAATTCAAGTTCAAAGTATTCCGTAAAATTCGCTGTCAGCAGCTTTCAGCAGTCGATCTTTTATTTATGAATCTCACGCAAAAATCGAAGAGGATTTCGGACTATAGAATTATAACATAAACAGATGCATATATATTATTATTTATATAGATATAGATTTACAATACAATCTATTCGGAGGTAGCGAAATTTATTTCAGCTTTTGCTTTCAATTTCGTTGTTGCTGAAAATAACCAAATTAAAACTGAAAGGAAAAATTTGCAATTTGCTTTCGATCTGTTTTTGCTTCGTCTAAATAAACAAAACAAATTTTGAAGTGCGAGCTATTTGCGTGGGCTACTGCGATTTGTATAAATAATTTCGGTTTTATGATAATTGCTCTCGGTTAAAGCGAACGAAAGGCTTTTAAATTCGAGAGCCATAACAAGCTATAAGACGTAAGACGTAAGCTGCATAAAATGTAGAAAAATTGAAATGCAGAATGTTCATTTTATTGAAATTCATATACAAAAAATTGTATTCAAATAAATTTTATTTAAAAAATTATAAAAATAATATTATGATCAAGAAATATGAAAGTAATAAGAAACAAAATTAGACAATCATTTATTTAATATAATATTATTATTTATTCTTCTCTTCTCTCCATACACGTTTTTCACATATATAACAAATAATGCCAAATAAATGTATTTAATAAATAAATTATAGATTAAATAATTATTTATTTATTTATAATTAATGTGAATTTCAAATCATTTATTTTTGTTTTCAATCTTATGAGTAAATAATAATATTAAGTAGTTTTCGCTGCAGGGCATTTACAATTCTGACTCGCTCTCATCTTTTATTATTATAATTTGTCTTTCTTTTTGCTTCCCTGAAATCTTGTTGAACTCGTTTTGCAAGTTCAGTGTACCCTATTCTACTCCCTTTCTATCTCTCTCTCCGCCTTTATTACTCCCGCTTCGTAATTCTTGTTCTCAACTACTTTTTATTTTGTGCACTTTTGTGGCACTGAGAGTTCGGCCTAGGTAAATCTCAGCCCTCAGCCCCGTTCAACCCTAGACAGCATAGAGCTTTCATAGCTGTATCTGTTGCTAGTTGCATGAATGTATCTGCATCTGTATCTGTAAATGTATCTGCGACTGCAATTAGGCAATTAAATTGCGCAAGCTGCCGGCCAGGCCCACAAATTGATCTCTTCCGGCAGGCGAACGAAAGCTCTACGTAACGGTACAAAGGTAAAAATCTAACACACAAAGGCCAAACAATTTAGCAGGTGTTCAAACGAACTTTGCCTCTCTTTCACATTCCGTCAGGATCTAAATATTCATTTAACTTATCACATATGTATATGTACATATGTACATATATGTATGTATATAATATAAAATATAAAATTGTCTCGCATTTAAACTCATTCCCTGATTTGATTTGATTGCCGCCCGCACTTGGTGACAATTTTAAATTGAAAAATATATTAAGTTAGACTTATACGTATACATACAAATTTATATACGCAATATATATCTGTATATGTATCGAGTATATCATTAAATTGAATGCTCATTTCGAGCTCAGCTGCGCAGCCTGCGGTCAAAATTCGACTTTTGGGGCGGTTCTCTCATTTTTTTTTTTTTTTTTTTTTATTTTATTATTATTTGTGATATTTTTCTCAGACCTTTTTCGTTTCATGAGAGGATAAACTGTATAGCAGACTAGACATAATATATATATTAGGCTGAAAATAAAGCTGTGTGTGTGTTCACGTACATTATGTACGTACGTTTGGCATACGCTAAGAACTAGTTTGACAGCGAAAGGGAGTATGAACTCAACTGTTTGTAAGAAATATATCTTTTTTTTTTTTTAATAAATTAATATACCTGAATAAAAATTGTATTGTTTAATGTTTGAAATAGCTTTGAAGATAATTTTTTTTTTAAGTTTCCTGAATAAATAATTCTAATTTATATAGTTTATTAGTAATATTATTCGTAAATTAAATTAATGGAGAGATTCTTAAATATTTTTAAATAAAATTAAAAAAATATATTATATTACAATCATTATAAATAATCAATATTAATAATAATCGCTGTTTATTAATAATGCAATTTGTATCTCAACAATTATATTATTTATTTTTGTAAAATACTTGTTGAATTTAACAAAGCTTAAACAAAATGTATTTAAATTGCTTTTAGTTTTATATTGTTTTCTGTTGTTTTTATTTCATTTATCGCTCTTCCTTATTTACCTCTTCGTTGAAAATCTAAAATTCCAATGAGTTTTTTCTTTGTCTAGTTAGATATTTGGGTGCTCGCGCACCCCGAAAAGTACGAGAAAAAAACCGGTTTACGTTTGGCTTTGCTCTATTTAAGTTGAGGGTTTTTCAAACCCATTTATTAGCTTTGTTAATTTTGCCGTATATTTTTTATTTATTTATACATATTTTTATTAGCAACTTTAGCTAATTTGCATGCGAAACAGATTTGTTGTTAGACAAAAAAGATTTACCAACCTAACTATAATTTGTTGATTTTGGTATGGTTTTTTATTGCTCAAGGTCGTCTTTGGGACGCATGGCTTATCAGCTGGGCGGCGGGTCTTATCGCTATAGGTACTCCCCTATCTATATACATACATTATATTTAGCGAGGAAATAAATTTGTAATTGTTCTGCTTCTTTAATGTTTTTTTTTTTTTTTTTTACATTTATTTGACGAGCAAACAAATTTTGGTCTTATCGAACGTGTGCGGTCTTATCTTCTGTCTTTATCAAGGAAGTGCAATAAATTTTATGATCTAATTGTGTTCAGGGCAATTTTTATTGCATTTGTTCGATTTCAAGTTCTATGTTATCTTTTGGCATAATATTGTGAAAAAGTCTTAAAAGCGATTCTTGGAATGAATAATATGAATAAATCTTTTTTCATTTAGCGGGAAGTTTTTAGATAAGGTAATTTTAGCTTGGAGCTTCAAATATTAAAGGGGATATTTATATGTCTTTAAAGAGAACAATTTGTTTATATGATAAGACTTTAAGATTACAGCTCATAAATCAAAAATAGACAACTTAAGATTTGAATATTAAGTCAATAAATTGATAAGAGAGCTCTTTAAAAGGAACAATAAAAAAAGGAAATGATATCATATGTTGGGCGAATCTTAATATAAATCTTCTTGAGTACATTTTATATGATGATAATAAAAAAAGAAAATGAATTGTTCTTGTTCTCTTAATATAACCACATATCATTATAAGACTGTTATAAAAGGGTATATATGAATGAATGTATGTATATCAGAAGGGAGAGAAACTCCTTCAAGCATGCACGCACACACAAACACATACATATGCATGCACACGCATAGCGTAGCGTACGCATATACAACCAAGCCAAAGAATTCGCTTTACGATTTTTTTTTATCAGCAAGAAGCTAAAAATAAATAAAAGCAACAACAACAAAGTTGTCAGCAAACGAAAAAAAAAACTGAATGAAAAGCTGACAACGTAAATGGAATGGGCGCAACGTAAGAGAAAGGAACAGAGCGAGAGCGCGAGAGAGAGGACACATAGCGAAGGCGGCTGTCATGTCAAACGACGCGCTGGGCCGGAGAGAGGGGAGATAGAGAGAGAGAGAGAGTCCGTGGAACACAGTGTGTAGAGAGTGAAGTGCGGAGAGTGTTGGGTGCCCACGCCTTGTAGAGCTGTGCAAACGCTTTCAACTGAGCGCCGTCTCAGTTCCCTTCCCCTCAAGAGTTCAGCGCCCCTGAACGGGGCGTGGGCGGCGGTTGCATGATGTAAATTTGAAGGCGCATTACGGAAAACAAAATTTTTTGTTTTTGTTTTTTTTTTTTTTTGAAAAGCAAGTTGACCCACAAAGCAGGCGCAATTGATTTTTCTAGCTCTTAGCCCTCAGCCCACACACATGTGACGCGTGCCTCGCATAGAAGAGGAAGAGCCTCGGATTGCACCTGTCCAGCAGGGGTGGGAGGTGACAAGCGAAGCATAACCCCCACCCCGGCCTCCGCCCCGGCGTAGTCACCAATTCAGTATGGAAAGCGAGACATGACTTTGGTTCCGAGAAAATTACAGTGGACGCGTGTATGGCACGCGACCAAAACAAACTAATTTGTGTGTTTCTATACCCTGTAATTAAGTGGTATATGTTGAGAGGTTACTTGCAAGTTGGAACATTAGTAGATCATTTTAGCAGATAGATGCATTACTAAGTAAAGCTCAATTTATTATAAAACAGAACTTGTATTTAGTAAATTAACGAAGCTTTGCTTTAGTTCTTTTTTATATCGATAAAAATCGATTATCAACCTTTTACAGGATCAAGTAAGTTTGTGAGCGGTGAATTTTTGCTATGTATTTTAATTTAGAAACTAATTGTACTTTAAATGTTGTATATATTCCATGACTATAATATAGGGTATCGATCAAGTCTCTCCTTTGAATAAGCAAGTCACTTGTTTTGAGCATTGAAAAGTAGCTGTAAAATCAATAAGTTCCACTACCTTCTCCTCCTGCTCTTCATCCAGCTCGTCAATTGCTATCAGGCAGGTGTAACGCCAGCAGTGACTTGTCCCAACCAAAAGAAACCCCCTAGCAGAAAATGTAACGCTCATGCGGAAGTCGGAAACGATTTTCACATACCAAAGATGATGTAAACTGGGCCCAAGTGTATCTCTGTGTGTGTGTGAGTGTGAGTGCGTAAGTGTGTGAGTTAATGATGATGATGATGTTTACTGGATACAAGCAAAATATGTGTGGAAATTCAGATTGATGGGAAGTGGACAGTTGAAATGAGAAAAAGATTAGCTACTTATAGTTACAAGAAAGAGAAATAAGGAAGGCTTACGTACTTTAAGCTATGGAATTTGCTAGGCAACACGCTGGGCTATGAATGTCTACCTATTTAATAACCATGAGAAAGGGCTAATAATGGTTAAATTTAATCAGTTCTTAATAAACCAACTATGTTTAGGGAAAATGAAGAGATAAACTGTATTTCTTGTAAATACTATGACTGCTACTGTAACAGATTCCATCCCATTCACTCTTATAAAAACGGTGACAGCTACTGTTACAGTTTCCATCAGATTCCCTCTACAAGCAAGCGCAACAGCGCGCTGTTAACAACATTTGCATAACATTGAAACGAGCTGTCTGTGTGCAGAGGTCATGGCGCTGCTCTTGCTGTTGCTGCTGCTGCTGTCATGTTGCTGTTGTAAATAGTTCTATTCATGCTACATACATATTTACATACACACGCTGGCGACATTGCGACGTCATTTAGGAGACGTCACTGGGTCGCAGACTTTGACTGTATAAATGTATGCATTCTATGTATGTGTGTATGGGCTTGCCGTTAATGAGGCGATGCTTGAAATAACAAAAACAACAACAACCATATGAATGGCGAATTACAATGGCAAAGCAGGCGTTCTCTATTGGCCTCTCTCTCTCCGCTCGCTCTCTGTCTGCCTTGTGGTGTAGAAGACTTTTGCCGTTTTAAATGTGAGAGAATATTCGTTTGTCTTCTATTTCTCTGTTGTTGGGGGCACTCGTAAACAAGTTCCGCCTGCCGTTGACTTTGTTGGTGCGCTTTTGTTGAGGTCGTTGTTGTTGTTTTGTCTTTTTTTTTTATGTCGAATGCTTAGCGGTTCTTTTTTTTATATTCCCCTTTACGCTGCTGCAGCTGTAGTAGCAGCTGTTGCCAGTTTTGGAGGTTATTCTTCTATTGCCCAATAATTATTTCTTCAAGCGTTAAAGAATCAACACCACAAGAAAAATTATTGCGCTAGTGAAATACGCAATTACGCAAATGTTTCCTGTTTTCCTAGCATATAAATTTGAAACTTTACAAGCACAAATCAGAATACGTAAATTGATTTTAGTTGAAAAAAAAAATTTATATATTTGATTTTATCGATCATACCAAATATCTGAACTGCGGGATATAAAGAAATATCCAAATGGGCCCACTTGGCAATCTTTTTGTTTATTTTTTTGCCACTTAAAAATACTGAACCGGTCAACAAACCGCAGAAAAAATTTAAAAACTAAATAAGCTGTCGAAAATTGTGTCGAATTTCAAGATAATTTGCATAATTTTCTTGTGCGCAGTAAATTAAATGACTTATTAACGAATAAAAACAAAAAACAAAAAATTAAAAAATAAATAAAATTTTGTATATTGTTGAAATAAAATTTTGCAATTTAATTTTGCATTTTCAAGCTTTTGATTGGAAATAATTTAATTATGATATTCATATTTTATATATATGTATATATATATATATATATATATATATACTTGGATTTCTTCAAGTGTAACCCAAATTTTTCGCTGTGTACATTTTCAACTGTTGCTGTTAAGTAAGCAAGGACGGGAGGCGGTTGCTGAAGCTTGCAGTTGAGTGTCATTTGATATTGCATGCACTTTATACGCTTTCGTGTTGTGTTGCCTCTTCTCCTTCTCCTGCTGCTTTTTCAAGTGGTTTGTGCAGGGTTGCAGAGCAAGCGAACGACAGCCGACAGGGGGCGTGACAACAGCAAGTGCAGCAGAGTTTGTGCAAAGATGAGAGTTCGTACATTGGTATGAATGCGTGTATGTGTGTGTGCGTGTGTGAGGGTCTGTGGGTCCAATTGTACAATGGGGTTGCTCATGAAGTCGGTGAGATAATATAGCTAATGATAAAGTACACTAACGGTTTTTTATGGAAGCAATTATTAAAAATACAAAATTATTACATTAATTAATCGCGTTCCTTTTGTTCTTTAGTCTTTGAGTTAATCAAAATCTAATGATCGTTTTAGTCATTAGCTTTAGTCAAGCTAATTAAAATTTTAATTAATTTCGTGAATTATGTTAATTGGTTTGTAGATTGCACCAATGATTCATAAGCAACAATTTTAATAAATATTTATAAGCTTTATATAAATATGTTGAATTTGACAATACTTAAAAACTGAAATTAAAAAGGTATACATATTTTTAATAATATTTGGATATCGATAAACAATTAAAAATGTGATCGATAAAACTGAAGGGAACGTTCGGTATATGTACATATGTATATATGAAATATGAAATTGCCTTTAGAAATTATATTGAAATTTAAAAAACATGATCTTTAATGAAAGGAGCACCCCTCGTGTTAGTGCTTATTTGCAACTCAAGGACGTTGAGCTACATCTTCCACACAAGTACACATGCATAAAGTGCATACAGTATGTTGTAGAAGTAAGTGTACAACGTAAATTTTCTGAGTATTTGTTTGGTTTGCTTGAGTAACTGGTTGGCTGTGTGTGTGTATGTGTGAAAGGGGAACTGCCTCGCTTCGCTCCGAGTCTTTTAATTAAGTTCTGCCATAGTGAGTGGGGCATTTGGATATCACTCGGCCGTGCCGGCAAGTTGTTAGCCATGCTTAAGGGCTTAAGTGGCTGTTGAATCGCAAATCAGCGCTGAAAATAATGAGTTGTACATTTTATTTGCGTAGTGTACGACTCCTATCGAAGAACTATAAAATAAATGCTACTTTTAATTATCCTAAATGGTATATTTTAAATGTAATAAATATATCTTATTTTTAATGTAATAAAAATATAATTTTTAGAAGCGACTCTGAATTTTGAATTTTCCATATTTCTTAGGATTTTTAGATGGTAATTTTCATTGAATTCAAATGGGGAATTTTATGACTAGGCAAGTTTCCCCTAAAGTAGAAATACAGCATTTTTGCTCGTTGTAGGCAACTCTATGAATACCCTTCATCAGTACCGCCATAACTTAATTGTGACCATAATGAATCAACAATAAACTCTGCACAGTCGTCGCTTAGCTCTTATTCTCTATCTCTCTCTGTTGCTCTCTCATATTTTTAAGCTGAAAAACCTGTTGCGATTCTTAAGTGACCAAGCGAAAGATGTCTTCGTAGCTGCACAGATTCACTCTGAGCCTCCGTCCCTCTCTTACCTCCGCTCGGGGGCATAGCTACTGTAATTCAATCACTTTTCACGCTCGCTCAAAGCACTCGAAGCTCTCAAGTATCCGCAACTCGTTTGCGAGCTGAAGCTTAACTTGGACCCAAAGTTATTTGATGTTTTTTTTTGCAATTTAAACGCATTTGGACTTTGATTAGATACGCAATGAATTGAGAGCGGCGGTGGCGTCCACTGTGAGAGACAATGCGGATTTGAGCCGTAAAAAGTTGTTGTTAATTAGTTGGGTTGACAGTTTATGCCGAGATTAAGGATCTTCCACTGCGCAAAATGACTTCACTCAATAAAGTACAAATATGTATCTCAGTTGCGTGTCAAGTCAATTGCCATGCAAGTCGCATAAAAAATTGCCAAAAAAAAAAAAAAAGTTGGTGCAAAATAGAGCGAATGTTGAATGTGTTTTGCTTTGGCGACTTAAGTTGAGCAAGTTTTTGGTTCAGGAAAAAAAACTATATAAACGAGCAGACAATTTGGGTTACACATGGGATTTCAGTTGTCACGAAACTTGTGCTTGAATGGTCTCTTTAAACATGTTATTATTTGTGTAGTAATAGTTGAGTGAGACACCTTATAAATGGGTTACCTAAATGTGAACTAGTTTTAAATGCAGACCTAACTGTATTACAAGCTAAAAATCACATTTATATAAAGTGTAAGAAAATTTTCCATTTATACTCAAATCTTATTTAAGGCGTTCTTATTGCTTTTCTGCACTTGCCTTCAATAAAAATAAAATCACTAAGTCTAATTCTTTATATAGACTCAATAGACGCTCGAAATGACCTTGTGACAAATTATGTTAACTCTAATGCGTAGATGTCAAGATGATGAACTCCAATCGAAAACAAAAACTCGAACGCACAGAGAAACCTGAACAATGCCTCCTTTTGTAAGCAGCGCGTCGAATCCAAGTCAGGGCCAAGGTTTCCATTTGGTATGCAATACAGACTACGGACGACAACCGGCGACATTCTTTAATCATTTTTTCCCACTTCCAAAAAGTAGCGCTCCAAAATGCACAAAAATTTAAAATGCTGGACAGGTCGATTCAGGGGGGGCAAATAAGCACGTAAATATTGCAGAGCTGTGGCAAGAAGCAGAGAGACGCAGACAGAGCGAGAGAGAGAAATACCCGAAAGTGGGGTTTTTTTTTAATTTTTTTTTTTTTTTTAGTTAGCCTCTAATTGCAGTTGCAGTCACCTTCAGGCTTGGGGCGTGCGTCCAACTTCAATGCCGTCAACTGTTTCAGTTGCAATTGCGTCCCAGTTTCGACAGCTGTTGTCCCCCTCCCCACCTCTCCCTGCCGTACCACCTTAATTTTTTTCAATTGTCTAACGTGGGAACAAAAAAAAAAAATTTAACAAAATAAAAACTTAACTCAACTTGTCGCCCCGCCATCGGCAAATTTTTTTAAATTAAAGCACTTCCGCAGTTTGTACGCCCAGCGGATCCAAAATAATAATGGGGCTACCCCTACTTGCGTCTAGTGTCGCTTAACCCGCTTGCGCTTAACTCGCTTGCGGCGGCAGAGGCAGCGGCTTATTTCCAAAGCCGGAAAACATTTGCTGATGAGCCCGTTTCAGCTCGTTGTTGCCGCTCGCTAAACAGATCCAAAACTAAGCAAATGAAATTTTATGAGGTGGATTATGAGTGCGCAGATACCCTGTAATTTAGAATAAAATCTAATTATGAAAATTCGCTAACAATTAAGGATGAATTTAATTTTTCAACATTAAATTTGTTTAGAAGTGGTTGACAAGTATTGTTTATATAATTTCTTGTTTTTTAAATAAAAATTTATTTACTAATCTAATGGTTGTTGTTCATAATATATATAAACATATTTTCAAATATGTATATTTGATAATTGCTTGCAACGATTTCAATTATTCTCATTATTTGCTTAAACTATTTTATTTGAATATATAAATATATATATAAAATAAAAAGAAATTTATAGCTTTACCTGAGATTTTTAACTGTCCGAAACCCCTCAACTCCCTATTTAGAGAGTATCTCCAGTTCATTATTATTCACCTTATGTGAGGTACGATTGGGCGCGGGCGTTTTTATTTATTTATGCACATTTTGCATAGTTCGTTTTCATTGCAATTATTTGCAACTGAGCTAAGAATAGAATAGAATGGAACAGCATCGAGTTGAATAATAGAAAACCCACATATAACGCAGATTGTTCATCAAAAGTTGGAGCACTTTTTAGCGATATTCATTATGCACGAGTTCTGAAGAAATAATCGCAGTTGTTCTTTAAGTTTCATCATTGTGTGTGGGCGAAAAGTTTAAACTTTGTCAAATACAAAATTAAAATAAAATAAACCATATTCAATTAAACATTTTTTTTTTTTTTTTTAATCTAATGGAAAGAGAAAAATTTTTGTTGCAATTTTAATTAGATTCACAAAATTTAACAGGAGTTAAAAAAGAATAATCAAATAAAATTTAATTAAAAAAATAAAATAAAATACAACAAACTTATCTAAGACCTAATTTTATGCAACGTATAAAAAATATAAATACATTTTGATAAGCATTTATGTAATTACAATATAGTATGAAAAAATACGTTTTAAAATATATATTTACAAAAATAAAAATAACCTAACTGAAATAAAGCAAATATAGATTTCCAAATTAAAAAAAAAAAAAAAAAAAACAAAATATAAAATAAATTTATGTTTCTGTTTTCATACTGAACAAACAAAAATTAGATCATTACACCTTTCTGATATTTTATTACTCTATAAAAATGTGCGTTCAAAGGCTTTTTCAGCTTTGATTCAATCAAAACCGATTTCGGTTAAGTTCTTTGCTGCTTAAAGAAATTAATATAATTTCTGTAGACTTTCAAAGGAAATATTCTCTTGAAATTCGAATTGCTTAACTGCTGTATAAACTTTGCAATTCAAACGGATGTTTATACTCAGCGTAAATAAAGCCATTAGTTACAAAAATTGACCTTGCGCTAACCAAAAACAGAAGCGAATAAAAACACAATAAAAAAAATTAAAAAAAAAAAAAAAAACAACTCATCTTTCATCAGCAATTCGCATACAAATAAATGAAATTAAATTGCCAAGTGTTTCGGGATTGTGTTATTAAGCTACACACACGAGCCACATGATAAACAACGCACCAAATACGGGGACAACAACAACAAAAGTAGCAATAGCAACCTGCTTAGGCAAATTAATCAAACAAGTTGACAAGAAAAAAAAATAATAAACTTTCTGATATCAACAAAAAAGTTTTGGCACAAAAATGTCAACAAAATTACAGAAATTAAGTCACCAAAGTTAAGGGAGAGTGAGGGGCAACTTCTTGGCAAATAGATAAGTTTATGACGCCCGCAACCTTTCACCTCGAGCCAAGAAATTTCTGTCAGGCCATAGAGAAGCCAAAGTGTTGGATGAATTATATTCACGCATTTCATTTCACATAAATGTCCATAATTTGTTATTATGTCAGTTTTTTTTGCCTTGCCGCTTGAGGACAGGGAAAGTGTAAAGAGAATAATACATATATGTATATATATAATATAGAAAATTGAGTTGAATATTTTATATTATATATAAAGTCAGTTAGTCGTTTAACTTATATAAATATATTTAAAAAATATTTTTAAAATTATCTTATAACTTTTTTATCATTGAATTATCAATGTTTCTTAAGAACATCAAATTGAAACCATAAAATAGTTATATTTAGTTACAGAAATAAAATCCAAAATGCTTCTTGTGTAACAATTCTTTAAAGCTTTGTATATAATAAATTTTGAGCGGCGGAATCAAACAAACTGGTTTGAAATGCTTGAACTCGTTTGTTGCTTAGTTAATTTGAAACAAATTATTGTATTATAATATAATGCCTTAAGCTTAAATGCCAATATAACGCCCACACACAGCTATTAAAATTGCAATATGCTCATCAAATTTACAAGTATTTACATTAATTATTAGTCAACCAATCAACTCGCTCAGTTACCTTCCTCACTCAACTCGATGCCGAACGACAGCCTTTTAATATGCTAAACAAACAAGAAACAAAACAAAAACAAGCTGTCAGCCCAACTCAATGTTGTTTTTACATGGTTACAGGCATTCAAATATATATAGATACATACATATACACATACAAATATAATTAGCATAAGTGAACACAAATTGTCAGATTTTGTAGTTTGTTACAAGACTATTAAGCAGCATTGATTGGAACTTGTTACATTATTTACATATATGTTGCTAAATATATTAATTGAAACTTATGTTGCTTAATGTATATTCATTACATAAGAAACAGCGTGTCTTTAATAGCTTTATCATTCCACCATTTCATCAGTGGCAGAATTTTAGTTGCTGCTGATAACAGCAGCATCAGCATCTTTCACACATTGCTGAAGCTAAAACCATTTGTAAGCACTGTGAAAGCTTATGCCCCGATGGAATATACAGATCTGTTGTAGAGTTAAATTTTAAAATGATTCTATTTATATATATTTTGAAAATACATATTCATATTTGAAGATATGTTTTGGGCTTTTCTGGCTATTCATATCTCTAGCTTATACACAAACATTGATTTTTATCGATAATATATCTCTACATCTCAACGAACCGGTGTACAGTCAAGCTATTCTATATTAACTGCGATACATCTACACGATTTGTCACTGAGTAAACGGCATTTATAGAACATATTTGTTCTTCCGTGCGTTCCGTGCCGTTTACAAGGCAATTCAAAATTTCAGCGTATTTAATTGTTATTGACTTTTACTAAACACAGAGTCCATACACACTCAGGCAATTAAGAGGGCGATCCAAAAATTTTACGTTTCTCTGTCTGTCATAAATATAATTTCGAATTTTGTCGTGCGCTCGTTCCCTTACCATATTTTGTATATATTTTATTATGATGTCAGAGTTTCTAAAATTTACGATGATTTTTCCGCCAATTGCCCGAATCACGTGCCACATTATTAAGTGGCAGAGTGTGTCGAATCTCTGCCTTAGACTGTGTGGGTTTCATTTTCATTAGCGAAATCTGTAGACAGAACAAGTTTTGTCTGTCTGTCTGTCGGCAGTGACTTGATTTCTTCTGTTTCTGTTTCTTGAAGTGAAAATTATAGAAAGTTGAAGTACAAATGAAAAATGAAATAAAATGCAATAAAAACCCAACTTGAGACAATTGTCAAACTGACAGAAAAGGCAATTAATTTGCTCAGATTAAGAGACAGCAACGAAACAAGAGCGAATGAAGAGCTCGTTGAATTGAGGCAGATTTGATTGACTTTCATTTGTACGCAAGCTGAACGATAGCTTTCAAATTTTGAGCATGCCAAAGTGTAGACAGATGGTTAAGATATATGCTGAATTATAGAGCTCATCTTTATACAAGATGTTTTCAAGTTTAAGTTAAATAAACTTTGTAGGTATTGTTTGCAAACTTTAATCTTTGATTATTAATTGTGGTAGATCTAGAGAACAAGTCTATATAGACTACATGTATATAGGACACAGATCGACTAGGTAACGTAGGCGTCAGCCACATTCTTAATAATAATAATAATCTTAAATAATAATTTACTTTAATTTTTGAGAATTGCATTTACTTTAATATTTATTTTTTTATTTATATTTGCTTTATTTCAGTTTTTAGTTTTTCCAATTCGTTATTTGTGTGAAATATAAGTCAATAAGTCAAACTATCAACTTTTAACCAAATAAATTTAGAGGGAAAATCTTCATTTAAGATATTTCTTTCCGTTGAAGGGTTTTATTAACGATTTAAATCAATCAACTTTTAGTGCTAGAGTCAATTTATATTATAGATATTAAATGAATGTCATACTAAATTCGACTTTACTTAATGATTTTTGCCAAATCCAAATTTACTCTCTCTCTCTCTCTCTCTCTCTCTCTCTCTCTCTCTCTCTCTCTCTCTCTCTCTCTCTCTCTCTTTCAACATCAACTCCCACACCTTCGTTTACTTTCCTTAACATTTCACACTTAATGTAGCAACTTTTTTTGTAACAATAAATAAAAATAAAAATTTTGTTTCCTCATTTCATTTTTCCAAATTTGTTCATTGCTTGTGTGAATGACAACCGAAATTAACTTTGGACCAAATTGTGACGCCCTAATCTATTGTTCATTTCGCACAATACACAGCACACAGCAGACAATGATATTACTTTTGTTGTATTTCTTTATCGTTGTTATTATTTTTATTATATTTCCAATAATGTATTTTGAAATTTGTTGTCTTTTGTAGTTTGTTGTTTGTGTTTTTGTCTCTTGGCACCAATTTTATTGCTTTTTTTAGTTCAAACCTTATTTGTGAAAAATCTCCGCCCCCGTCTCATTACTCATGGTCTCATCAAGCGTAATCGCAAATATTTGCTGACCTAATGCTATGAACTTTTTTTTTTTTTTTTTTGCTTACACGGTAATTTTTTTAATCTTTTTTTTGCACCATATTTTTAGCTATAATATGTTGAGGCAGCGAATTGTGCAAGATTTTCATTTTTGCAACAAAAAGAAAAATAATTTGCTAATAAGTGTAGCAGTAATTGGGTTTTGAGTTCACATTCCTGAAAATAAAAACATGGAAATACAATAAATTTAAAAAAATAAGTAAAAATTATTTGTGTAATTAAAAAGTACTATTTTATTATTATTTTTTAGTTAAAGCTAAAAAAAAAAATAAATAAATAAAACAAAATAGTTTTTGGTATGTTTTCTTTATTTTCTATATTATTATTTATTTATTTATTATAAATGATTAAAATTAATTTTTAGTATTTATTTTGAAATGGATTTTTGAACTGTAAAAAAAAAATATATATATATATTATGTAAAAATTTTATAATAAAACAGTTTGCAAATAACTGCTTAGTAAAAATAATTCAGACTTTGCTATTAATTTTGTTATTCTGCTAATTTTGTTAGCAATATAATTTAAGTTTCAAGTCAACTTAAAATCTTTTGTATTGTTTGATCTGCTGGAACGGCATATAAAGTATATGCTTGAAATTCATTTCGTGGAATCTCGAGTGTACCCTCTACAATGTTTATATCTTAACTTTTATTGTTTGTCTTGTATATCCACGTTCGTTAAAGCGTCTCTCAGCTGTTTGCACAGTTGCCCATGAATATTTGTTTATTGCACGTCAACTTTATATTTAGTTGAAATATATGTATGTATATACTTTATATATATTTATATATACATATATATTTCGCTTGTTTCGACGAGCACAAAATTAGCTCGACTGACTGTTAATTTTTAAAGCAAAGTTCAATAACTTGGTAAAGTAGCACTGCACGACTTCCGCGACACTTCCACAGCCCATTATCTTTTTTTTTTATATATTATATACATCATTTCTTTGTGCATCAATCATGTCCAACTGTTCAGCTGAAATTTCTAGTACTTAAGTTTTTTAAGCAACTTCATGACCATGGGCCATGTAATATATTCATTATCGTTCATTATCAAGGTGCCTTGCATTACGTCTTCATAATTTGTTGCTTACCTGTTCGTACAATCTACTTTGTGTTGCCGCGTTTTTTCTCTCTTTTTTCTTTTTTTTTTGTGTTATCTATTTTTACATTATTTATTTTCGTTTCTGTGGTCATTCGTTAGCTCGTTCAAGTGCAAGTCGTAGACAGCGTCATAAATACGAAAATTTGTTGATAAAATTTGTCAGTTGGTTTGACGGCACTCATTATACGAGTGCTGCTCATGATAAGTAACTTGTCAATGTTTAATCTTTTGATTTCAATCATTAATTGGTGCTGACAATGGGTATAAGTATAGTAAAAGAAAAGCAGCCATAAAGAAGATTACGTACGGCCTTGGAAGAGGTCTTCGATAATAACTTATCATTCTTATAATTATTTCTGTAATGTATACTTCACTACAGTATCACATCTGCAAGCATTTAATCAACACCAACTTTATTTCTTAAACAATAGATTTGTAGTCAGAAGAAATTTGAATTATATAACTAACTTATTAATTTTTAAAATGTTATTTGAAAAGGAGAATAAATAAATATTCACAAAAAATTATATACTACAAGGTTTTATATTAGATTATTCATATGCTGTATTTCTTATACACAAATTAGAAACCACACTTAAACTTATCTTTCTTACTTTTAAATTATGAGTTAAATTAAAAAGTTCATAAACTCATTTAAGTAATTTGCCAATTGCCAAGTACGTCAAGTAATATACATACATATAATAAACATATAAATTTAAATGCCGTAATAAATTAAAAATTCATTTTCAAAGCTTTTCTTTATTATTATGAGGATGTAATAATTAGAAATTAATGAGAAAAAATGTATTTATATAAAAAATCTACATTAATATTTTTAATTATCAATTTTTCAATTATCAATTACATATTAAAATTCCATGAAACAAATATATTACATATATTTTTCCCACATTTTTGTCAATTCCATAATTTTACAAAATAATAATTTTTTTTCTGTACATTCCTAAAACTTTTGTCTACTCTTAGAAATTCACTAAGCCCAATTTTAAAATTGTTACCAAATTACCTAAGAAACAAACGCAACTTTCGAATGTAATAAAATCCCAAAAACAAAACACAAATACTACCGACCCGAGGGCTTAAGCGAGTCGCTAGGGGCTTTTAGTCTAATTTCTGGGCGTTTGGCTAAATAGCAAAACAAAAAAGTTACAAAACTACAAAAAAAATAAAGCAACCCGAAAAGTCATTAATATAAAACCCTATGTAATGGATAGAAACCCGTCAGCCAGCGTTTTCCACTTGATTTATGCCAAATCTTGACATACTTACAATCGCCCACAACAAGCCAATCAAAATCATTTAAGACGCATCGCTTGATATAACTAAATTTCAGCTCTTTTATGCATGTGTTTGCTTCAATTACAAAATAGAAAAGAAAAACAAAATTAAGGCGAACAAAAAAAAATATCTATTGCGAAATACAACAGCAAATTGATTGACAACAGACTGTAACTGGTTATGTCATATATGTGCTATACTATATAAATGCTATGTATGTGAATAATTTGGCTCAGAAAGCCACCCATAGAGCCGGCTAGTCTAGCTAGTCTGCTGCGGCAGCTTCAATTTGCCTGGACACGAGCCGAGATTAAGCATACGCCATGTGTGCCATTGAAGGCAAGCAAACAACTGTAGCTCGAGGCTGACTCGTGTCGCAATTAGAATTTATCGCGTTGCCAAGCTGTTGCCGTGCTTGAAACTCAGTCTTATTTAGCTTGTGTTTGTATATATTGCATAAGTCTGTCGTATACTATGTATATATTTACACATATTTAGATGTATATGCAATTTATATAAATTATTACGAGACCCAGGTCGCGCGTGTTTTATAATGTAGTATTTGGTTTCCAGCTAACTGATAAAGTTATAACTGTAAAGGGCATATATGCCCTTTATATACAAGCTGAGTTGCTTTCAGAGTTTAATATTTAAAATTTGGTTTTGTTTTTATAGTTATTCTAGATAACAAAAAATCAGCTTTCAACTGAAACCGCTAGTCAATGAATCACTCCATAGCTAACAATTATATACATTATATGTATTATATTATATATATAGTAGTCAGCTACCGTGTTCACTCCATTCAAGTATTTGATGCTAAAAAAGTTGTGGTTTTTTTTTATTTTAAAATAATTATTATTTAATCATTGGTTGTCGAGGTTTTGTTTGGTGTTGTTGATTCGGTTTTTTTTTTCACTCTCCATTTATACACAATTGTGTTTTTGATCATATTTTAATTGTTGCACTTGAAGCCAGACGAATCACGCACAACATTTTTGTAGCTTTGACACATTTGAAGGGTGCTCGAGTTATAGAGGGCGAAAAAAAATCATCAGCTGCTCTTGATGCTAAATAAATATAGTTGAAGCACTTCAACAAATACCAAAAATATGCATAATTAAGTTCACTAGGAAATAAATATGAACATATTTCAGATTTAAAATATAAATTTTATTTGTTAAAAAAAATTAAGAATATGTTTGTATTCACTCCACATTGCATTCGACTTGTTTACAAGCATAATCGACTTGCCAAAATCAAAAGCTGTTAATTAAATAAACATTTTGAGGCCTTAAACAATTATAAATGTAATAAATTTCAGGTATTACGAATTGTTCATTAAATTTTTAATGTGATTTTGGAGGAAAACAATATGGAGAACTGTTCAAAAGGAAAATGTTTTTCGTTCGCTGATTTTTCCACTGAATTGATTTTGAACAAAGAAAATTCCATTTGATGTGCATTCAATTTATGAGTTTTTTAAATGCCAGCCGAAAATGCAAATGATAATAATTCATAATTTAGAAACATGTTTCTTGAAATCAAACAAAGCGTAAATTTCCAATAAATACAAATTGTATTTGATTTGCTGTTTTCTTTTTGCCAAATATGTGCACAAGTTGCTAAAATGGCTGACAGTAAAAAGAGAATCAAACATAAGGCAAGAAGTCAGTTTAGTTATGCATATATGCATTTATATATACAATATATAAATATATATATTCGATTCACACTCAGCTCGAGTCATTGAACGTCAGTGCAAATGACTTCATCATCAACGTAGCTGACAGCTGACTATTTGTATCCCGCACAGCCGCTATATATATATATATATATATATATATATATATATATATATATATATATATATATATATATATATATATATATATATATATATATATATATGTATACAAGTGTGTATATTACCAGCTCTATAAATTCTTTGAATGATTTATATGGCTCCGTTCCACTTGTGTGTTTCGTTTATTCATGACTGCTTACACATGCTCCAGAATATTTATTCACCTGGGCGCCTTAACAAATATTCGAAGACAGCTTTGCCTTGGTTTATTTGTTCTTATAATAGTTACTTGATATTGGAGTTTTAGGATCTAGAAGAACTGGAGCTAAATACTACAAATACTAAATTTGCATAACTACAGGATAACACCAAAACATTGCTTAAAAAAAAAACATATACTGAATTTTGGTGTTATTTTTTATTATTGGCCTCTCGGTACTATAAAATAGAAAATTGCACACGACAAGATAAATGATTTTGTTTTTTTCTTCTTTTTTTTCTCTTTGTGAAACAAATTATTTACACAGTTGGTAGTTTGGGGTTAGTTTTTGAATAGGTTTTGCGAAGCGTTTTACATGAAAGCAAAAGTATTAAAAATTCAACACGCAGCTAAAAACTTCGCGTGCTGATGGCACATTTCATTTTCATTTAATTTCTCCAGCAACTGGGGAGTTGTTGATGCTTTTTTGTAAATATTATTTTTTTAATTATTTTTAATGTTTTTCTTTTTTTGCAATATATGCGAGCGCATGCATATGTAGCAAGCCCTAGATAATTGACGTGTGCTAACATGAAAAAAAAAAGAAAAAATTATCATTTTATAGTGCTACATTGGCACAATTCACTTATAAATAATAAATTAACCAAATAATTGCTTAGGCTTTTCATTTTCATATGTACAGAAATGTATGCATTTTTTTGTTTCGAATTTCATCTTGAGCCTTTTCTTTTTGTTGTTTAATTAGCGTATTATGCGTTCATTTCATTTTCTTTGTTTTCTTCTGCTTTTTTTTGCGTGATTGTGCACGTTTTTGGCGGAATTTTTTTTTTTTTATTTCTTTTATTTGTCTAGACGTGTGAACTATTTGCAATATATTTACCATATGTAGTTAACTTATATTGCTTTTTGTTGTTGTTGGTCGTTTTGCGGTCAGCGCTTTAATTATAATAGAGCACTCCTGCTATTTACATTAACGGGACTCATTTAGCAACTAATTAAGACTGACTCATATGCTAAGTATACTGGAGGAAGCTTAAGGGTTTATAGGTCAAAGTATCCATTTAACAGTTCCTTAACTTGGGAGTGCTGAGAATTTGTGAATTTTAGGAGTGAGCTGATAGAGTGAAGGAGTAGATACATAAGTATTAAATGAGGCTTTTGAACCGAAAAAGAATAATCAAATGTGTAGAATATCCTCTTTTATATTCTGCACTATCAGCAGCTTCCATTTAGTCATATAAGTGAACAATTGTATAATTAAGCAAAAAAGCAAGAGATAGAGATAGAGGTAGAGATAGACAAAGAGATATGGATAGAGATAGAGATAGAGATAGAAATAGAGATAGAGATAGAGGTACAGATAGACAAAGAGATATGGATAGAGATAGAGATAGTTATAGATACATATAGAGATATAATAGATATAGATAGATATATTGATGTAGACATCCATTTATGACATCTAACAACTAATTATCTAGATCAAATACATACATATATATGTAAAATATATTATTTAGTGATCTTTTCAAATATAGAATAAATATATTTGGCATATATGCATATATATCATTATTTATCACTGTCGCTATCAATTTATATTCACATATGCCGAAAGATCGACGAACCCATCAAAAAGCCCATGGCCCATAAATTTACGCTCCTCGCTTTGTTTGCACTCGCAGATACACTGACAGAAATGCAGTTGCTGTCGCTGTTGCTGTTGCAGTCACAAGTGCAGCAATTTCGCTTGATGCGCGTTTGCAACACGTTGCGAGCGACAACAAAGGCAATTCGAGTACAATTTATGTGCTCACAAGCTAAATGCATTACAGCAATTGCTACTGTCTGTTGCAGTTGTTGTTGTTGTTGTTCTTGTTGTTGTTGTTGTTGTTGCACTTGTACGTAGGCAAGACAAATATATTTACTTACGCACACCATAACGACACTTAAGCACACACACCTTCAGACCTACCTGACTGGGCCGCCTACCTGTCCCCCTTTTTGTGGCCATGGCATTCGTGACTGTGGCTGTGTGTGTGCGTGAACCAGCTGCGGTCGCCACTTCACCTGCCACAATTAAAACATTGTCACATCAGTTCACTTGTAGTTTAAGCTCTTAATGTATTTTAATAACAATTATTAAAGTTTTGTTTTTCAATTTTCCTCTCATTGCAGGTAAGCATCTTGACTAAGCCGTTCTCTTGCTATGTGTCTCTGCTTGGCGTAAGTCTCGCATTTCATCACTAAGCCAGTGTAAATGTTTTGATAAGGTCAGCCTAACTGTGTGATACACGTTCATGATGTAAAGTATGATCTGAAATTTTAAAGCCTGCTAAAGACCAGCGCATAATCCAGCTAGTATAATCACAAATTCAACTGGATCTGTTGTTACTCAACGTACCCAACCAGATTGCCTTATGAGAAAGAAGAAAGAAGCAAACTAGACTGGACATGTTTTATATATATCACAAATGCCCCCAATATGCCCCTTTGCATATGAAATAGCGCACACAGCAACTAGTTTCCGTCGCGTTGCTCTTTATCGCTCATTTCCTCTCCAGCCCCCAAGGTCGTTCAAGGCCTTTTGGGGGCTTTTGTTTGTTATTTGATTGTGTGGAACTCTTGTTAGTTTTTTTCTCTTTTTTTATTTATTAATACTTTTTATCGCTATTTGACGCTCTGCATAACAACTGTGCATGCATGCACTGGCATTTAAGTGTTGGCGCTAACGTTTTTCAGAGTATTTCGAACTAATTGGAAGCCTTTACTACGAATATGAAATCGAATAAACTCGATTCAATTTACATTTCTGTTTATATTTTACTGAAATGTGCTGAAAATAACAAATTTGAATGAAAAATAAAAATATAAAATAAAATAAAAGCAATTGCTTTAAATACCAAATCGAATTAGCAATAATTCAAGTTCGGCCTTGTGTGTACAATCAATACATAGTTTGATTGCTTTATCAACATTTTTCTCATTATGATATTTAATTGTGGCTTATAAAGAATTGTTTTGGAGTTTCTCTTTCTTTTTTTAATTTAATTTTTTTTTTATTTTTATCAAATTTTTTTTATATGCATATATTTTTATTGATTTTCTGATCAGAGAATTGTGATAAATTTTCCTTATCTTCTCTTCCAAATTGTTTCGAAATGTGTTTTATTGGCATTTTCCTGGCTAATGAACTTCACAAAGACATAATATTTGCACCGAAAATCAATAAAGCCGAATTATATATGTTTGCACTGGCTTTCGAGAAGTGCCAAATTTTGTGCAATACTTGTGGGCGGGTGGGGCCTCGCCCATGACGCATCACATTGACAAGACATTCATTATATTGCCCACAGCACACCTTACGCCTCTTTCGGAATGTTTTTTCTGCGCAAAAATTAGCCAAAGCACGAACTACACATACACATACGCACACAATATCAGATATGAGTCAGTCAAGCTAATTAATATTAAGTAGAAGTATTTACACAAACCTCATTTGTACCGAGTCGTATCTTTAGCAGTCGGCAGTTACTTTTTTATCATGAAAGTTGGTTTGTTATACCCATCGAAAGTGTGTGCGTGGGGTATGATGGGTTTTTTTTTTTAAGTGTCCTTAATGGACGTAAGGAAGTATGGCAATTTCTATACCTAATATCGTAATTGTAATATAAACTAAGAGAAAGTCTCTATTAGAGAATAACTTATAAGTTATTATTAATTGCTAAGCAATCTCTGTCTCTATAAATTCATCAATCATCGTATATTAGTAAGTAAGTAGTAAAATTTCACCAGAAATTAAGCTTAAATATAATTGTTTATTTCCTTCCCATTTCATATACTTTTACCAAAAACAAAAACATATTTTCATAATGCGGTTACACTTGAGACACTCTTGTTGTTGGCAAATTGTCTTGTTCTTCATGCTTGGTGTACCATCTGTTAATTAACTAGTCGCACTCGTTAAAGAAACAACAAACAAATATATATATACCTACTTTTCGGTAATTATATTATGAAGCATACAAATAATAATTTGTTTTGCTTTGCACAGCTGACGGCCATGGAATGCGCATAAAATTTCATATTTAAAAAAAAAAAAAAAAAAAAAAAAAAAAGATGGCAGAGCAAAAAAGAAAATGCGAATCTCTCGATATTTCGCTATCGCTGTCTTTGTGGGTGATCTATTTGCATGCTGACCCAAATATATACATATATCATCTATACATATATTGCGTATACGACGCGGTCGCCCCGACACGTTTCCGCATGCCGAGCGTAAGAATTTCTGACATTTACCGCCGCACGATTGAATCATTGGAAAAATAAGCCAAAGAGAGAGAGAGAGAGATGGAGAAGGAAAAACCAACTCGACTCTTCACATGGCTAACATATACGTATGAAAAGCGAAATATCGCATAAATAATTGCAATATTTACAATTTTTTTGCGCCAGCCTGGAAAATGCCACAACGGGGGGCATGGAAATTCCCATGAACTCGAAAAAAAACCTAAACAAAGAAAAGAAGACAGCGTAAATTAAGCTGAGTGTTTTTCACAGTAATATCTCAGGAATTTAATGGCATCAATATGATATGATATAAATATAAGAATAGTATAGATTGTAAATACCCTCAGAAGTATTGCAAATTCCGTAGTAGTAGCTCTGAGATAAGATACCATTAAAGCGAAAACTACGCTAAAATAATAGACTAAATTGTTTAGAACATTTATATAGCGGATATTATTGATTGTATCTATTAGAAAAATATTTGAACGTATAAAATTTACGACTGGCAGGAAAATAACTAGAAATTGTTCAAATCTTAAGTATTATGACTGAATTCAACTGATAATAATAATACCAATAAATACTTTAAGACTCGAGAAACGGAAATACTACTAATATTTGATTATATATTATATTATTATGATGATCATTTATACCAGAATCAACTATAGGTATATAGCATCACATCTTTATACAATTTCCTAGATCTGCCCTAATTTATAATTCCATCTCTCTACTGTTTCTGTAGATACCTCTTAAATTTTTATAATATCCATTTAATTGTCTTAAGTCTTTCATATGCTAAATAATCTAAAATAGTCACGATGACTAACTATATGCATTCCCCCTATAGTTCTCAACATGGAAATTGTTGTTTATTATATAGAGATACGCAGATCTTTATGAGACTACTGTAATCGGCCAAAGTACTATAGTTAGAGCATGATTCAGTTTGATTTTAAAGCTTTTCTCCTTTTGATTTCGCTGTGCATGATTTGGCTGTTGCGTTTCAGCCAAATCTAATCGATAGCGCCCAGAGTGTTGCTATCATAGACTCATAATAATGATTCAGCAAACAATCTATAATGTTTCTTTTTTTTCCATTTTGTTACTAATATCTATAGGTGCTAAAGGCGTGTGTCTGCAGAAATATGTTTGTGCCTGTTTTGACAGTATCTAAATTGAATTTATGGCACAGTGTGCACTCAAAAATCAATTAGTTAAAACGTAGGGTTCTTGTGAAATTAGATAAAGTGTGAAGAGTTGAAGCGAGAGCTAAAGCGAATTGAATACCCTTTAAATTATGATGAGGGTATAAGAGGCAGCGAAAGGGAAAACCTGTTGAAATCATCCTTTTAACTCTAACAGTGAGAAAATTCTCTACAGTTCCACATTTTCCTCATCGTCAATTTTGAGCTATTTATTCTTTACACCCATTTTCCAAAAAAATAAAAAAAAAAGAAAACACAAAACACACTCTACAGGTATTTACATACATGTCGCAATCCTTTACACCCCAGGCAACTTTTATTTCACAATTTATGACCATTGAACGGATTGCTCGAGAAGGAGCACAGAGTCAACAAATGGCTCAGACGAAGCGCACAAGCAGAGCGCATTAAATTGCAGACGTGCCTGCGCGTTTTTCAACTGCAATCGAAATGAAAATCAAAAGTAAAAAAAAAAAACGAACTGAAACAAATAAAAAGCAGTGAAAAATAAAAAAATAAAAATGAGAAAAAAGACGGGAAAGCAATTTATATTTCATGTCACGTACACACGACAACAGCGAGACAATAACGAAAACTTGCAAGAGTGCTTTAATAGAGAGTTAGTCGACTAACAAATACCCTGCTATTCAGTTGAGCTACAGTTGAGAACAGACTCTGCGTTGAAATGAGCTGTTATTGTTTATGGTTAACAGAATATTCATTATTATAATCGAAATTATCATATAATATTAATTATAGCATACATTAATTGTCATAGACTTCCTATAGATTTGGTATTTTATTATTGTGAATTTTATCATCATGATTAATCATTATTATTATTATTTGCATCGGCATTTAGATTAACATTTTTATAGTAGTCAATATAATAACAAATTCATATTCAATCATTCATAATGATTGCCATTTTTATTAGTCTATCATCAAGTCAATGGCCTTCAATATAAACACATTTATATAATATTAAAGTGATCGATATACTCCATGTACCCTTTTCAATGGGTATACACAAAGTGATATTAAAGCCCTCCATGACAGTTTGAAAAGAAAATCCTACAAACTACCCCAAGAGTCTGTTCACAACCTAATGCTCACCTCATACCCCATCAAGATTTGAAATTATAATTTGTTGCATGTATGCGAGGCATTGGTCAGCCGATTGAGCGCGTCTCCCGGCTCTCGGGGCGGATGCTTGTGCAACCTCGGTGTGAGCTCAGCTGTATCTACATGTATGTGCGACCTTTTTGGGCGTAATCTCAGGCGGAAATTACGTTTTTAATTTCAGATTTGCAGTCGCTTCAGCTCAGCGCTTAACTTTATCTAATTCTACTTCGATAAACTTATCGATTTTCTTCACCCACACAGGCACACACAGAAGCACATTTACATACATATGTGCTTGTGCTGGCATTGCGTGTTCAGTTTACAGTTATTGTTAGCTCTCTGGGCACACTCGCTTGTGGGCGTTCTACGCTCAACAATGAAAATTTTCAAAATGTCGCCGCAATTAAACCACAGCTCGCCCGCCCACACTTCAGCTCTCAGAGACCCACAGCGCGCCCACTCGGTCACGCAATATGCATTCTTTATTTAGCCCAGGACAATGGGCAATTATAGGAGCAACAGCAGCAGTTGGCTTCGATGTCAGCGTCAATGTTTATTAATAATATATAACGTAATTTCAGTGGAGAAATGTTTGCTTTAAGTTAACGCAATTGTGGGAGGGTATATTTACATAATAATAACTTGAAGCTAAAAACTCAAACAAGAGATAAGTTAACTAACTATTTATTTAAAATATATTGCAAATATTTTACATTTATTTTAAGCTTATGAAAGTAGAATTATTAGAAATTGCATATAAACATTGAATTCTTGGAAATGCAAACATATGGCTAAAGACTAGAAATTATATTTATGTTAATTTATTCAACTAAGTAGTCAACATTTAACAGCAGGACAGCCAGGGAGATAATGAGGCCTCGAACATGCCTGTTGCTTATCAATATATATCGATTAGTTCTGTTTGGGCCTAGAGCAAACTTACATTTAGTTTTGCGTGTAGGCCTTCATTATGTCACATAGATAACATTTAAACGGAGTGGCTTGATAGTACTTAGCTGATTTTCAACTTGAACCTCAATGTCGTTGTGTCTGTTTTTGAAAAAAAAAAAAAATAAAATAAAAAAAAAAAAACAACTAATAATTAATCAATCACTTATCGCCCCCACAAGCATACTATTTATTTTAATATTCGCTTGGAGCACGCAAAATGCTGATAACCTGACAGAAAACCTGCTCGGTACACTTTCATTATGCCACTGGCGATTACAATTGAGCCCGTATAAACAAAAAGCCGTACGCTTATCAGCCTAATACCTCCCATACTGAATGGATTGTGTTGACTGTGTTGTGGGGGCAAGCAACTAACTTATCAGCGAGAAATGTAAACAAAGCTGCAGAATCTAAAGTTCATACATTTCCCCACATTTAATTCATATAATGTCAACAAAATATTGAGTACGCTCAACTTTTGCTATCAATAATATATATCTATATATATTATTTATAAATGAATGTATATTCATATATTTTCTGTGTTGCAATTTCCGCGATTCAAGTTAAATAATCCGTACAGCTTTATCGAGCGCTGAGTACAAAGGGCTGGCCTTTTAGAGGTTTAACTAACAAATGAACATTACAACAAAGGAATCAACATATACATAAACTTTTTATTCTAAAAAAAAAAAATATAAATTTTAAGCGAATGTTAAAGTTCATTTAAATTTGATTATCAGTGCAAATTCTATCAGCTTGCTGTAAATTTATAATGCGATGTAATAACATTTTAAGCATATATACATAATCAAGTATGATATAATAACTAAAGATTTTCCAACAGTTTCTATTACTGAATTCAAATATTTTCTTATTACATTGTCGCTTGTTTATCATTTGCTTTGTCCTAAAACGCCATTTACATTCTGTTTGCTTTTGCTGGACATTATTTATTTGTTAGTTGATGCTTTGTTCCACCCCTTTAATGGTTTCCCTTTTTGGCCAAAAAACACATCCATTAGAACTAAACAAGACAAGTTTATTATGCGTCATTAATCAAGGCAGACAATAGATAAAGGATCTATATCAAAACTACTGCGAGCTGCCTTCGTTTGAGTATCTCTTATGAACAGGCATTGTGTTTTGATACTCTTTCGTCATGTCGAATAGAGTATATTGGTTTTTGTGTTCTAATTGGTTAACCAATTCAATATACAGATTTTTGTCGTATTTATGAATTTATTATGAGAATTTATTATTTCATATATGGAAAAATTTGTTTTACCCATAGCAATTATTTTGCAAGGCCTATTGGTATGCCGATGCTTTACATTTGTTTCAATACCTCCGCCATGACTACCTCCGCCAATAGACCATATAAATTCTATCTTCTGTTAACTACCGCCACAGGGAAACCGTTTATTTTTTTATTTTTTTCTAAAATTAATAAAATAAAATTGATAATAAATTTTCCATAGTTTTTAGTACCGTGAACGAGTGTAATGCAAACGTTTGCCATGGATTTTTTGCTTTCAACTTGTCTTGTTTGGTTTTTAATGAGTGTCTCGTGTTTTTCATTCGATGCGCCTCTCGCACTCATTATTGACACATATTCGCGTTTATGATATTTACTTGCAGCTACCCATTTGCCTCACTAGTTTATTGACCAGGGTCAACGGAAGCCGTCAGTTGCCTGTCGGTACACACACTGTTTGCTAAGAGGACGTCTTTGGGGGTAGGTCGTGGCATTGCGTCAGCGTCGGCGTCAACGTTGCGTATGAAAAGTAATGAAAATGCGCACCAGATTTGTTTATGGCCTTAGACTACTTAACACATTTATTTAGTCATTTTTAGTCTCTTTCTTTGTTTGTTGTTGTATTTAAGGCTTAGTCACTTGACGTTTACAATTAGCCAGCTCTGTAAATTGCATTAATTTCTTACATGATATTCATTCACTGCAGGTGTTTTTGTTTTTCTTTTTTTTTGGGGTTTTTTGAGCATTGTTTTTGTTGTCGCTTTCATGCCTTGCGATATTTGGCACAATGCCAAGTTACAAATGGTCTGTGTCACTGTGCCAAGTAAGCATGCCATAATAAGAACATAAAGAGACGGTAATGTTTTTGTAGAGTGCATCCTTAGTATACCCTGTAACAAAGGTGGAGACTTAAAGTTTTTATATTATAGAAAATGTAAATATACATACATATAATGAAAATCGCATTCAAGCATAGAAGTTTTGCTATCTGAGATTTTAATAAATGTGACTCATAGAGAGACAAAAATCATAAAGTAGTTCTATTAAGTTTAAACACAGAACAATAAAATAAAATATACAGATGGAAAATCAAATATTATTTCAAATTGATCTCTTAACGTCTATTCCGCCAACTCAACCCTAAATACCCATTATCCTTTATACCCTGTAAAATTCAAATCAATTTTAAGGAAACGTAACACAAATTATCCATTAGCATGAGAAATGTTCATTTGGATTGTCATGCATCGATTTTTAGATTGTCCTTGTCCTTTCCAGTAAATAACCAAGATCAAACTCGGTTCGATAAATATGTCTATTCTCAAACGTATCGAATTGGTATTCCATATTTTGGTTACTCCCTTTTTCAATTTAGCAATCGAAATTACGTTTGCAGCTGTGTTGTGTGGGCCTAGTGGGAGCCACGTCATAAATCTGGCAAATAGCATAAATTTAACGTCTGACGTTGACAACTTTGATGATGACGTTGTCTGACGTGTGGCAATCTCTGTCTGGTATTGTTTATCTACTTGTCCGACTATCTGCCTATCTGTGGTTAACGGCACATCCATCCGATGTACACACATTTATATATACTATATGTATAGCTGTTGCCTTAGCTGATTGCAAATTGTTGTAATTTTCACATCAGCAACTGCGCGATTTCGCGTCGTGTTTATTTATTTTGATTAGTATGCCATAAAACCAAATGCTTATCGATTATATTGTTTGTGGCATAGACGGGGGAATTTTGTAAGTAGATGATGTTGGTAGTACTCGCTAAACAATGTCTAACAAGATTCTCTCTCTCTCTCTCGATGGCGCTTAGCTCATCGCCAATTCTAAATATTATAGCCTCACAAAGCATATCATTGTTTATTTTATAAAGTATATTTCACAACGAAATCTTTTCTATCATTGAGAAAATGATATGGAAATAAATGAAGCATTAGTGGCTATTCAAGATTAACTGTGCGAATATTCTGTTTACATTAAAACGATTATTAATATATTGTTTATTATTAGTAATCTAATCCATTTGAATATCGCTTTGAATTTCCAAAAAAGAATATTGCAATACTTATAACAGAAATATTTAATATGTTAATAACTGTAACTGAAAATTATAACTTAAAAATCATGAATAAATTAATTAAAATACATATAAAATGGAAATTTGCATAAAAAATATAAGAATATTAAAAAAAAATATATATATATACAATAAACATATACTATATGTAAATAAAAAAGTATTAACAAATTTTTAAAACTAAAAGTGTATAAAATATGTAAAATTTGACCATTTGTATATATGTACGTATACTTAGAAAGCAAACATTTAATAATTATCAATTAGTCATCATTAGAAGCACTTCTCAATTAATTTCAATGTGACTGTTATATAATTAGGATTTTTCTATAAATACAATGCGCAAAGCTTTTCCACTTGTTCATTCACTTCATTTACTCGTTTGCCAATAATTTTTCTGAATTGGTTTTCAACGCATTTCCACTTGCTTTCCTTGGTTTTCCCATATATGAATGATGTCATCACACATTTTCGCGTCCGTTTCTATGTTTTCTCTCCAGAAATAATGTCGTTTATCGCACAAAAAAAAAAATAAATATAAAAAAGTTGCGTCTGACATTTGACAGTGAAACACTTTCATTTTAGTTGCCGTAGTTGTTGTTCTCTTGGTGTTGCCTGTCAGCGCTGTCGGCGTCAACGCCAGCGTCACAGTCGACGTCGCCGCTTGCTTGATAAGTTGAAATAGTTGTTGTTCTTGTTGCTATATGCCCCCGGGGGCGGCATAAACGGAACCTCATTTATAACATAGTATTTTGATAAGAACCTAAAAGTGCTTAGTTTAGTTTTACTACTCGACGCGACAGCACATATTTATGAAATATAAATATGAATACAATTAATAAATAAATAATATAAAACTAATATAACTAAAAAACATATGTAAATATAAGAAAAAATACTGATACTATAACAAATATACAGACTTGAATCCTAGTCAAGTAAATGAATCTTGTGCTCTAAACTTTGCGAAAAGCCTGAGTTGTCAGTTATTGTTATTTTTTGATATAATGACTAAGTAAGTTTTATTTAACTAGTAAAGCGAAATATGTTTAGAACGATTATTTATAAAAGACTCTCAGGTTGGTAGGTGCTTAAGGCTCAATATCACAGTTCAATTTGTAATATCAAATGAACTTTAAAATTGATACAGATATATATGTAGTTTCTAACATCTGTGTGTGAGCCAAATTTAATAGATTAGTTAAATATAATTATTGAACCAGTGAGACTTCTCATATAGTTTCAAGTTAAGGTAGTGAAGTCCGGCGCTCAATGTTCAATATTTTAACAATTTGCAGAGCTCTTGATACGTATTGATAATTAATTTCTGATGAGCGTCGGCATAGCATGATGAAGCTAATGCGCAATGAGACTAAAGTAAACATCTGAAAAATATAGAAAAAACGGCAAACACAAATCCAAAATCTATTAAGTCAACTGTGAGTCTTAAATTAAAGTGCTAAGTGCTGTGCTCATGCTAATCAATCAACAAAATATTTCGAGTAGATTCAAAATATACAAAATTAGTGTTTATAAATTTTTTGAATATTTTTTCTGAGACATAAAGTCTATAATGCTTATAATTGTAGCTTGTATAAAGTTTGCAAACTTAATATATACATATATGTGTTGTAATTGTATTGTATGTGTTGTTATATATTTTATTCTATTATTATATTTGTAATAATAATATAGAGTACATTTTATTATATTTACCTTTACTATTACGTTAATTTCCTATCATATATGGTTATATTTTAATTATATTAGTCCTCATTATATTTAGCTTAATCAGTATTTGTAAATGTCTAGTTCATCCAGCTTTGGTAGCACGCTTAAGTCGACTCATTTACCATTAACATAACATTTAACTATCTATTCATTTTACGTGTTTGTAAGCTCAAACAAAAATTACTTGGTTTATGGCCTATCACATAATACTCTGATCCACGCCGCACAACGAGGTGCATTTGTGGCCCCAGAGCTACAACAACTTCTCCTGCTGCTCCTCCTCCCACTCCGCCACCTTTTCACTTCTCTCTTCGCCCATCAAGCACTGCACATTTTTCATGATTTCGGCTCCTCGGGGCATTTGTTGCGCAATTTGTGCAGGCACTTGGTACCTACTAAAGTAGGTCAGGCCGAGGGGGTATACACGTATACACATATACATTTATATACATACATTTGAGTAAAAGATATTTGTGTGTGAAGTGATGACAGTAATTTACAAGGATCTTTCTTTGCTTGTCTTGCAGGCCAACTGCTGTGCAGTCTCCACCCACTTGTGAGCCGCTGATAATGCGGGTAAGTTGACACAATTAAACGCACTCTTAGAGCTCTTTTCCCCAGATATGGCAGTGGCATTCATTAAGAGTGTACCTCATTAACACTTCACCCACAGACGACGAACAGGTGACATACCGAACAGCTAGCGAGTAAAAGTGTTCCGGGATACCCTGTAAGAGGGTCTTTCTGAACTGTTAAATGAACTATTTAACATTATAATTATTTTTATTAGTTAATTCATTTATTATAATATAGAAATGGAAGAATATATTGGCAAACGAAACCTTAAGTGCTGGGCTTTAAAAATGTTCAAATAGGAAAATTTCTGTCTTATCAGAAGACGAAATTTGTCAAAGAGAACCAACAAAATGTTACTTCAAATATTTAAAAAAAAAAAAATTTTAAATAATAAAGATATTTGAACAACATGTGTTATGGATTGGCGATATTCAGGAGAAAAATATAAAATATAAAAATATGAACATACCCCACATTAATTTACAATCATATGAATTGTAAGTACTCAGCAAACTAATTCCAACTTTTAACACCTTTGGAAGTACAGGGTATGAACGTGGCAAAAGCTCAAATTAAGTTTGTGCTCTTAATGACTTGAAGGTGTTTAGAGTGTGTGACTGAGTGGGTGAGAGTGCGAGCGGTGTGTAAAGGATGGCCATAAAGCGAAAGATATCAAACTACCAACATGTGATGCTGGGAGTTGCCAGCAGTGAAGGTCACCTAGTCGGCAGGACTATGCTATGAAAACCTAATAAATGTGCTGCTGCACTTAACGGCCGAGCATGGCAGTAAAAGTTTTCCATTTAGTTGGAAGAGAAGTCCCAAAAGTTACTCCACTCTTAAAGGTCAAAAGTGCAAGCAAATCTAAATCAGGTGAAATCAAAATCACTTAGTAGTAGTTGCAAGACGTCGTAGTTCCCTCGCCTCGTATGATTTCCTTTTGCACACTCAAAGTCGAATCCATTAACGCTTGGCTTTGTCAAGGTCAATGTCTTTCTAGATGTCTGTATGACTCAGCGTCTCTAAGATAGCTCTGTTGTCGTTCTCTCTCTTTCTCTCTCTCTCGCTCTGCACAATAGAGAAATCACTCAAGCATCCATTATTATTATTTTTTTCTTTCAATCAAGACACGTTATGGCCTCTTTTGAACTCTCAGTACGTGTCGTTGCGGCCAAGTTGAGCGTTTTATGTAAGTCGAGCCGAATAATCAGCTCTTTACAGAGCTTAGCTCAGTGCTTGCAGCGTAATGTAAAACGTATCGCAAAGCTACTTAGTGGTATACATAATATTGGCTTACCATCTGGATGAATATTGGCAAACCCTCTCACCTTTTATTCGTATGTTTAGCTTAAAGCAATCGCAAAGCAAATAGATTGCAATTTAAAAAGATTTTATCTAAATTAATTAAAAAACTAAAAATTAATTTTCAATTAAATGAATGCAAAGTATTTTATATTTTCGCTAATTATATAGTTTTATAAATTACAATTTTCTTATTTTCTGATTAATTCATATTCAATAAATTGAAAAAGCTTTCTAAAACTATGGCATTTCAAAGCAAACTCAATTTTTCAAAATTAGTAAACGTTAAAGTTTTAAGAAACTTTTACAAACTATTCGTTATCTCTTTGAGCTGTTTCTCAAGCAAAGCTTAATTTCCGCTGTATCCTCTGCTTCATATATTTTTTATTTTGCAAGTTTCGACTGTTGCTCTGTGCAGTTTGTTCACTATATGAACAGCAACAACACTAAAAAGTTCTTATCTTTTTTGCTTCCGTGCTTATCTTTATGAGCACTCAACCGACACTCGTTCGGCTCCGACCTCCAGACTGACATATGCGAGCATCTGCCCCGGCAAAGAATGCCCGATGTGTGTTGTGTTTTACACATCATTAGCACTCAAATACTTCTTTTTTTCGAGTGCCTAAATGAAAGGGGCCAAAAGGGGGCAGCCCGAAAAAAAAAAAAAAAACATTTCATCGAGCATTAAGCGAGATGCCAAGCGAATGCAAATCATTCGAACATGTGTGCAGCAGCTGCAGCCAACGAATGGGTGGCCAAAAAAGTGGGTATACAATGCACGAGCTCCTCAATAAAACAGTTGTCGCATGGGTGGATCGAGAAGTTGTTGCATGAGAACAGGCAGGAAACCTAAAATATAAAACAGAATAAAAAAAACAATGATTTTTATCTCTAGAATTCCAAATTTATGGTTTAAAACTTATGTTGTAAAAAATGTATATTACTTATTACTTAAAAGAATTTGCAAAAAAAAACAAAAGACTATATCTTTTTATATAAAACCTAATGCGCTTACACACACCACAGCTAATGATTCCAATATGTGACACTCTATCAACTTGCTCAGATCAACTGTTTGGCGGCCCCTCGCTCATCCACATGACCAACATCATTCGGGCTATGAACTCATTTATCACTTTGTCGTTGCTTTAATCGAACCGCCGGATCTCCGACAACAAGCAGATACTTTTGTATAGAGTTAGAAAAAGACAGAGAGAGAGAGAAAGGGATGTGTGTCAATTTCAGCATGTGAGGAGGGGGAGGCAGTTAAATAAGCATCAGATAATTCAATCAGTCTATTTGGCACAATCAGCAAATGAATATGTCTCGCTCAGTTAACAGATATTGTGTGAGAACTTGACCGTGACACGGCGCCCACGATCAAGCCAAAATGACATAGGTAAAAGCTGAAAACAAAGCAAGGCAACACAGTGCCAGGTGGAATGCATCTACTCATCGCTCAGATATTATATAATATCTGCAATATCATTACACAAATTGAACAATTGCATTTCTGTTGAAATTGACAAGTCAGAGTTCAATGTCAACAATGACAACAACACAGAGCTAGATTGTTGAATAGTACAGTAAGACAGTCTATTAGCAGTTGTTGTGATCATCAATCAGCGGCTTACAGTGAACGATCGATCGCATAAGAACGTAGTTGGTAATAATAAATATTTCAATACTATAAATTCTGTTTTCTAGTATAAAAGTTATACTATAATTTTATGAATTTTTATAAATAAATATAAATAAAGTACTTCTAGATAAATTCTAATTAAATCTCCCTTCTATATCATCAGCTTTTTCCCTAATTATTATTTTTAAAATAGAATTTTCTATTATCTATTAATTTTTTTATTCTATTAATCTGCTAATTTGTTATTTGATATTTATCTTTATAGAGTTTATATATTTGTTCTATGTAATCATGTAATCAGCTTTTTACAATTTATATTTTATATATACATTTTTTTATACAATCTGTAAATCCCCTTTTCTGTAGCTGATACTGTATTGCATATATAAAAGTCTTTATTCACCTATTCTGTATATTCAGTTTTATTTTATCATCTGATCTTATCCTCAGCATGTTTTTCCCCTCTATAAATATCCTTTATCTCATTTCTATTTTATTCATGTTGGTTTACTTTCTTTCTACCGACTCAGTTTGTATTTATGTTTGTATCTCAAGTTTTGTTTCACAATATTGTTGACGCTGTAATTAAACCCGGATCTTGTTATTTTTTATTTTAGTGGGCGTATTGCAATATATTTGCAAGCTATACATAGTTTTGAAATACCCACCCAAATCTCTCTTGATTCGCGCGATTCGCTTCAACAGTTTTTCGTTTACAGTTCAGCTGTCATCAGCCGGCGTGCGTTGATGCTTTGTTGACCGAGATGCAGATATATATGTATATATATATATATATTATGTGTACAATAAATATTTGTGCAGTCTGTGGTATGTTTAGCAATGAATTTGAATGTTGTTTCAGTGTGAGTGCGCGCACTCTTCTCTTTCCTACATCTGTTTTGCTGTTATTTTCTGCTGCTGCGTCATTGTTAATAATAATAAACGGGATGATGGTGATGATGATGCGGCAAGGTAAAGGTCAACAAAGTAAATTTGTGAACACTCGTTAATTGACTTCTGCACCAAAAAGGTCTTAGACACTGATTGGAACTGATTAGTGAAGACAGACTATCAATTCCTTAGTGCAAATGCACTCAATATATCATTTCAATTGTCAACTAAGTGCAAATAAAATAAGCTCCCATATCACTGTATTTTGTGTGTAGATCTTATTAAAAAACCATGAGTATATGGGTTATTAAAACTCTCTAATTTATCAACTAGGCTTTAGCTACACACGCACACACACACACGCAGAGACCTTTTGCAATCAGCAAGGGAAAAGCTAAAGGACACAATAACACAACATTGTGCACTTGCCTTGAAGTTGTTCGTTTTAACAGGCACACCCACAAATGAGTGTGCAAGCACTTAAAAGAACCAAAGGGATTAACGACTGGTATACCTACAAAAAAAAACTAAAATGATGTAAGAGAGCCTAGCACATATATAATATCTATGTATTAAACGGAGAGAAATCTGTTTATTTATTTACAAAAAAAAAAAAACAATATTTTTGGGCACTTCAAGTAGTCGTTAATCAATGAATATACCCAATTATTGTTTTACAACTCTTCAGGCTATTTTCAGCATAAAGTTGCAGTCAATGAAGTTACCCAGTCGGTCATTTAGTTCATATGGTCACTTTTCTCGGCAAGTTTCCTTGGCCGCTGACCACACTAGGTTTTGCTCCCTAAGCTTTTTCACTTTACGGTCTCTGTAATTCCGTAAAGGTTTATTTTGGGTGCGGTCACATGTGCTTGGTGAAGTCCAACAGCCCACCCGAAGCGTGCAAAAAAAAACACAACAAGCGCTGCAAGAGATTTTTGGGCTGCTATTGCATATACATATATATATTTTATGACGGGGTGTGTGCACTCGAGACCCAATCTCTTCATTTCGTTATTTTTTGCCTGTGGCAATAACTGGGTTAATGGGTTTCGGTTATGATTGGTCTGGCAATGTTTATCCAACTGATTGGGGCATATTCAGCTAATGGATATAATGGACGTAATTGGCTCGCAACGGATTTGTTTGTTGCTCATCGCAAATTTGGTCAGGTTAAAGCGAGGACTTCAAGTGGATTGAAGAGAGAAATAAGAGAGCCCTGAAAGTAACTGGAGCGCCCTTCTTATTTATCCACTATGAATTGAATAATATTAACATAACTTTTTAAGTATTTCAGAATTTAGAGTTCGTAAATTGAAAGTCTTGAAAAGCGACATAATCATAAATGAAAATATTCGTATATATATGGAATATTCAATGATTCTATAATAAGTATATTGACAATTAGACAAGATTTAAAACAAAAATTTATAAGAAATTAAAGAATTTGAAATCAAATTTATTTGCATTAACTCAACTTATATTTATTGAAAAATTTCAAATTTCATTAAAGTCTTAAGCCCTCTGGAGAGCGCTTCTATAAACTTTGATTTTAAAAATCTTAACCTTATCCTTTCTGAATCACACATCTATTCACATATTGATCTGAAAATTTAAAATATAATGCTTTCTGTTTCTGTTTCATTGGCAATTTGTAATTATGTATACATTTATATAAAAGCGAACATGCACTGAAAGAAAAACCACATCTTTTCTGTACACATCTTTTTCTTTATTTATAATCTATTTTCAATCAACTGGGTTTTTTACGTGCCTTTTTATTGTTCTCTTCTCAAATCAACTTTGCTTTAATTGTTTATTGAGATTAGTTGCCAAAGCAAAAAGGCACGCAGCTCAATTAAAAAAGAAAAATGAAAATAAAACAACAGCGTCAACAGCATTGTCTTGGTTCTTAGAATTGATCAGAGAGTGCTATATATAAAATTAGTCAGCAGCCGAAAAAATGTCGCAAATGGCAAACTCACAAAAGATATCAACGTAGGCGTCTAGCAGATGATGTTGGTGCATGTTTGTCTTTTTCCTCTGTTTGTTATTATAATTATTTTACTTATTTTTGCTGATTATGCCCGTTCGGGAAATTAAAGAGTATATTGGTTTTCTGCAATAGCCATCTATTGAAGATATATATTTTGAAAATACCTATATATATATACAAATATAAATATAATAGGTTGAGCACTTCTGTTTACTGCATTATTTATACTTTATGGTGTCCTAAAGTGAAGCAACGAGTCGCACATTAACATTAGCTTTCATAGTATATTTCAAAAATTAATATTGAATCACACTTAATTGAAATCAATTTTATACTGAATTCTGATGGATTGTGATTTATGAAACCTCAAAATCTCAACTTTAGGAATGTCTTATCAAGCTCAGGTTAAGGTTTGTTGGCAGTCGCAACCGGATCTAATATTTTTTTGTTATCAGTGCGCTTGACTTTAATATTGTATATGCGGAGAATTAGAAATGTGCCTCTTGGGGGCGTAGAAAATAAAATAATAAAAAAAAAAAAAATAAATAAATAAATAGTTTAAAAAAATACTATATATGAATGTTTTTCAGCTAAATCTCTAAAAATGTTAAATGATTTTAGCGATTAAGAATGGCAAACCACAATATTCTTAATTCTATTCTTTGCCAGCAAGCATAAAATCGCCAGCAATTGTGACGCTGATGATAATGCGTCATCGATTTGCTAAAGCCGACAACAAATAAAAAAAACATTTGTATAATAACTTCAGAAAGCACGCGAAATATAGCCAAGTCCAAATAGGACGCATCATGAGGTAATCTTGGCACGATTCCCTCGCTATCTCTCGCCCTCATTCTCTGTGCTGTCTCTACTTATGGTATCTTGCGTGTTGGCCCTTTTAATTACTAAAGTGCTGCAGCTTAATTTATGCGATGAATTTTACTCACCTTATTGCGTTTTGATTGACGTCTATTCTAGCGTTACGATTAGGCGCCTCGAAAACTTCTTTTTAATGACAACGAAATTGATGACAGTTATAATTGAATGGAATTGGCCGGGATGAATGACCTAAAGATGCTCTGTAATAGAATATGATGTGATGAAATTATGACATAGGCTGTTTCTGTGAGATATGAAATGGCCAGAAGTGAAAGCAGACTATGCAGTCCTTAAGAGAACATAAGAACAGAAGTAACTGTCTATGCCATCTATTAATTGTATTTATTAATGTACTTAAGTTAGTTAGCATATAGACATTTAGCCTTTTCAAGCATATTGAATCCTAAGCAGTTTCATGAGGCAATCCGATTTAAGTATATCTGTTCGTATGTCTATCTGTATACGTGACTGTCTCTTCGTCTGTTTGCTTAACATAGTCGTAGAAGAACTACAGAAGATCATTTATGTTATGCCTATATGTATTGAGCAGTATTAATTTGCTATTTATATTTAAGTAAAACAAGTTAGAATGCTTGCAGCAGCAGAGAGTGCTCCCATTAGTCACTTAAAGCTCGAATACGAGGACCTCTACCTGGCACCGGGCTCAACATTTGAGTGCGACTTAGTGTTTGAATGGAAGCAGCATATGCAGTATTTCTTCAGTCGCCCAGGCCTGGTAGGGTCAGTCGTGCAGTGCAGTGAAGTGTGTTCAGCTCAGCTAAGCCTTAAAGATTTAGAGAAAATATTTAGAGCAAATACTCAGAGGAAATACTTTTTCTCCATTATTATAGTTATTCGTAAAAATACATATTTTGTTAATTTCGATAATAATTTCGATAAATATAAAACAGGTATACTCTTCAATTTATAATTGAAGAATTATTTAGTACCCAACGAAGGTTAATGAAATTATCATTTTTATTAAGGCATTTATCTAATTGAGTAAGATTCGATGTATTTGGTCCACCCTTTCCGAATTTGCATAGTCTACCATTCATTTCGTTTTCAAGAAGCGCTTCCTCTATACTCTAGTGAGTTCTGGGAAATAAAAATGTATTTTTAACTTAATTGTAAATTGCCATTTTGCATGACCACCGTCAGAGACATTATTCGACCGATTCGAATACTTTGACAGACAATGCAAACAGAATAAGTAGGTAGTTAAAGATTTTTCTGTTCAATTTTCATCCATTATACATATATATCTATATATACATTATATATCTATTGAAATTACACACACATTTCCTCCAATTGGGTTGTAAGTTGCACAGACGAAAATATAGAAAATGTCATTGATTTTTCATACCGATTTTCCTTTGGCTATTCTTCCAGGTGGACGCGTAGTATGACTTCAAGGCCCAAGCCATGCACAAATTGTAAACATGGCTGTCAAGTAGCACAACACATCAATTGAGAGGAAACTAAAAATACTAAAAACTACTACACTATAAGAGAACAATAATATCAAAGCCAACCACAACAGATTGCGAAAAGGGTAAATTTTTGAGTCTACGGAACAACAGAGCAGCTGCTAGAGTCAAAGTTAAATAGCTCAAAACACCTGTTTGAGGCGGTGCTTGGCGACCGCCCAAAGCCGATTTGGTTTCACATTTTTGGGACTAGGTGGCAACGCCGCAACGCAACGGCTTGTAGGCAAGGAAATTGATGACACTACTTGGGCCTAGCGCCCCTGGCATGGCCTTTATGATGAAAAAGAAAAAGTACAAGTTCAATGTGGAAGTCCAGCTGCAAGATCTGGTCGAGGTGGCTCTGGTCAATGAGGTGCTCTTTGCCAAGATACGGCTACTGGACGGTGGCTCCTTCCAGGAGTACAGCAGTCGGTGAGTTGTCCTTTATTACTGTCGATAAAAAAGCATAGATCTATCGATATCGTTATCGCTTTGATTTCGACAATATTGATTCTATAAGTATTGAAGCCAGTCAAGGTTTGGCAGGTTTGTAAATTTAAGTTACTAATAATGAAAACTATTGAAACAAAATTACTGAAAGGGAACTTAAAGCATTTAAAGAATGATCGAAAAACATTATAATAGTTTTTATAAATTATAAATAAATAAATTTTCTTTAGTTTTACAATACAATATTGCATTTCTTGTTTTAAATTTATTAACATTCATATAACCAGCGAGGAGGTCCGCAATCATCGCGTTGAATGGAATCGCAGCTTTGAGTTTCCCTGCAAGATGAGCGCAAATGCCTCCACAGGCGTCCTAGATCCCTGCCATTTGCGCATCTCGATCCGTAAGGAAATGAAGGGCGGTCGCAGCTATTACAAGCTCGGCTTTATCGATCTAAATCTGGCGGAGTTCGCCGGCGCCGGTCTGACATCACGTCGTTTTCTGCTCGAGGGATACGATGCACGCCATCGACTGGATAACTCAATGCTGAGAGTTAGCATCAAAATGCATATGCTAAGCGGGGATATACTCTTCAAGGCGTAAGTGAACTATCTGAAATAAATACGTATGCATCTATGAGCTAATTATCTTTGCATGCACTGGATAGGCCCACGCCCAGTTTGAAGAACAAGCCCAGCAAACCCTCTGCAGATGATCTGGCCAATGATGTGGCATGTGGCGGTAGTCTACAGACGCCAACGGCCACAGCATTGTCCAGCATGGGCAGCGGCAGTGGCGGCACAGCCATACCTCTGGGTGGCAGTGGCGCCACCCTGGGCGGCGTGGCCAGCACAGTGAGTGCAGCGGGCACGCGACCTGTCTCCACCGCCAGGGATGAGGGTGAGTGCCACATAAATATCTACTCGCTTCAACTTCAACTCAATTCACTCAACTTTTTGCATACATTTTAGTAGTAGATCTCGACACACAGATCATGATAGCGGCAATTGTCACTGACTCCGGCTTGTCCGAGTCCTCGGAATCAGCTGTGACGCTGACCACAGACAATCTGCAGCAGCATGTGATTGCCTCAGCCAGTGCCACAACGCCTGTGACGGTTAGCCAACCGGCGCCCGGCTTGGGTGTGATTGGCAGCAATAATTATGGCACCACAGGCGCTAATGTGGGCGTTGTTAATACGGCGGCGCTTATGGAAATGGGACACTCCAGGAATTCCAGTAATACTAGTCAAGTAAGCCCATCAATCTCTCAGCACTTGGTCGAAATTGTTCGCAAAATCTCTAGAGAAGTCGTTTGCTAATGTATTTCTCTTTTTCACTCAGATGTCAAAGGGTTCGGGTTATAGTAGTTTTTCGCACAGTCAACATTCGAGGCAAAGCTCCGAGGGTGACTCGGGGCATGCTAGGTAAGTTATCAACCACAAAGCAAACAAACAAAAAAAAAGGAAAAGAGCAAAAATGCCTTCATATCCATCTACATATTACGTATAGCTTGAAAAATGTATAAAGCTTTGAATTAAAATTTGATTTGTTTTGCCACAATTCGCTATTTAATTTCCGAATATCGAATATCTAAAATCTATATAATTATTATAACTTTGTTATGCTCCTCTCTATACTATATATGCGCTATATATGCTAAAGCTCTCTTTGCGTATCTATACAAAAGAGACGCGTCTAAAAAATACACATACAGACACACACACACGAAATACACATATACTATTCGCCCTAAATGTCTACTAAACCAAATTCTATTGCAAAACAGTATTATTAAACAACACTGTTTAACACACACACATACACTGTACACAATACATATTTAACTTTCGATCTTATTTTCTTAACTTATTTTGAATTAGAATATTTTACTTAGCTAAGTTAGAGTTATATATAGATATAAATACATATATGACAGCCGCAAGTTTCTAAATTAATACTATATATTTAGTATTATTAAATACTAGCGCAGTTATGCATAGTCTAGGCAAATAATAATTGTTTTTGTATTACTTTTTATAATTAACTAAATTAGTTTAATATATACATATATAATATATATACTAGGAAAAATGTCTCATTGCGTTAAGTTTAAGGTCAAATGCTGACATGTATACTCACACACACACACACACGCTCCAAAACTCCCACTTCCTTGTCCAAACAGGCAGACAAACTGTCGCTGATTCTTAGAATCCAAATAGAAATTTTATTTAAAAAAAAACGTATTCTAATTGAATTCAGCGTGCGTCTGTTTGCTTAATGTTCGCGTGCAGCTGCATTATATAAATTTCGTCGAGCTCACAGAAGAATTATTTACACAGCAAATACTTAAAGGGAAAAAAGCCAACTCTGCACAGCTGGTGATTTCATCAGTTGACGTCATGTTTGAGCTCTTCAAAGGTCACGAGTTTGCATCTGCCATTTGCACGGATTTCTTTCCCTTTTTTTTTTTTTTTTTGCTCCGCTGCATTTTCCACCACATGAACTAGGAAACTAAATAGAAAACTAAATAGTTGGAAAACTGTAATAAAATGTAAAGCAACTAAAAAGTAACTAAGTTGATAAAGTGTTTAAAGAAATGAAGAGTTATTGAGAAGCCTTTGGATGGGGGCAGTACAAAAGTGAATAATAAACAAGTATAGATTCAAGAGTCGAGGTCAGCTGTTAATGTATGCTAGAAGAAGAGATATATAGCCGTTTAACAAATTTTATAAAGAAACATATATTTAAAAACAAAAGTACAAAATATTGTTTGCATGTGGATTAACTTATAAAAAAAACTCAACTAATGAGAATTGAGAATGACTATTAAGTAAAAACTGACGAACTTGAGTAATGATGAGTATAGATGGATGGATGGACATGGGCATATAAATTGATTGAAATAAGTTAACAATATAAAAAAATATCCATCTAAACAAATCTAAGAAGAACTAAAATTAAGGTTAGGACAAACTCAAAGCTCAGTTTGAGAATCAAAAATCTTTTCATAATGTTCAGCATAAATATCTGAGAAAATAGAACAGTTCATTAGGTCGAAAAACAGATCAAACAGCTAATCTCATATTGATTGGGGAAGGGCTTTAATTTAATTAAAATTTAAATCGGAATTCCATTTAAATTAATTCGTAAATTGAGCAAATCTTATACTGAACCAAACAAGATCTATAATAAAGATCGATTAATAAATAAAATATGGAATATATGATAAGAACCCGCAGGAATAATAATTTGTCTACGGTGACTTGTCTAGAGCACTCACTCCACCTACTCTTCACTCACCTCATTCACAAAGTACATAAAATGGAATTGGTTTTTTAATTGTTTTCATTTTTAAAATTTAACACATTTTAGTTTAGTCTTTATATATAAGTATCAATATGTATGTAGTTTATAAAAAATTATATAATGGAATTTGCGGGCTTTTTTAATCCGGTTTTGATAGTAGCTTTTACTTTAAATACCCCTTTTTAAATTTAGTTAATTATTTGTTTGCTTTTGGCTAATTTTGTTTAACACATTTTTCGTTTTCTTCTTCTTTTATAACCAACATATGTAATGTATATAATTTGAATATATAAACGGGTAAATGGCCAACTAACCAACTGTAAAACTATATAAAATACATTAACACTCATCTATAAAAAAAAAAAAAAACAAAACAAAAAACAAAAAACAAAAACAAATGTATTTCTACGTACGTCGAAAAAAAAACATACCTCAGTCGTTTTAGAAAATCCGTTTCTCTACTTAATAGGCTCAATCAGAGAGCTATAAATGCCATGAAATTGAATATACACAAAGCGGAGCAACCACAGCCCCAGGGACTGGGCTTGGGCCTGGGACTGCGCCTGGGTCTGGTGCAGGAACATCAAGTCGGTCCAGAGAGCAAGCCGCAGGCAACTGTCAGCCTCCTCAGCACCACCATCGAATATGAAAGCGAAGAGCTGCTCTACCAAACACCGAATGCCACACTAAATCCCGGCGACCAGCAGCAGCATCAGTTGTCTGGCTTTGAGGATTTTCTCACGCCCATGGCGGAGATGCCGCTGCCATCGTTGTTGCAGGCAACGCAGTATTATGATAGCGCCGAGACGACCAGTGAATCGGACGAATATGCCCCAGAGGATTCAGGCGATAATGATTCGGGCTTGGAGGAGAACTATCATACGCCGCGTGTGGCCAAAATCAAGTCCATGGAGAATCTGTCCATACTTGAAATGGAATTTCACAAGGCCTCCATGGAGCTAGATCGCAATTCACCACGGCGTCTCAAACAGCTGGCCGAACGTGCACAAATACCGAAAATGAAATCGCTAAATAATCTGTGCTTCGACGACTACTCGGAGGAGGCGGTGCGTAAGGAATTTGAACGCATACGCGATCAATCACTGGAGGAGCGTATGCGTGTCCAGCAGCACAATCATCACCACCAGCATCATCTGTATATGCACAGCTATAATCTGCGCAAGAATTCGACCACATCGAATAGTTCATCGGGCAAACTGTTTGTCAAGCATCAGACGCATCATCAGCATCAATCGAAGGTGGGCAATGCCAAGTTCATTGGGCAGGATGGCGGCCAGGAGAGTCCAGCGACGCCGTCGCATTATCCCATACAGAAGATGCGCTCGATGGGCACCATACCCGACGTCGTAAGCGAACGCATCGAAGCTGATCCATTTCTGACGCCCACCAGCGAGCGGCGGCCCAGCTTCAATCGGCTCATACAGTCGGCGGATAAGCCAGCGCTGGGTAACAGCTATGTGAATCGTTTGCTTACCTACGATGTGGTCGATTCCCCGGCTGATAATTTCGCAGATGGTGCCTCATTCATGTCACGGACGCCGTTTGAGCGTGCCTATCGTCGCAGCATGCTCCAGGGCACATCGTCCACGCCGCTGACCACACAGGAACCCATCCATCATTTGGTTCGGCCACATTCCACAAATGCTGCCTACGAGCTCATGAGGTGCGTCGCGTCCTTTATCCCTTACTAAGCATTTATCTAGTTCAACAGCGAATCGTTACTCGTTAAGCTTTACTCGTTCAGCCCGACACTATGTATTCAACTAGTTCGACAGCATACTCGCTACTCGTTAAGCTTTGCTCGTTACTCGTTGAGCTTTACTCATTACTCGTTTGCTTGTTAACGTTTTGGTCTTAGACAGTTCTTCATTGCTCCCAAAAAAACCTTATATTTATCTAGTTTACCGCCTTATTGTTAGTCATTTTCGTTAAGCTCTACTCGGCTGTCTTGCTCGCCAAAATGAAACTAGTTTAACAGCGAATGTTACTCTTCTCGCTTTACTCCTTGCTTGGTAACTTTATTCCACACTCGTTTCAGTTTGGCGTCAACATTGATCAGCGAAAACATTCAAAATGAACATATACAATTAGCTCAGCAGCAAATCGTTACTCGTAACACTTTATTCCTTACATATTAAACTGTCAAAACGCTGATTCAATTTGTCGTTAGTCTGTTGTTATATTGATTTACATTTAATTTATTCAAATTAAAGATATATATAATTGGCTCAACAACGGCATTTCACTCGTTACTCGTTCAGCTTTGCTCTTTGCTTGAAGAGCCGGACTCACTTCAGTTCTATAACAAATTAAACTAAAATACTCGTTACTCGTTGGGTCTGACTCGTTGACAATTAGTTGATGTTCTGACACCCGTTGAAAACGCTTAAACTCGTATCATTTAATGCACTTTCATTTGTTTTGTTGATATTATGTTATTGTTCTTGTTTTTGTTTATATTTTGGTTCCGTTCTGTTTTGTTCACGTTCGTGTTCCTTTATTGATTTTATACTAATCATTACCCCAAACCGGGTTACAGCTAAGTTAGACCTAAATCTTAGATATAAGCTATTCTTATATAACTCTTTACAATGTAATTATTATTGCCTTATCCCTTGGGTCGTATCACTGGGACTGGTCACCCTATTGTACAGTCAACTTTAGCTACTGGTGCTTCTACAGTTACTAAGCACTTATTTTAATTGGGGCCTATTAATTATGTTTTAATTATAAACTTAACAGAACTTCGTCTACAACTTAATTTATTTTTGTTCTTTAAGTGAAATGGACGCCTTCAATTTTCATTTACCCTCGCTAATCAAACAACGTTAATTTAGTTTATATTTGCCCCTCGTCCGCTGCCACAAACGCTACGTCTCTACTCATAGCTTGTCCATTTCGGGGTCAACAATGATTGAAACTGGGGCAAGGACTCGTCCCCCTGTCTGTCAACTTTTTAGTCGGTCATCTAAACTTTAACCTTGACCTCCATCTAGCTGGGAGAAGAAAACAAGCTTTTTGCTTGCTATTTTCATGAAATTTACAATAGCCCAAAAGCACTCACCCATTGACATTTGCTTATGGTGTTTAGAGTGCCATAAATTTATTAGGCACCAGGTAACAAGTCAGATTGAAGATAAGAGTGAAAGTAAAGTCAAGCCTGTCAGAGGTCAGTGTTTGCGTCTGAATTATGTACAATTTGTATTACAATTAAATATAATTTGAGAATAATTATTTAATGTTATTGAAGCCTCGGCTTGGTTTTGGGTATATATAGGGAATTCAAAGCTATAAAGAGTTGAGAAATTTCAAAATATAAACCTCATTTTTTACAAAATATCAAACAATATAATCTGAAAAATGGGTATCTTTTAAAATATATTAGTTAAATTTTAAAATATATACATACATAAAATAAACCAAAATTATAGATATATATATGCTATAATAATAATAATACAAAATTAACAGCAGTAAAATAATAATTAAAGAAAAAATAGTAGTAATAACAAAAATAAATAAAAATACTTAAAATTATATTATTAGTTAGTTATATATGGAATTATATAAAAGCTAACTTGGTATATAATACATAATGACTAAAAAAAAATAAGTATTCATATATTCAGATTCAAAAATAGTATTACACCTGAACAAATTATAAAAGGAAGAAATATATAACCAGTTATTGATAGGATAGGAGCTCAGAGTACATTTAACTATTACCAATTTGTGTTTCTTTTCATTTTTTTAAATATTCATATTATTATGTATATTTAATTTAAATATTATTTGAAACACGGAAACACCCACACAAACACTGCTACACACACAAAAGTTACACAGATAATCAAAAGCTTATCTAATATTGATATGATAAATTCTCTTAAATAAGATAATAACTTAACATAAATCCAAAATTCAAATGCTTCTTGAGTTAAGCTAGACGTGTTTGCTGAATATATACTATATAAATATACTATTATCAGATATTTAAATATATTTATGAATATATGATATACTTTAAGTATTTTCTACTATTACTCATCCATTTTATTGTGCATATTTTGCAAATGTTTTTTTTTTTCTTATGTCTTCTCCCATATATAAATTTATATATCTATATATATGAAAACATAACGCTTTGATCTGTAACTGTGTCTATGAATTAATCTAACAAAAACAACAAATAAAACAACGCGCAACATGCAGAAGCTTCAGCGGTGTGCCACGTCGCCTCTTCGACAGCGGCGGCAACAACAATTGCAACAGCAGCGCCAACAACAGCAGCGGCGGCAATCGACAGCCCACAGCGGTGTCGGCGGCGGCAGCGGCAGCAGCAGCTGCTGCAGCTGGAGCTGGAGGCGGAGCATCGGGAGGATCCTATGGCTATGCACTGGGCAGCAGCTGCTCACCGTGCGGCACTTTAGCCAGCATCCATTCAAATCACTCGGCCTCCTCGTCGAACGGCAGCAACAGCAGCAGCAGCGGTGCCCTCATCACCTTTCAGTGCAATCCGGATACTGTGGATGGACCGTCACAACAGACGCTGATTGGCTCACCGAATGGGCATGCCAATAGCCCAAGGATTGGCAATGTCATGTCGGGAGATGCGCTCAGCTCGCTGGCAGCCAGTCCCACAGATGCGTGCAGCATACGCTCCAATCCATCGGCTGCATCGCTGCTGCTCTCCACATCGGCTGCGGCAGCGGAGGCATCGGCTCTAGCCTCGGCGACCACGATGTCTGTCTCGGGCGCAACGCTCTCTCCGCTGGCCACCACACAGATCATCCGTCGGCCCAGCATCACCATGATGTGGGTTCTCAATTTATCCGCACAGCGAACTTTAATACTTAGTTGCCTGCCTCCCTTTGTTTCTTTGTATCAACTTGTTAGATCCTTAAGTTATGCTACCTTGTTGTTGTGCTCGTAACTCGTTGTCATGTAATTTTGTCTATAAACTATAATTTATATAAATTTTTTAGAGCTGGGAAATTATTAGCAGAGATTTTTGTATATATAGGCAGCAGATTTTGTCTGTCCGTTGCAGAAACATAAATGTTTCTAGCTATTTGAGAGTTGTAAGAGCTGCATTGAGCTAACACTGGTTTAAGATTAATAATAAAAAAAAATGTGTTAGTCAAAAATTGCTAAGCGAAAGAATTAGAAATATGTATTAATTTTTATGTTATTTGGTTCATGGAGAGATATTAGAGTTTGTCTCTTTCAACAAATAAGTTTATTTTTTAATTATTTTATGTGTGTAATACCAAAAGGATTGAAAAATATCTTCATTTTTTAACCATGTGGGGAAAATAGTTCTATTTTTCCACCCAGATTATGATTATTTATTATCCTAATTCTAGTTATAAATTTGGAAATATTTATTATTTTCATACCTATTTTAATGTTGTATATATATATTTAATTCAAAATTCAAAAGGAATAACTTTTCATATTGCAAAATATCAATATACATATTAAGTTACTTTATATATCATTGTTTACCGTTTTCTTAAAAGAAGAAAAAGGAAACAGACGTTAGTTTTTGGCAAACAAATTAATATAAAATAAATCAAAGTTTAGTCCACTCCAAAGTCTGGAAAATAATAAATTTGAATCGAAATATATGTAATACAACAACTATCAGCATGTTTTGTATTAAAATATTCTAGATTCTTATTTTATTATTATTCTTATTTTATTATTTAATCCAGTTCGTATATAAATGTCCTATTTGTAAACAACATAATAATTTGTTAATCCAAATACTTGTGTGTAAATTTATGTGTCATACAACGATAAAAATTGTTTGTAAACATATTTCTTTTTTAATTTACATTAATTTAATTTGTAATTATGTGAATCTTGTAATATTAATATATTTATTGCTAAGTTTTATTTTTACTGTGCAGCTTCGAGTTTTTAATTTTCAGGGCTTGCTTGTTTTCATATTGCACCAGATTTTTTAAGCATATTGTATGCCAATACTTTTAAGCCAAGTATATATAAGCACACACACACACAGACACACATTCATATGTTTTATGCATGGCATGGCCAGATTTGATAGCCCCATTCAATTGTACTGGTCCGTTGTCTTGCCTATGTCCCAATATTGTAACTCGCTGCTTATTCACAATTTTGAAAGTAAACAGGGCGCACCGCGTATATATATATATTATTTATTATTTAGTTTATATTACTATATATGTATATTCTACTCTATATATGTACTTAATTGTATTGTCCTTTTTGGCTTCACAGGAATCCCAGTTCCGGCTCGTTAGTTATAAGTGAAACAGGATCTCTAGATCGCACGAAAACCAGCGGTGAGAAGCGCAAAAAGGGCGCCCTCGATGATGGGCCACGCGTTTCGGATCGTGTCGAAGAGACGCGCGTCAACCCCAATTCGTTAATAGATGAGATTTTAAAGGATACCAAACTAGATCAGCTAGGCGAATCCGCCGAGAGTGAGTAGAATTTAATATCCGATTAGTATCTAAATTAATGATACACTCTCTCTCTCTCTCTCTGATTTAGCATCTGGATTGCAGCTCTATATAGCACGCGATGGCACCGCCTCGCTTGGAGGGCATGAAGTCAAGTCGAATGTGAGGGCGGGTGCCTTTAAACAGGTGGTCATGCAGGATCGAAGATAGTAGCAGTTCCACGATTCTAATGTGTGTGTTTCGTAAAATGTATTAAGAAGACTAAAACAAAACAGAAAAAAAAAACCACAACAACAGATTGAAATACAAGTATAGTGAGAAAAAAAAAAGAAACAAACAAAAGAGTTAATGTAATGATTTAATTTTTACATGATATTTACTAGCAAGCTAAAAGTGAGAGTATATATATATACTACATATATATACAAGTATAAACTATATATTTAAATGTATGTCATGTCAAAAGTACACTACTACTAAATGTAACTAGCTATATATATATACATATATATGTATGCGTATATACCGTTATGTGTAATAATGAATGTGTGTATTAAGAGTTAGTTACACAAAACTAAAGTAAACAAAATAAAAGCAACAGCCTAAGCATAGCATCATGTTAATTAGCAGCGCTCTCACTTATGTTAATTAACATTTTGTCGCTGTTAGCGCTTCTGGGAGTGTTTTGGACCTTTTTAAGAAATACAAATATTTGGCATACATAAATTTTACAATAATTTTGTATTTGCACATTTTATTTATTTTTATTGCCTTGCTTAACTCTCTTAATTACGAGCCTCCAACACACTTCCAAAGTCAAAGTAAAGCAACAAAGCAAAAAAAAAAAAAAAAAAAATTAACAAAAATTTTATTGTATATTGTGTGAAGAAGAGAAAAACCAAATATAAAAGAAATTTTCAAACTTTCAAATTAACCACTTAGATGCTTGCACTTTGAATGTAAATAGAAATTTAAAATATTGTTAGAAAAAAATTCAAAATTTCAACAAAATACTTGCAACAATATTTAATTTATTGCTTCCAATAAGAAAAAAAACAACTGAAATACTAAAAATCAAAAGCTGTCATTGCAACAAAACAAAATGCAAATTTGCTTGCCACACACACATACATATATATAATTATACATATATACAAATGATAAGGAGTTGAAATTAAAAAACCGAAAATACAACCTTCCGTTATATATACATACATATGCCATAATAAATGCTGCTTCCTTTTGAAAACTGCTAAAATATATTGCAACAAAAATAAAATAAAATAAAAATATATACAAAAATAGTAAACATAATTCTGATGAATTAAAATCACAAAATTTGTTTGCGTAGCAGTTGAAAATTCACAAAGTATATTAATGCATACTTTTTTTACAATTTCAACGTAACAGTAAACTTTGCATTTTGCGTCTTGCTTTTGAAACAAAAATTTTTATTGAATTGAAAAATCAACAATTTTTATTCAATTTCGATTCTCCGCAAAAGAAAGTGAAAACGTTTATGTATAAAAATAAAATACAAATACAAATACAACTTTGTGTTAATATATTATAATTAAAATATATATATTTATGTATAATTCAAAATGAGAAAAAAACAAAATGCAATTAGTTGTTAGCTTAGCTCTTAGTTCATTCATAATGAGTGTGTAAAATTGCTTTAGTTATGTTTTTGATAATTTGTAAAAAGTGAAGATAAGCCAGGTAGCTCGAGAGCTAGTTTTTTAAATTGTATATGATAAATATAAATAAAAGAAGGAAAACAAGAAAAACAAATAGACACAACATATTTATGGTTGATTGTCAAGCTATCCAAATATTGTCGGTAACATTTGATATATGGCTAAAAGTCGCGGTCATAAAACTTTTTCTTTACCCAAACTGAAAAATTCAATTTCTTTGCCTTGGTTTAATTTCATTTTCTTATCAATGCACGTCATTTAAGACTTCAATTACTTATACTGATAAGCCCGCCAATAAATACAGTCTATAGTCTAAATGGTAGATTAGCCATATTTATTATGGCCAACAATATTTGGTTAGCCCAACTGACAAATTTTGTGAACATTTTTGAGCTGATCTTAAGCTAAAAACAAACAAGAAAAATTAAAAAAAAAAAAATACATTAAATAAAAATATGTGAAAAACAATTACTCTAATAATGTGAAAATTCAAAAATAAAAAATATAGAAAGAAGCAAATTTATTGTTCAGCTCCCCTATTTCAAAGCGGTTCGTGGATGAAGCGTAAATAGGTGCCGCCCGCAGCTGTCAGGACAAAGGATTTCGCATCGAATTTCATTTCCGGCAGTGTCCGCGGGCAACTCTCCACGCGATAGTTCTTCAGTATGTAAAACAGACCCACCTGTTGATTTAAAACATAGGTAAGTTCACGTGAATATGAAATGAAACCTAACTAAGCCCACCTTGATCTCCAGCAGGCCAAGCAAGGTGCCCAGACAGCCACGCGGACCAGCACCAAAGGGCAAATACGTCATGGGCTGATGCTGGGCTCGCTGCTCCGGCGCAAAACGCTCCGGATCAAATTTCAGCGGTTGCGGCCAATACTGCAAAAACCAGCGTTTTAAATAATGCTTAAGCTCAACTGTTGACCTCTCACCTGCTCATCGCGATGCAGTCCCAGCACAGAGATGTAGACGGGCGTGCCTGGCGGCAAGCGCAGGGGTTTGCCTCTACCCCAAGCGGACAAATCGTAGCCCGCCTTGGCGTTACAGCAACGATCCAGAAATGCTGTGGGCGGATACAAACGCAAGACCTCGTCCACCACCTGCCGCAAATAGGGCAAGCCGCTGAGCGTCTCATAGTCCAGTTGGCCAGAGACGCAGCCCAGCAGCGCCGCTGCCAACTCTTGCCGAAGACGCTGCTGTATGGCCGGCTGGCGGGCCAGCTCGTAAAGTGCGAACGTTATGGTCGAGGAGGAGGTGTCGAAACCGGCCAGCAGCAGGAATGCCGCCTGGGCCACATAGAAGTCACGTCGATGCACTACGCTCTCCGGCGGCTGGTTGCGCTGCAGCTGCAGGAATATGTCAATCAGATCGTGACGCTGCTCGCCACTAGCCGCCCGCTGCTCCATCACCCAGTTCATAGACTTGCGCATGAAGCGTTCGTACTCCTCCGAATAGAGATGTGTGCGTAGTTGGCGCGAGCAGCGAGGGAAGAAGAACATGGTAAAGAGATGCAGGAGACGCTTCGGCCGCGGCTCATTCACCTCGATGCACATGCGGCGAAACTCGGCGTCCGGCTGCTGCAGGCAGTTGGCGTCCAGCCCAAAAGCCAACGAGGCAATTATATCCGTGCTGAAGAGCGCGCTCAACTGCTTCACCTCCAGCTCGAATGCAGTCGCCGATGAGCCCGATGCTGCCAGCTGCCTGGCCATATGCTGCTCCAACTGCTGGCCAATCTGCTGCAGCAGTCCGAACATGTTTCGCACTTTGCCTGCAGCAAAGAAGGGCGCAAAGATCTTGTGCGTCTCGCGCCACATTTCGTACTTGGAGAAGAACAGATTCTGGGAGCCCATCGTGTCGCCGATGGCGTCTGTAGTCTCGAAACGACTCGAGAACTGCGCAAAGTCCTCGACGAGAATGCGCTTGATTAGCGCCGGCTCTCGCAGCAGCAGCGCATGGTTGTGCAGCACATGGATGCCCACATAGGCCTCACCTTTGGCAGCGGCACTCTCGTACAGCTCACGAAACTGATCGCCAAAGCAACAGCAGCCGCGCAACAGGCGCCAGACATTGCCCACAAAGGGCGTGGCGGGCGTTTGAGGTACGCCCAGGCGCTGCCAGTAACCGAAGTGCCAGCGTTGCCAAATCCAGGCGAGCAGCAGCAGTAGCAACAGCCCTAGGATGAACATTCCGCAACAATCAAGAGTCAACTGAACTAGCTAAATTGCCCTGTGTGCAATATAAATGCACTTGAAATGTAACTGCAGTGCGAGAGCAGGAGAGAGATAGAGAGCGAGAGAGATAAGCCGACACACAGATATATAGATAGAGGGAGAGAGATAGAGTGATTAACAGATAAGAGCCTATACACTTTGCATTGTCCATTTTTGCATTGTCGTCCTCTCTCATTTTTTCTGTTCTACTTACATTGAGTACATATGTACATACGCATGCTCAGCCGACAAAAGTACAATAATCAATTTACGTGAGCTGACTGAAATTATGAATGACTAATGCATTTTTCTAAATCTTTTGCGTAGGCAAATAACTTATTCGAGAATTATCTTCATGTAAGTTAAATACGACATTTTTGTCGGCTGTTTGCTGCTGACAGCAAAAACAGTAAAATTCACATAAGACGCAGAGCGCAGTGGATCATAGTTGATGGTTAAGCTAAATGTTGTTGTGGATGCCAAGCTCAATGTTTTTATAACAGTTCGGCCCGGCTATTGAGTTTTGTAGCACTATTTTGTGAGAGCGGGAGGGCTGGTAAAGATGTATGCCAATTGTTTTTGCATTTGTGTTGATGTATGTATGTGTAATCGTGGGAAGCATTTATAGTAAATGATTTTATTTGTATTAGTATTTGAGTGAATGCCGACTTTGCAAAGGCTGTCCACAATTCCCCGAACTTAGTTGTCCGCTGAGTTTCTCTCAGAATGGTGTGTTACGTTTGTTGTCTGAACTGATGGAACTGATAGGAATACAAAAAAAAAAAAATATTTTTTAATAATGTAAATATGTCGTTCGACATGTACAAATAGAGATTTTTATCTAAGTAATCGAAAAGAAAATTATTTAAACTCTTTAATAGTGTTTTTTAATTCCCGCTGGAAATTTTTAATAAATATTCAGTAAACAGCCACATATTAATGCATACATAAGTAGAGCTAAATCTCTCTCCTAGCCGTTAAGCTTGATTGGAAAGGTGCACACACACATATGTACACGACTGCAGTCTGAATTTTGAGAGCGAGAGCACTTAGAAAATCCACAAGTGGGTGAACAGAAGGTGTAAGACGTCGCTTGATTCATAATTCAGCAGGTGCTACTGAGCGCATCAATGGAACCTAGTGACTGCTGAAAGCTTTCTTCAATGCTTCATAATTGCACATACACTAATATGTAGCATAGTTTGTTGTGCGAGCACACATAAAATGAGAGGAGCATAACCTTGACGCAGCTTGGATCGCAGAGAGTGCCTCAATGGATATTGTTCTGAGTGCTTTCTGATGCTTTAATTGAGTGCATGCTTACTTAAAATTCACAAGTGAGCAAATAGACGAATAAGGTGACGTTTGGATCAATGAGGTGCAGTAATGTTAATTGAGCGCCGATTGATTTAATGTTATATTGTAGTTGTTCGCTAATTTTGCTTTGATTATATGAAATTTCAAATATAGATCAGATGTAATATTATATAATTATTTATTAATAAAAAGAAATATATATATATATTTTTATAATAAATAAAGTTTTGTTAAACATAATGGATTGCATTTTATATGGTCTGCTAAATGTATAATTAATTTTTCAGCTTATCAATAATGTTAAGTGGATTACAGTCGTGGTAAATACACTGCTTCGAGTCCCGACAAAATACAAATTGAAAATGTCTGATACCTCCTCCATGACCTGCAGCTTTATGTGAGCTTAGCAGCGTAATTTAACAGCCGCTGAGCGAACGACTTAAAGCAACTCAAATTAAATGCTCTCTTATTAACAGTAAGCTTAGGTTCCACTCTGTTAGTTAACATAGCAATCTTGCTTAACATATTTTACGCTGCTCTTCACTTCTGTTCGCCTGGTATTTCAGTCCGATTTTCGGGCAAATTCGAGACCAAATCGGATTTACCGAGCGCCGTCTGTCGCCCTCCCGACTCTTTCGTTTCGCTGGTAACGATGACTTTTTAATTAATCTGATTGGAAAATGACCCCATTAAGATAAAGAGTGAAACAATTTTTTTTTTTAATTTATTAATTAATTTATTTTTCTTAATATTATTTTATCCAATGTAATTTATAATGACAAAACATTAAAGAGGAATACAAATAAAGCACTTCTTGTGGGCTTTGTTGTTCAACGGAAATTATAAATTTTGGTCCATCGCTCTACAGTTTTCAAGGAAATTCCGTCCGGAAATTCCGTCCCTGGTTTCTACCGTTTCGATACAAAATTATAATATTGACAAAATGCAAACTTGAAAAATGTTTTTTTTTTTTTTTTTTTGTGAGACAAGCTAATAATGTGATAATGATAAAAACGGCGCAGATAGGTTAGTACGGGCTTTTGTAACAAACGCACACTCGTGCTGTTCTATGCAATTCCTTTGCACAATGCAAGGTTTGTTTCCCTTACTAACGCAGTGGTCAGACGAAAAAAATAATAATTTACTGATGATTTATTTTTATATATTATATGTTTCATATCATTTTTATTTTAATTTTAAGAAATGACAACTTTTACTGATTATGGACGCTTGGAGTGTGGTTCATAGGCGTCTGTTGCACAACGTAATATGTATATATTGCGAAAGCTATTGTTATCTTTGCTTGCATTGACATTCCTGCCAGGGATTTTTTAATGTCACTGTAAGTTCACTGAGTGATCTCACTATGCGATCTCTATTACATATTACAGAAACCTGCTGACTCGACAAAAATTACCAAACAATGCAACGATTTCTGTTTCCGCTTAGTCGAGCCCCTCTTTTTAAGGGTGCACGAACTTCAATCGAAGGAAAAGCAGTTCAACAAATTAACTAATACGATCAGTAAGCTTAAATCAATTATCGAGTCTTTGAAATGTCAACTAGCTCTAATTAATGCACATGAAAAACATTGCTTGACCAAAGAGGAGTTATTAGATAACATTCAAGGGGTCATAGCTACAAAAAATACTAATATAGATGGACTCAGCAAAGAATTATCAGAACTGAAATCAATACCTATCGAAAAAGTGGCAACAATAAATGATCTTAAAAATATAATAGATAAAACGGCAATGGAAATAGAAAGCAGAAATGATATTATCGAACAGCTAAACACAGAGAAAAATAATACAGATTCTGAAATATTAAAGCTAGAAACTGAAAATTCTATTTATGTTGCCAAAAAAGTTGAAAGTGAAATAAAACACAACGAATCTATAAACCCAAGCTGCATTGGAAAACAATCAAATAGATACGAAATAAAAGTGCCTGGATCGAATCCTTTTAACGTTTCCTGTTATGATTGTCTAACTTAGAGATATTACAATCCTGTCCTATTCCGATACGAATTCATTTTCAATGTTGATACCATTTTACCAATACAGCTACCATAATTACCATAGAAATGCAGTCACTTTAAATGCCAAAGGCTCAGCTTAGGTTCCTCTAAGTAGCTTCGCGCCTGTGGATTTTGGAATAATGCACTCATAATATTTTTGAAAAAATTGTAAAATCGTTTATTTTACACTTAAGTCATAGAATTGTAGGCACTACACGCTGCTTAGCCTAGCGCCAGCTGTCGTTGCAGCTAAGGCTGCATCTACATCTGCTGGTGGCTGATGGTGCATCTGTTGCATGCACACATATACAATGAATCTGCCCCAGCACGAGGCATTTTGTACAATTTTTAACTGCTGACTGTGGAACGTGGCTGCCCCCAGCAGGACGAACATTTTGCATTGACATTGGACTTGTTGTAGCAATTGGGTTAAATTCATATCACGAGCAGCAACAACGGTTAGGAGCCATGCAGATTGGGATGCTGTCCGCTGGTATTGTGCAGAGCCTTCGCCACTTCCTCCTGCAAGGTACTGGGTGGATCCGACACAATATCCGTGTGCATCGATAGGTACTTTAATTTGTTCGTAACAGCTGAAAGTAAGAAATAGAAGTTAACAAATACTTTCTTTCTTGTTTTTGTAATAAGATATACTCACCAGGTCGCAGATCTATGAGCGAACAGTGCTGATCCACCCAGAGGAAAGCGGTGCGACGCAGCTCATCCAAACTGGCGCTGGAAACGGTCGAGGTGTAAGAGGCCAACAAAGGTTCCAGAATGAGACCCAGCTATAAAGTAAAATATGTTTTGAATATCAATTTAACAATTTGAGAAATATTTGTTATGCAGACCTAAATATCATAAAAGGTTTGTGTAAGATATTGAAAACAAAGATTTTATCGATTGCAAAGAAATGGTAAAACTGTCTAGAATATTATCTATTTTTTTTCTATATAAACCCGAGTACGTATTGAAAATTTCAAGTCTATAAACCTCGTGGTTTACGTGAACAGACTCAGACGGACAAGTAGATAAGTAGTCTCTCCCTCAACAGTCTCATAAATTTACTTAAATTAGTATTAATCGTGTACCTTAACAAAAATACATGCAACATATCTTCCTATTATTATTTTCAATTAAGAACATATTCTTTATCTTAAAGTTTTCATTTAAACAGTAGTCTAATACTCTTCCATTATGATTTCTAGGGACTTAAATCTACAAAAACAATTTGAGTAGCTCAATGAATATACTGTTCTAATATCTTTGTATGCATGACGCCCTCTCACTCCCACTTACAATCCAAAACTTCCAATCGATCATCGTATGGTACCGCACATGGAACTCATATAGCTGACGCACATTCTCCGTGCCTTGCCGCGTCACAGGCGCTCCATTCGCCGGCAGCACCGAGTGCAGGTGCCTATAAATAGAAAATACTCCAATTAGCCGAGTTAAGTAAGTGAAGTGTGTCGACCTACATCAGGGAGTTATTCAGTGCATCGCGCTCCATGCGCAACGCTTCGATTTTATCCTTGAGCACGTTGCGCTCCTGGCGCAGCTGTTTGATGTGATCGGCGCCCTTTTGCAGCATCGCCGCCTTGCTCAGCTTGGCATTGGGGTTCTGCTGCAGCTGCGGGATGAGCGCGTGCAGTGTATCGAAGCCATTTTTGATGTTATAGCGCCGCTTCTGCTCGGCATGAATGTGCCCGGCGCGACGTTGCGTATCGCGCGGCTGATACTTCAGGCTGGTCGTCGGCGACAGCGGCGAGTCCTGGGAATCGTGGAACGGCGAGTCCGGCGACAGGCTCAAATTACTACCCCCCTGGCCACCAAAGCTGAGCATCTTCGCCATGGGCGGACTGTGCAGTGCCGGCGCAGCAATCGACAGCGGCAACGAGGCGGACTTCTTTGGTGAATGTTGTTGCGCTGGCACCGGCACAGACATCGGCGATGTTGCTGCATTGCTCACATAAAGCGTTTGCTGTTGCTGCTGTTGCTGCTGCTGCTGGTTGTTATTATTGTTGTTACTGCTGCTGTTGCTGTTGCTGTTGCTGACTATGGCATTGGCGGAAGAATTGGACTGTTGCGTTTTACCGGCTACGGCTGCCTGCAAGCGCGTATCTGGTGAGAGAAGAGAGTTTATAAGATAAGTCTATAATGAAGAATAATATATAAATAAATAAATTTGTATAGTTCCTAATCAAACTAAATGAAATCAAATATTTAACGAATCGATATCGAAGCCGTAAAAGTGAAAAAGGATATTCTTCAATACTACATTATATAAAGAGAAAAAAATGCGACCTATTTGTACCCTAAAACTACTGGGCCTGAAGAAAATTTAAATAGAATAGTAAAAGGATAAAATATCGAAACCATCAGGCCAAAATTTGGAAATGTAAAAATTTATATACATGAACTATTATTAATATACTACTATTGAATAGCTGAATTTAGATAAGGTTTATAATCCATGACATTAAATCGGGAATAATTAATGCTTTACAGGATCCTACAAAATTTCAAGACTTTAGCTTATAGATCCTGAGATTGACGCGCTCATACATATTGGGTTCATCATATATCTAAACCGTATCATACATAATTTGTAAATGTTGTCAACTAACTTGAGGTCAGCAGCTGGGCGAGTGTGCTGTTGAGCATTGGATCGCTGGTGGCCTGTTGCATTTGCTGTGTAATCAGCAAGTTGCTGGTGCTGCTGCTGCTGCTGCTGGCGTGGCCATTGTTGACGGGTGAGCCACCGCCGGCAGCGACAACCGTATGCTGTTGATGCATCGAATTGCTGCGCACACGGGATTTGCCCTTCACGTGATACTTGGGCACAATGAACTGTTGCTGCTGCTGCTGCTCGTGATGAAGGGGCTTGGGCAGCGACACATTCAGCGGCAAGCTATTGGAACGATGCATCTCCTTGGGCAAGAGGGTGGTTTGGTTGGGCGTGGCCCAGGAGGCGACGCTGACAGCGGGTTGCTGGGGCAGCAGCAGACTGGAGACAGTTTGTTGTTGCAGCTGCATATGTTGTTGCTGCTGCTGCTGCTGTTGTTGTTGTTGCTGCTGCTGCTGTGTGTTGGCTGCCTGTTGCTGGCGTGTTAGCTGCATGATTTGCTGCGGACTTAGTCCCAGGCTCAAAGGCAGCGACTGTTGCATCTGCAATTGCTGCTGTTGCTGTTGTTGCTGTTGGTCCTGTTGCATGTAAGTTTGTTGTTGCGACTGTTGCTGTTGCTGCTGGGAGACACGTGGCACGTTCAGAAACGTGCCCGTCGATGCGGACTTTTTAAACTGCGGATATGGCTTGTAGCTAATGGAGTTGTAGGAGCTGTCGTTCAGCAAAGACATAACATCTGTTTGATGTGGTTCCACCTTGACGCTGAGCTGCTGCTGCTGCTGTGTGGACAACTGTTGCTGCTGCTGTTGCTGTTGCTGCTGATAACTGTCTGCATAGGTACTTAAGAAACTTTGCGTATTGTAAGCGTTTTGTTGCTGCTGCTGTGTGGGAAAGAGCAAGCGCGGCTGTTGCTGTTGTTGTTGCTGCTGCAACAGTTGCTGTTGCTGCTGTTGCTCTTGGGGCGTCTGAAACGGCTGCAATACAGCACCACCACTCAAATGCTGCTGCTGCTGTTGTTGTTGTTGTTGCTGCTGTTGCTGCTGTTGATTCTTTTGCTGCTCGGCCAGCAGCTGCTGATAAATTGTCGTCTGATGCAGCGTCGGCTGCGCCTTATCATAGTTGTGCGGCTCGCGTCGTATGAGACGCTGCGTATTCTTGGCGATGCGCCCATTGATGACGCTCTTGCTGGAGAAACTGTCGTTGGGGGAGCAACGACTGCTGCTATCACTGCCGCCGATCGCGCCAAAATGTTTGCCCGCATGCAGACGCGTCGGCTGACTGTCGTTCAGCAAATGTTGCTGCTGCGTATCGCTGACAGCTTGCTGGCGCGCCGACACAAACTGTTGCTCAATGTCGCCGTAAGGCATGTTGCCAATGGGCGTATTCAGCTCCAACATATTGGCATCCACTTGAGCACTGCCGCCGCCACTGTTGCTGGCCACCACCTCCATCATGTTGTCGTTGGTGTAGAGCGTGTGCGGAGCACCTACGATCGCCTGCAGGCAATAGTCGTCGTTCTTGAGCATCTCCGCATCGGTGCCCTCCTCGGGCACGGGTGGCAAGCGTGAGCCGGTTGTGGTGAGCAAATCTAAGCAAAACAAGAACAAATATAATTATCTCTCTAAATTAATAAATAATTATATAAATCCTATATACCTGACAAGGTAAGATCGATATCATCTAAATTCGGTTGCAAAGGCCCCAGACTTGGTTGTATAAAATCCGCAATGCCTGCACCGCGTGCTGAAAGTTATGGGATATAGAAATAATTATATATTTCAATATTTAAATTGAGTACACTCAATGCTTACCAATCTCTCTGGAATCTGGAAATGGAAATGGTCCATTTATTGCCGAGAACAATGTGTCCGTTGTCCAGTCCTCTGGCATTAAATTTCTATCGTTCAGCGGAGACCATTCCAAAAAGTCCAATTCACTTTTCTGTTAAAAGTAAATTGAAATTATGAGAATAATTTGATTGAGTAGTATGTATTTAAAATATCTTACATAAGTATATCATAATAAATATAGACAAATAATTAAAAATTAAATTTGTATAATATTAATATTATAAATATTATTAAAATATTAAAAATTTATTTACTTTTGAATACCTACATACATAGAAGTCATTCGCTTTAATATTTGTTTTTAATCTAATCGAATTAATTGTAATTAAAAAGTGGTATCTGCTGTAAAATTTCACGAGGAAATTAAAATGTTATTTAGTTAAATGAAATGGGTATCTGATGGTATTAGCATACCGTGTCCAATTTATTCAAAAACTGTAATTAAAAACCAAAAGATAAAACCCTTCTGCCACTGAAAGTTCCTTTCAGTTGATATACAAATTTTAAATAAAAGTTTATTTATGCAACAATTTTTTGAAATTTCCATTCAGTTAACGAATTATAGTCCGACAAGCAACGCGTGTGCTGGAAACAAAATATAAAATCAAAATGCGTCTCTTGAAGTTCTTGCATTATCAGCGCTATTTGGGCTTAAACAACTTGGACTACTCCACAGTCTCGAGGCATTATATACTAAAAGGCAGCTGCGTATCTCACATGCTACATTTACTTGTGCAAGCTGTTTTGATTGCTTGCGTTTTGGCCACGTTTATGCAGTGGTCGGTTAATTATCAGGCAACTGATTCGCGAACTGGCGACAATTTCGATCATTTGGTCATCTTGGCTGCATCGTTTACCCAATTGATTTCAAATGCTTGGATGCGCTTGCATCAGCAGATGCAACTGAAGCTGCTTAACAGGTTGAGCCGCGTGGCCACATCTCTGCAAGCTGTTCAATTGGAGAAGATTCGCGCCCGTTGGCTCTACTATCTTTGGCTGGCAATTTGCCTGTACTACGCCTTGGATATTGTCTTTTTCGTAGTATTCGATATGGACATGAAGCGAGATAATTTAATTTTTCTACTTGGCTTCTATGTACGCCTCGTCTGTGCAAATTTCATCATCATCTGCTACAGCTCACTGGTGTGTCTAGTGAAGCATCTGTTTCGCGCCCAAGCAGCCCAGCTGCGACGACAACTGCGCAATGATCGGATCTGCCTGCGACACATAGCCAACAATTTGAAGCTGAATGATGAGCTTATGCTCCTATGCCAGGATGAGTTGGTGAATGTCTTTGGCGGTGCTCTAATTCTGCCCTATCTATATGGGACGCTCGATGCCACCGAAGTTTGCTATCTGGCTCTGCCCATGGATGGTTTCTCCTATATAGAAATGTTACTGCTGCTCCGGTGGATGATACCAATTTGCATATTCCTTAGCATGCCGATGATAATCAACGATTTGGCTGATGAGGTAAGCCTATTTACGATAGGACTATTTACGCAATGTCACGAAAAAATAAAATGGCTGAAAGTGACAGCTCAAGGAAAAGCATGTAAAATATTGAAATGTCTATAGAAATACGCTTTTTGGTACACACAACTCTGTTCAAATAAGAGCCCCAAGCACTTCAATTACGTTGATATCTTAGCAATTTCCGAATGTTTCCATTTAGACAATTCCCAAAACTCAAAGAGAATTTAGTTGGACAACCTAACGCACGAGAAGCAGTAGATTTTCGGTACAGCATGTCGAAGTCGAAGCAAAGTGAAAGACTTTTTCCATTTTTACATTATCAACGTTTCATGGGACTCACGGACATTGATTACTCCAGTAGTTTGGAGTCTTATGTGATCAACGGAAACTGGTGTTCCCATAGCATACAGCTAGGGATACAAATTGTTTTCATTGCGTGTTTTTACGGTGCGGTTTCTGGAAGATATGTGAATTTGTCTTCCGAGTCGGGCAATGATTTTCATCACATCTATATACTAACGGCTCCGATTACCCAGATATTAGTTAATATCTGGTTACGTGTCAAACAGGAGTCGCAGTTGATTATCCTTAACCGGTTAACTGATTGGTCCAGGGACTTGGGAGTAAATACCTTGGAACTGAATCACCCTAAATGGCTCTATCGCATCTGGGTAGCCATTTCCATCCTCTATGCTTGCGATATTGTTTTCGCACGTTTCTATTTTAATGTTAATCAAAGTTTCGGGTACTACCTCGCCATGTCGGGCTACATTGTGCTTCTCGTGCGCACCAACTACATCATTTTGTGCTACACAGCAATGGTCAATCTGGTAATGGTGCTGCTGGAGCAATAGGCAAATCAGCTTCAGTCGGAAGCTACGAATACCGTGGACAGGCTAGCACCGAATTTGCGCTTTCATGATAAGCTATCCCTCCTTTGCCATGAACAGATTGTTGAAGTTTTTGGCGGCTCTTTGGTATTCCTGTTTCTGTATACCGTACTGGACGCTATATGTACGTGCTATTTAGCCTCATTGGAGGAACGATTTTCATTTGTAGAAGTCCTGTTCGTGCTCTGCTGGATAGTGCCGATATTTATGTCTCTTATCATACCTCTGACAGCCAATAATTTGACTAAGCAGGTAAGTGAGTTTAAAGGCTATATATTTATGTCTATTCTAGGAGTAATTTGAAGTCTGCTGCAAAACATGAAGCGTTGAACATTGCATGTCGAAATCATTTATAAATCTTTCTAAGCCTCTACATCTTTATGTGTCTATGTATCTATCTATATCTCATTCGTTTAATTTAAAAATGTTTCTGTTTTGTCTTCATCTTCTTATTAATCTATTAATATTTCGATAGATCCATCTCAATCAATATCTGTATCTATGTATCTGTATCTGTATCTGTATTTGTATCTGTGTATCTGCATCTGTATCTGTGTATCTGCATCTGTATCTGTATCTGTGTATCTGTATCTGTGTACATCTTTGTACCTGTATCTGAGTATCTATCTCTATTTGGTATTATTTGAGCTTAGCCATTTACATGTCGATTTTTCCCGCTTAGGCAAATAGCACCTTAATAGCCCACGGATTATCTTGAATTTCAATTAACTAAATTAGTACGAAGCAGGTATTTCGTTCAGTTATCCATTCGACTTCTAGGCACGCGCTAGTGTAATTCAGAATGTTTGTCAAGCCAAAGCAGAGAAAACTTTTAACTTTTATTCGCTACCAACGATATTTGGGACTAACCGATATTGACTACACTAACATTACCAATTGCTATGTGATTAATAGAAATTTATGCTCTTTTGGCTTGCAGTTCTTGATTTCAACTTGTCTAATCTTCGGTACTTATTGTATTTTGGAAGAAGATAGCCGTGTATACTTGGACATGCGTTCGCGAGTTGCTAATGAATTCTTTTATTTGGTGCTCCTGGCGGCTCCTATTGTTCAGATCTTTATGCAAATCTGGATACGATGTCAGCAAGATGCGCTACGCAATCTACTGGAGATGCTCAATGACTTAGCCAGTCGATTAAACGTTAACACATTTGAGCTAAGCTTGCCACGTTGGCTTTTTGGCCTCTGGATTGGCATTAGCTTTTACTATGTCGGCTGTATAATTTCCTCTTCAAAATCCATTTACATCAGCTTCGGATTTGTAGTCGCTGTTATTGCGTACCACGTGCATATTACTCGCACCAACTATATCATCACGTTGTACACCTCATTATTGTATGTCACATTGGTCCTTTTGGAGGAGCAAGCAAATCAATTAAGTATTATAGAGAATGGTATTATTATATCTCTGAGAGAACTGGCGGACAATTTGTGCATTCACGACAAGCTGCTATTGCTAAGCCATGAACAAATGGTTAATGTATTTGGCGGTATCTTTGTATTTGTTGCACTGTACTTTCTACTGGATTCTATCTGCATTTGCTATATATCTGCCTTGGAGGGGCGTTTCTCAGGAGAGGAAGTGGTATTCCTCTTAAGTTGGAGTATACCACTTAGTTTTTACCTAATTATGCCGTTGTTAATTAACAGTCTGGCCAAAGAGGTGAGTGATATGTTTTAAGCTCTGACTTATCTTTACTTGCCTGCAACAAATATTCATATATCTAACCATAGTACTATCAATGCAGTGTCCAAATATGTGAAGGATAATTTGTGTTTCTTTTTGAATTTTAATCATAATAATTGGAACTAATTAAAATTAAAGTCCCCCACATTGAAGAGTCGCTTATCATAAGTGGAAATTTTGATCATATTTTATTGCATGACATGAAATATGTTCAATGTATGAATATGAAACATCAGCCTCATTAAGAGTTTTACTTTTATATCTCTAAATAATTATGCCTTTATTATTATTACTCTATTACTCTTATAGTCTTTTAATCCATGTATTTATACATATTTAACACTATCCCTCTATCTCTCAATCTGTCGTTCTGTCGGTCTTTTCTACTCTGCAATTTCAAATAGCGCTAATAACTCATGTCATACCTCAAGCTTATCCTGAATTGCAATTAAGTGAATTACCAGTGGCCATTGCTAATTACGTCTATAGCACATAGCGTTCAGTTACCTATTCGAGTTTTAGGTACGCACTAGTGTACTTCAGAATGTTGGTCAAGCCAAAGCAGAGAAAACTTTTAACTTTTATTCGGTATCAACGATATTTGGGACTAACCGATATTGATTACAGCAACATTACGAGTTGCTATGTGATCAATGGAAATTTGTGCTCATTCGGCATGCAGTTCTTGATGTTAGCTGTTTTAATATTCGGTACTTATTGTACTTTGGAGGATAATGGCAATGCATACGTGGACATGCGTTCGACAGCTGTGAATAAAATCTTTTATTTGATAGGCCTGTTTGGTCATTTTATTCAGATATTCATACAAATCTGTATACGTTGTCAGCAAGATGGACAATGCTATTTAATCGAGATGCTGAATGACACAGCCCGCGGATTAAAAGTCAATACATTGAAGTTATCTTTGCCGCGCTGGCTATGCCGTCTCTGGATAGGCATCAGCTTATACTATATAGCCAATTCAATATCGTCTGCAATCTCCAACTACACCAGCTTCGAATATGTAGTCAGTGCTATCGGGTTCCATGTCCACATTTTGCGCACTAACTATATCATCACGCTGTACACCTCATTACTGTATGTCACGTTGGTTCTACTGCAGGAGCAGGCTAATCAATTGCATATTATAGAGAGTGGAATTAATATATCGATGGCGCAATTGGCCAACAATTTGTCCATTCACGATAAGCTACTATTGCTATGCCATGAACAAATGGTTCAAGTATTTGGCGGTATATTTGTATTTATTGAATTATACTTTATACTGGACTCCACCTGCATTTGCTATATGTCTTCATTAGATGAGCGTTTCTCAGGAAAAGAAGCAGTATTCTTATTAAGCTGGTTTTTGCCACTTAGTATTTATACAGCCATGCCGTTGTTACTTAACAACCTGGCCACACAGGTGAGTGACATGTGTTAAGCTCTGACATACAGCTACAAAAAACTTGAAATGTTTGGTTTGGTTTACTAAAGTCTAAGGGTTGATTGAAGCTAATATGTAGAATTCCTTCCTTCCGAATTTAGCTCAATGAGGACTGGGTTTTAGTTAGTGGAAAGCAAAGGGGAGAGTCTATATTCATTGTCTTTCTTAATATATTATCAACACTTTTTAAGTTCTATGGATATCGAAAATCTAGCTACATTCTTGTTAGGGGTCCGTACTTTGTATATTATCTGTTCCACCCAAAATTGACAAGACAAAAAGTCATTTAAACTACATCCATTTATACTGGAAACCAATCCAGGTTTCCGCTTCCTCGAAACTCGGGTACTCCTGATTCGTTATCTTTAGTTGGCTGCTACCAATTTTAATATTCCTAGCCATGCAACTGATTATCAGTAATCTGACTAAACATTTAAGTTATTAGCTTCAATTTGTTGTTTTTTTTTTTTTTCTTTAATTAGACTAATAAGCACTAAATGAAATGAAAGATAACCGAAGATAGATGTAAATTCAGTAGTCCTCACAACGTTTGGTCAAACGCAAGTGCATTGAAAATGTTTTCACAACCGAAGCATCGTAAAGTCTTACTCTTTATACACTATCAGCGTTATTTGGGATTGAATGACATAGAATATTCGAAGCAGTTTCATGGTTACTCAATAAACTTCGATTGGTCCTCTTATACAAGTCTACTTCTGATTCTGGCTATCGTATGCTCCACTCTTTATGGAGCTCTGAGCGGAGTGTGTGTTTCTAACGATGAGATGGTTTCTAGTCCAGTTCAATTATATTATCATCTATATTTGGTTACGGCACCTATTTTACAAATTATATTCACCATTTTACTACGCATAAGGCAACAAAGTCAGCTGCAGCTACTGCAGAGAATGTCTTTGTGGAGTCAACGCCTACTTTTGGATACACAAAGATTTCCCTGTTCCCGTTGGCTTTTTTGGCTGTGGCTTGGCACCAGCTCTGTCTATTCTATACACATGACTATTTTCACAGCGCTCTTCTGGCATACTTGTCCACAGATGGAGCTTATAATCTATTATATCTGCTCAATGCTGGACATCGTGCGCACTTTTTTCATTATCATTTGCTATACCTCCTTGACAAGTGTTATGTGTAGCCTGTTGCATGCACATGCTGAGCAACTGATTCGGGATAAATCTGTGGGACTATCCCCAGAGCGACTGGCCAAACATTTGAGCATTCGTGATGAACTCTTGTTGTTATGTCACGAAGAGCTCGTTCAGGTCTTCGGCATCGCCATGTTGTTGAGTCTCCTACATCTATGTCAGAATTGCGTATATGTCGGCTATTTGGCTACATTGGAAAGTCGCTTCTCATATGTGGAAGTTTTGGTCATAATTTATTGCATGGCACTAAATATATTCTATATATACCTGCCGTTGACAATTAATCATGTGGCCAATCAGGTGAGTCCATATTCATTTTATTTCATTTTATACATTATACATGTAATGGGTATATTTTCGTATGGTTCTATTAATTAGATTGGTATTAGCTACAGGCTAAAATACCCAGAAATTACTATAAATGCATCACTTTTTTGTTTGGCTCGAGTATATTATATTCGATCTTTTTTGATGATCTTAATTATTTGTAGCTCAAGGGTATATTTCATTCGACTCTTTTAAATTAGATTTCAATAATACTGTCACAACTTGAATATAATTCCAATAATTGGAATTGAAAGATGGAACTATAGATATAATTTTCATTCGCTTCATAAAAACATTTCGTTATACTCAGTTATTCTCCAAGCCTTTACTAGGACGCAAGTGTGTTGAAAATGCTCAAAAACCCGAGGGATCGCCAACTGTTAAGTTTTCTCAATTACCAACGTTACTTGGGATTGAATGATATAGACTACTCGAAGCAACTGCAAAGCTATATAGTCCACTTTGATTGCTGTTCCGGCTTGAGTCAGCTCTTGGTGCTGCTCATTGTGTTTGGCTCTCTGTGTGGAATTCTGACCGGAGAATGTGTTTACAATGCGGAAATGATTTCGAAGCCTGTCAAAGCATTCTACTATCTACATCTATTGATGCCACCGATCATACAAATATTGCTTAATCTGTGCCTGCGTTTCCGGCAGCAACGACAACAACTGCTTCTGCAGCGAATGTCTCGGCTGACCCAACGTTTACTTCTGAACACCGAGTCATTGCCATGCCCTCGTTGGCTGTATCGCCTTTGCTTGGTCAGCTGCACTTTCTATATCCTGCATCTAATGATGTTTGCTGTGATATATAATAACTATTGTCATCAGGTCTACAAAGTTTTCTATTACATTTGCTTTTTTCTGCATATCATAAGGAAGAATTTCATTCTAACTTGCTACACATCCCTGGTGAATGTGGTCTCAAATCTGTTGCAAGCACAAGCGGCACAGTTAAGCCGAGCATTACCTGATATTCATCCAGATAAATTGGCAATCTATCTGCAGACTCACGATGAAATATTGCTGCTGTGCCACGAGGAACTCGTTCAGGTCTTTGGCATCTCTCTGCTCGTCTGCTTCATATTTCTCTGTCAGAATTCCATATTTGTGGCCTATCTAGCAACGCTGGAGAGTCGCTTCACTTTTTTAAATGTTCTTGGCATCCTATCCTGGATGACATTTAATATTATCTATATGTACGTGCCGTTGAAAATCAATAACTTGGCTTACGAGGTGAGTATTGAAGCAACTAAAATTGTTTGCCATTTTGCATAGATCTCTATGTAAAACAAATTTTTTTCCAAGAGTAATAATATTGATATTACACACATATAAAAAGCCCTAAAGTCCTATTTGAGCATGTCATTCAGAATATAATCATTGACAAAAAACAAAACGGCTTTACCAGTGACAAAACATAGCCATGGCTTTGTGGGTCAATTATTCTTTCAAATAAGTTTTCGGACAGATAGAATATTTTGGAAATAAACATTACGGATTTTTGGATTAGCAATACAAATACATGACATGAGGTCACAGGAATTCCTAAGTTTAAATAAGGACAATTACAGATTTCAAATATATTTCCTTGTATATATATGTACATACATATATATGTATATGAATGTATATCTCCATAATAAATATCTAAAATACAAATACAGTAGAATCTCAATTATTCAAAATAGCAAGGGGATCAGTTTTTTCGATTTACACAGAAATTCAAGGGGATATAATTTTTTTCAATTTAACGGGGTAGGAATTATCGAGACTCGACTCTATATGCAAGACATCACTTATCATCTACACACAGAATGCATTAATATAATTAAAATATTAATTTTAATTTGGACTTTTATCGTACATCAAGTTTCTCTCAATATCACTATTGTATCAATCGCTTGGTTCTATAGTTCGAACTTTATGCCCCATTCAGTACATATCGTGCAACTTGTGGCGCAGTATACAAAAGACATGCAATCCCAGGAGTTGTTCGCGTTTGTGCACTATCAACGATTTTTGGGTCTCAATAATATCGACTTTTCGAGCTGCTTGCAGCGTTATGTGCTGCATGCCACATGCTGCTCACGCTTTGCCCAGCTATTGGTATTGTGCATCATAATTTGTGCATTGCTTGAAGGATTGCTGGGCAACCGTGTGGATTACGTGAGCATGGAGTCGACTGTGGGCAGTGCCGTCTATCAAGTTCTTCTTTTTATGTCCCCGGTTACGGAGTTGCTGTTGCACATTTGGCTACACAGCCAGCAGCACTTGCAACAGAATCTACTGAATCGCCTCATGGACTTGGCTCTTCGTTTGCAGGTGGACACTCAAGCATTCAGTTCGCTTCGCTGGCTTTATGGCATTTGGCTTGGCATTAGTTTGATATACGTATACCATATTCTCCAATATACGATTGCCACATGGGAGCAGAACAAAGGATTCCAGCAGCTGCTCGGTCTAATCTGCATGTGCATGCACAACATACGCATTAAACATATCATCACATGCTACACAGCCTTGGTATATGTAGTAATGATTCTGCTCCAGGCCCAAGCGCATCAATTGCACTTGCGAGATCAAATTCCTCTGCTCGATATTACAAGTAATTTGAGTATTCACGATGAACTTCTCTTGCTCTGCCACGAAGAGATGCTGAATGTCTTTGGTGTTGCGTTGATATTTCCATTTCTCTACTTTGTGCTGGATGCCACCTGCGTATGCTACATAGGCACATTCGTGGATCGCTTCTCACATAAAGAAGTCCTGTTAGTGCTTAGTTGGCTAATGCCTATATTCTTCTACATGGCTTTGCCTTTAGTCGTTAACAATATGGCCAATCAGGTGAGTTCAGAGATAACAATTAGCAAGGTCTGAAGTTCTATTAGTGAATTGATTATTCTCAATTTAGTCAAAGCATGGAAAACTTGTAATCTAAATAAATTTTCTGGACAAAATTTATTAAACGATATGACTTGGAAATAATCTGAATTAAGAAATTATTTTTAGATATATAAAGAACATTTTCTAGTTAATATAGATTTAATTATTAAAATTTATTTAATCAATATTAAATATTTGAAAATAATATAAAGTTTCATTAAATATTACAACAATTTAGAAATTGTAGTTAAAATAATTTTATATGAAAACAAAGAGTTATGAAGGTGGAGAGTATTTTTGGGTTTTTTACACGAGAATAAACTATAAATTTCTCTCGAGTATTACTAATGATAGCGTTATCTTTTATCCTAGATAAACCATTTTTACGGTTTCAGTGCCCGTAGTGGACAGAAAGCTAACATTTGGTAGAAGTATGATAGGAAAAAGTAGAAGTTACAAATTCAAAGTATTTCGTCAAATTGTACAAAACCAATATACTCCTTTTTCTTCGTAAACATGTTGACACATTTATATGCACATATCAAATATTTAATTAAATTTGGATTAATGTCCTACTATTTATGATACATAACTCAAGTGCTATAACCATATGTAAACCTACATGAAAGCTAAACAAAGCACTATGAAAACACAATCAGGAAATTGTTTGTCAACAAATGAATTTCGATATAAATACTCCACCAAGAGATTTCATTGAAATCAGTTTCTGTTGAGTACTGAGTGAATTACAATCATTATCATGAAAAAGTATAAGCCAGTGGAGTTATATCCATATTATTGCACCTGCCGATATCTGGGCATCTTTTGCATCGAGTACGATTATCATATGGGTCGATTTCGATTGCGTCGCAGTATCATTTTCTATTTGATCCATCTGATAGTGCAGATGTATTTGATCAGCTGCATGGTGATTCTGGTGTGCTTTTGGACCTTTCACTTCACTGACGAAATGACCGCAACAGGGAATCACTATGAGCGCCTAGTGCTTCTCTTGGCCATGATCATACAATTCGTGCAGAATACTTGGCTATTCTTGCTGCAGAAGCTGCAAATTCATGTCGTGCGACAAGTGGAGCTATATAAGAGGAAATATTTGACGGGTCTACGACTGCAGCTGCCACAGCGTTTGTTTCTCGTTCTGGTCTTTGCCAATATCATCTACTTTAGCAACTTTCTGAATGTCTGCATTAGCGACTGGCTCACCCACATATCCATTATGTTTCGAATTAGCACAATTGGCTTTTTCTGGCGCGCCATGACGAGCAGCTTCATTCAGGGCACCTACATATCTCTCATTCATGTCATACGGCATTTGCTGAAGAGCAATCAGGCGCAGTTAACCGTTTTGGTCCATCAGCTGCAGCAGCCCAAGCGCAGCTGCGGCGATATTCTGCGCCTGCGCGCCTGCCTCGATATGCATGACCGTCTGCTCATCCTCTGCACGGATGAGGTCAGTGTCGTCTATGGCTTCAGCATTTGGCTCTGCATGCTCTTTTCCTCATTGGACTCCACTAATATATTATATATCACAATGCTCACCGACACGGGCAAATCACTGTATGAAAATATATTAAGGTCAGTTATTTGGCTCTCGCCCACAATTATGACCGCGGCAACAGCCCTAATGAGCGATACGGTTCACGTGCAGGTAAATTAAATATGTATTTTATTAAATTCTATTAGCTACTATTTTTTGTTTTTGAATTGGAAATACTAGATTCTTATATTAGATATTTGTACTATAAATATTTGTTAGTACTTTAAAATGACTTGTTAATCGCAAATACTTTCAACAATTACATTCTGATTGAGACAATTGTACATTCAAATATATTTTATTTCCAAATTATTGTCTCCAGGAATATCTATGTATATTATCTAGCCTTATCTTCATAAAGAATCAAATTCGAACTAATAGAAATTTTTTTTTTTTTTTGAAATAAATATCAGGTAGATTTTTGAATTTTCAAAAACTTAATTTTTTTACGATTTTAGTTTACAATGACAATATTTATAAATCATAGTTTTCTACACAAATGCGTATGGATTGGATTTGATTCAAAAAAGTTTTTTATATTACCGTTTCCAACCTGTTTAAGAATCAATATTAAACTTTATCTACTCAATGTACTGCTTACGACTTCATTTTTTAAGTATTTCCTGCAATGAATATTCTAAATCTAATTCAGTTAATGTCCTGCCTTCTGTCACCTTTGACTATGTTTGTTTATCTATAGACCCTTGGGTGCAGTCAGGTTAAACACTAAGCGCTAATGAAATGTAAACATCAATTGATTTGATTGTTAACTCATATTGTGTGGTCATATAATATATCAGAAAATATCCCCTGGCTGTTCCTCCTCAACAAGTTGATTGACCTAACACCCCGGACAGGGCAGTTAGACATCCTTCTGCGTCAGTTGCACCTGTTCCGTCATGTTTTCCGGTGACGAGCTGCGCGTCTATTTAATTAGCCTAAAGTGTATCGGTTTACTCTATGTAACGCACGATGTTAACCAACCGTATCGGATTAACGCCAGCGATTTGGATCAGACTTTAACAGTAGTCGGCTTAACGCTTCTCCAGCTTTTCATATGGCTTGCCTTCGCGCAGCTTTTGCTAATGCCTCAAACCTTTATGCTGCCCCAATACACAGCCGTTGGCAATACGTATTTCGTAATTAACTTTGGTGTTATTTGCATAGTTATATCGCTGATATATCTAGGATTCTATGCGAGACGCCAGCGCCTATTGGCCGTCTTTGCCTTCATTCTCTATCACAATTACAAGGAGCTCAAGAATTGCTATGCCAAACGTTTCCTTAAATTCTACTGCATGTATGTGGGTCTAACGGTTATTTGTGCGATTACCTATGCGGGAGCTTTCCGATTCGCTAACTTACACATCGTGCCGTGCATTCTGCTAAGTTTCATCTATACCTACAGCTTTATGCTGATAGGGCTTATCATAATTCTATATGGCTGCCTTACACAAATCTTGGCTGCCCTTTTGCACCTATATAATCGCGAAATGCTGGCAGCAATAACCACACCAAGAGTAAACACAACAACAACAACAACAACAGCTACTACTACTACTACTACTACAATCAATCGCCTATATAAACGTAATCAGATGCTCATCGTTTGCCACGAGCAGCTGAACTCTGTGTTTGGTCCATTTATAGCGCTAATTACGGCTTTGTGTTCAATGTCGGCGCCAGTTGCTCCGTTTTTTATGATCACAATTGTCTTTAAGATGGATATCAAACAAATTGGCCTGACCAACATTTTTATGGCATTGTACACATGCATGATGTGGAATATACCCTGGGCCGCCGGGCTGATATTGATCTTTCGACAAGATATCGTGCGGCAGGAGGTAAGAAACGCGTGAAGAGGAGGTAGAAGCGAAGCAGGAAATTTAAAATACAAATATTGCAATAATATTACTACAAGAGTATTTATTCCAAAAATAGTATGCTGAGCTAAAAATAACTTAAGCGGATTGGTCTGAAGTATGTGAGCTATGCGGGGCAATTTAACCTAAACCAGAATCTCTGAGTCTGACTTTCGCCTCGTAAATGAAATCAAATCCCATCATTTTTGTGTAATTAATCTGAAGCCAAATGGCATCTACAATTTTTGTATAGTATTAAAACAAAAATCCATTAAATACATATGTATATACATTGAAAATAAACCAGTTAGTCTTAAATATGCAATTTCTCAGACGAATAAAAGTTAAACACAATCTGTGTATAAACTAGGGCCAAAAAAATGCATATTTAATCCAAGCCGGTTTATTTCTACAGTTTCAAAATTATGTAGCTAAGGTTAGACTAATATTTTTTAAAAATTTTCTGACTTTTGGAATAAAATTCTTTGATGTAAAATCAAATCTGTTTAAATGATATAAATCAAATCAATTTTTAGACTTATAGGATAGGAGACTCTGAACTAATTTAGACGAGTCATACTAAAGTTCAAACTGATTCAAACCTAATCCAATTCAAGTCTAGACCAAGGCATACGCAGTTAACAGTTAATAGAAGACCTTGGACATTTTTACAACTTTTTAGCCGGTTTTGTTCCTAATCATTCAGCATTGGCTAATATCTAACACGAATGCATGTAGGTCAGTTCCCGAACTCAGAGCCAATTTATTCCCAGTGTTCATTTAGCTACCCCAACAATTTAGACTGAACCAACTTGTTGACTCGGCTAATTAGGGACCTGAGTGATTGATCAATAACTAATATCTAATTTCTAAATCAAATATATTTTGTTGGTGCACTTAGTAAATTGAGTAGCTATCTGTGCTGGCTGGTTAGTTTGTGACAGCATGTCTGGCAGTCGCAACGTGCGCTTATATTTGTGTGTCCTGTACAGGTTGGGCATGCTGTGTGCCCGGTTCGATGATCGCGAGTGTTTGCTACAGTCAACACCCGGCAGTGAGCGCTACGCGCTTTTCCACATGCTGATCGTACTGATCGCGGCATTCGCTGGCTTCATCTACGTCTGCCTGTGGCCCCAAGAGCTCTACATGGGCATTTACAACGATACGGGCAACTACTATGAACTCTTCAATATACGCAGCTTTTGCGTAGGTCTCTGCCTGCTCCATATATGCCTCTATATACGACGTCAGCGTCACATCGAGTTGGTTCAGAAACTACTTCGCCTGCATCGCTTGTGCCCCGATGCGGCCATGGAGCGTTACTTTCGGCGCAATTTCGATGTCTACATAGCTCTGGCCGTGCTCTGCTTGGTGAACTATTTGAATGGCTATGCCCGGGCGGGCCTATCCAAAGTTCCCACTCTACTCTATATTGTTGTGTATTTGTATAGCTTCTCGGCAATGTGCCTGTTGCTGGTGTTCTTTGTCTGCTTGCAGCATATTGTAGCAGCGGGCTTGGCGAAATTAAACAGCCAGTTAGTGGAGAATAACTCCGTGTCAAATTGTAAGCATTTGCTCTACAAAAGACACCGTCTCTTGGATATTGTTGCCGCGGAGCTAATTGCATGTTTCGGAGTCCTAATACTACCCATTGTACCACTCGTCCTATTTCTAGCCCCCTCTGGTCCACTCTTCCTGATTAGCACCGTTATGGAGGGCAAACTAAAAAAACCTTTCGAGTTCACCATATATTGCATAACCTCCTCTCTATGGAATATTCCTTGGCTGGCTATGATAACGTTTATGTTGCGGTCGAATGTGATCACAACTGAAGTGAGTGAGTTGATTAATCAAAATGTCTTACCTAATTGCTTGATCAAAAATTATCCAAAAATTGTAATGGGGAGAGAATGTACCTTCTTTTTAATTTCATATATATTTTTATGCTTGAAGTTAAATAACAGTAATGTATTAGTTGTTAATAGGCTTGTTTACAAGATTTCAGAGCTGGCTTTATTTTAGTTTTTCTTTCAATTAACTTTTTGCTAAGTTTCCTTGCTATAAAAAGAACTTAAAGTTTTCATTATATAAGAATATTTAGCAACATAAATCATATATTCAGTTTTTTTTTTTTTTTTTTCGAAATTATCATTTTTATCTATTTCTCTTACGCTCTCTCATAGGCCAATAAAACAGCTAAAATACTTGCAAAAATACCTAGAACTGGCTCTGGAGTGGACAAAATGGTCAGTATACCAATTTACATATTTAAATATTTGCTCGTACAAAGATTATAATAAACCACATTTTTAAATAGGTTGAAAAGTTCTTGCTCAAAAATCTGCGCCAGCAGCCAATACTCACAGCCTACGGATTTTTTGCGCTAGACAAGAGCACACTCTTTAAGGTAGGTATGACAGCTAGAAAAATCAGATAATTTATCTGACTATATATATCTGGTATATTTGACAGCTCTTTACAGCCATATTTACATATATGGTCATATTGGTGCAGTTTAAGGAAATGGAAAACTCAACCAAGTCTTTGCAGAAATCATAATTTGAAATCATTTTGCCTAACTTATCTTACTATATTGTGAAGTGTATAAATAAAAGTGTACTTTTTTGGGACTTACCGAATCATAAGTCAAGCAGCCAGTTGCTTTTGATTTATAATTTTTGCGCCATTTTCTATATTCGGCCTTGATAACTGCTGCATGACGTTTCCAATATTTTCCCTCAAGCACAACGGTCTGCGGAAAAAAAACACACAAATATTATATACATATACATACTTATAAGAAATATAAAATACTCTTTTTTTTGTATTTACTTAAATAAATAAATAATTTACTTTACACATTTTCTCTGGACTCGCTAGCGAATCGTATGGTTTGGCTAGCGTCGAGCTCTTTGGACAACTGAATCGAGTTGCCCGCAAACAAAAGTAGAGTCAATAGGCGTTGTGATAATTAAAATTTATGAATCTTTTTTAGTATATACTAAATAAATTTAGGTATACCCTTCGGCTCCCCTAACCGATTCAGTCAGCTTTGGCAAATGAAAACACAGTCGGTGCAGCTCTCGATAAGATAAATCTCTTTCCGCTGCCACCCAGACAAGATAAGAGGCTGCTCATGTAGCTATATACGATATACTACTACGAAATACAATCTAGATTTAGTATTTGACTGACGTGCTATACACACTCGACTATAATATGGGTGTGGCAGACGAGTGGCGCTGCCTCCAGCAATCTCCATTTGTTGTCATAAGCTAATTAGCAGTTATTGTAAAAGGTGTGGGCGTTTGCTTGTTTACAGTTTCTATCATCATTCTGGTTTTTGTTGGCCCCTTTCATATTCTGTGCAATATGTAAACAGTTTGCGATGTACAATGTAGTCCTAACTAAGCTGCAAATGTGCTAATCTACCAAGAATCAACGATAAGAGAGTCGTTTTAAAGTCAAGTGTGGGTGAGCCAGGAAGTGAAGTTGTTGTCAAGGGTTTGATATGAATCAAATTTGATTAGACAATATTTATATTAGAGAATAGATGGTAGTATATTCTTCAATCTTGTTTTCGTTTATATTTTATTATGAATAAGATTTGTGCCATAATATCGAATATCAAAAGTATTTAGCATCTATATCTGTTACCTAGATTCGGATATATAGTATCAAGTATCGAATATACAGTAACCCAGTAATTAGTATGTGGTATAGAATATATAAAAAATATAAAAAAAATCTATTTTCCCTATACAATATATATACTAGATACTAATATATAGTATGGAATATAGTTTCTATATACACTAAAAAACATTTCCTTTGCATATTCATCTCCTGCTCATTTTAGTATCTAGTATCCATTATCTATTATTTATTATCTATCAATATCTACCTATTATCTACTGCATATTATACTTGTTATATTATCTAGTATCTAACTGAAAAAGCTATTTTCATCATCATATTATCGGAGATAACAATAAAATCTTATCTTTCATCTACGTATATTGACAGTTACGTTAATAAACAAGTTCATGTAAACACGTGTAGACTCTGATTTAATTGTTGGCAGTTCAAGTTATATCCATATCGCGTGATTTCATCACTCATGCAAAGTAAAATCTAGAACCTTTACCGAGGGCAGTTTTAAAAAATTATAAAAAAAATTAATTGTTGAAACTTTTAATAGTTATATAGAAGCTATTATCCTTGTGTATATTATGATGAATTGTTTCGAAATAATCTCAAAACTATGTTAAATGGATATTGAAGAGTAGTCATCTAATTAAATTCCCTACAACGTATAATAGAAAACGGACATTTATAATATTCCTGTAATACTAATAATACTATTTTCTACAATAAAAATATCTTTCTTTAAAATAATATATAAAGTCCCTAACAAAGGTTAATATGTAACAGTACAGGGAAATATTATATACTCTCCGTACAAGAAATAAAATGTCTACCTTAAGTTTAAATTGCGTGTGTGGTATATAATACCCTATACTCAAAACAGAAATTACCTCATTTATGCCATCTACAAACTGAAGTATTCACATCTGTACAAACTCTCGAATCGCTCGAATTCAATCCCGTTTGCAATAAATAACACTCGACAATAGGTGAATGATTCCCAAAAATAGAAACACGCGTTCTTATCACGTGCTGCAAGTTAAAAGCAGAACAACGGGAAATCTATATTGCTTATGTACATATACATGTATACCAATACATATATGTGGGTATATCTTGGTGCTACTCGTATTATCTGGCGATGAGTTAACGACGCGCGACATCTTGATCACGCGTACGGTAAATGATGTTCGGTCAATCGATGAGTATAATAATTTTTGTCCATGCTCCATGTGGGGGTTGTTTGAGTACATTGCGATAGCATTGATTCAGTTCAAATATAGACTAGGTTAATATGTCAGCTGTTTGGTACACTGATACGAATAGCTAATTAAACATCTGATGAAAAAAATGAACGAGTATTTAGCCCAACAGTTATGGAAGCATATTGCTCAGAAATCTGATTGAAAGTATTATGTACTTTTCTATATATGCTAAAGTGACACAAATTTTTAAATATGTAAAAATTATAATTAATAATTATATTATTATAATTATATAATTTCGCAGAAATCTGAGATCTAGCGATATAGCCTAATTATGAAATTTAGCTCAATGAGCTCAAATTAGAAATAACTTTGCATCAAATCAATTTCGAATTTAAAAGTTTCCTTTTACGAATATATATGCAAACAATTTACATTTCAAAATTTTTTAACGCCCATTAACGATTATCTTCGAAATATTTATAAATTTTACAGAATTTGTCTTTAATACTTGCTTGAAGAGATTGCGATTTCACATGTGAACTTGACTAAATTTTATTTTAATATAATTTAAATGACCACTATATTCTCCCTATTTCACTAATTGTACAACTCTATTTTTCACTTTTTGTACAACACTTATTTTTTTTTTATTTTGTATAAGAAGAGATGTGCAGTTTTAAAGATCTATAGATGTAGCCTAGCTCATTCATCTTTTATATAGCTGACTTTTGAGTTGAGTTTGATATTTCACAACTTGTTTTATTATATTTGTTTATCACTGTAAACTATTAACCAATTTTGACGCACTGTTGGAAAATAAGTTCATATAGATACTATTATCGCGGTGCGCACATTTTGATACTCTTAACTAGTTAGTGACAGTTGTTACTCTAATACTTACTTGGGGATTACTATGTATGTCAACGTCCAGTGGTGATGCGAATTGACACACCGGTGTTCTGCGCTTTTGTATAACTGCAAAAAAAGGGGGAACAATATGAAAAATAATACAATGACTATGTAAAGAGAGCGCGTCAAACGTTCAGAGATAAGATTTAGCCCGGAGATTAGCGTTATTTCTACAGATAGCCTCAGAGAGATGCCAAAAACTGTTTTCAGCGGATTCTAAAAACGTGTTGGCAAATTAACAATAACAATGAGCCTCAGACGCATGGAAATCACGGCTGCATGACAATTCATTATGTTGTAAACTCATAACGATATTTACTAAGCATATATGCTTTGGAGTACGATTGTGAAAGGCAAGGCATATTGAAATCTATATACATTTTACAATCAAATTGTAATAGTTCGTATATATAATATGAAATACTATATAGTTATACTGTTTCTACGCAACTAAAAAGGGCCTTGCCTCAACTTAATATGAAATACTATATAGTTATACTGTTTCTACGCAACTAAAAAGGGCCTTGCCTGAACTTGAACTTTTACGTTTAATTTATTTCTTTTTGTTTTTCGAAATATGCATTATACAAATTTATATTTTTGATTAATATATAGTAATTTATAATAATATAGATTTTATAATAAATTTTCCATATACTTTCTATTAATAAATATTATTACAAATATTTTATTTACTTAAAAAACTTAAAATATTTCAGATTGTCTGAATCATATAACTTATATAAAATGAAGCAATATTAATACAAAATTTTGTTTTTTTAAACCAAGTCCCAAAAATTTTCTTTATCGAAAATATCTAATACCTCTGTTTTTTAATCTTAACGTAACTAAGAAACATTAACATAATTTCAACAGAAAAATCTTTGGTTAAGTTATCTGACCGATAATACCCAACAGCGAACACATTGCGGCATATTAGGTTTTATAATCCGTTGAATAAACATTAAAAATATATAAGAAGAAGATGAAGTATGTATGATGTGCATTTGTAGGTAGCTGGATTTACAGCACAGTACAGCACACTTTATAAATAGACCTAAAATTTTCCATTTGCCTTTGTCGCAGTTGTCGTCACTTTTAAGAGATAATCGTACGTTGACGGGGTTTGTAATACAACACATCTATCTATCTATCTGGGCAACTGTCTTGCTGTTCTCGCACTCGTGATGTAATGAATGGAAACTTATAGGAATGTCCCAAATAATTATAAAATATGTTTTATATTTGTAGTAATTGGAATGAAAGTAAACAAATATTTTTAAAATTTGAAGCTTATTTATTTAATATTTAAGTATGAACGATAATTTTATAACATATATAATTCTTAGTTTAAATATTAATTATTTTCACTTTAAAGTTTTATATTTAATTAAAGACAATCAATAAAATGGAATATTAAAAAAAAATATACAGTCTTATAGTTTGAAAAAAGTAATAAGCGTATTAAATCTACTTTTTTTATAATGTTGGGCTTTTTTTCTTAACCTATTATAATTATTAAAAACTAACCCTTAAACTTAAATTGCATATTGCTAGGTGTCTCTGTCTTAAACATAAATCATAATTTTTGCGCTAGCTGTACAAGATTTAATTTGTATATTAATTTATTTTGTAACTAACTGGAATTTACCATAGTTTTAAAGAATTTTATAAAGTATATGCTCTAATAAAAAAAAAAATTAAATTAGAAGCATTACCACATTTTCAAATATAGCCTGAGATAAGTTTAATGGCTTGCTCATATGATTTTTTTTTCCGAACTTTTGCTGGCATCAGATGTTTGAGTTGACACAGAGGGTACTTATTAAAAATCTATTTCACAAAGTAACCCAGACAGACATCTCTGATAAGCGCCACTGGAAGCTGATAAGGAAAAGCCTAAGAGAAGCGCGACGCATTGCCCAGACGCCTGACCACGAAACCAAGGGTAGAGTACAAAGTGTATCTGCTACAACCACAACTACAACTTGCTCCACAGACAGAACAGCGACTGTCAAAAAGTTAGACACATAACTGAAAATTAGAAACCAGTTGAAAAGCTAACAACAAATGCGACTCATCTGCTAATCAGGAAAGCTTTTTATACGTTAGCTTTTAGCTTTTTTTTTTTTTTTTTTTTTTGCTTTTGGCGCTATTATTGCTTTTGGCTTGAGCATTTGTGCTTTGTTTTGTTTTTGTATAATGTGTAATTCGTACACGTGTGGCAGTTTGGCACTCAAGGAAATATTCATTAAAAAATTTTGTTTTTTTATTCCAATAATTTATACTCATTTACGAAATAAATACACACGAATATACACACGAAATAAAAATATATAAGTTTTATGTAATGTCCGTCCTTCCGTCTGGCTACGATTGGTCTGTTGTTGGAAAAAGGTGTTTCATTGAAATTTTTGTTCAGCTCTGACAAACATTATGATTTGTGAATATATAATTACAAAATATTCGAATGTAGTCATTTACTTTGTTATTTTGATGTTTCCGGTCTTGAAATTTCGTAACCTAGCAACTATATCAAATATACAAATAACCTATTATCTTATCCTATTCAAAATCAATTTATTACAATTTTGTCGGACGACTTTTTAATGTTGTTATAAATTTGTGGCAGGAAATTAACGTGTAAGCTTTAAGCTTTTTATACGAACTAATTTTTAGTAGATTTGTTTTGATTGATATGCTACATGATAAATTATATAACATTTATTTTCATGAAATTTTACTAATAATACCTAATCTTTGTGCTAAATTTATTTATTATTTATTCTCATTAGATATGTAATAAAATGAAAATAATAATGTAATATAACATTTTCCCCTTATTATTAAATTTTTTTTTTAATTTTCTATATACGAATAAATATATTTAAATAAATTTTCTACTCACATTGCATATGCCAACAGCGCCAGATGACATTATTGAGTCGTATTTTATCCTTCCATCGCAAACGAACTCCTTTAAAATGATTCCATTTGGGAGATGTAAGTTTTTGGCTAAAATGAAAACGAAATCAACATATAAGTATGTATGCATGTATGTGTTTGGAATAAAAACAAGCTAAATATATATAGTTTACAACAAGAGCATGCACAATTTGTTTAATAATAATATAAGGCATCGAAATGGACAGATTGTGAGCGCTATAAATAGCTTGCCCCATAACCCGCCTGGGCGCCAATCTCAAAATAAAATCTGAGTAATATTTTCAGCTTACTATTCTATTTCTATTCGATTGGACTACAAAGAGAAAGAGAGCAAGCGAAAAAGCTGTTAATCAATATAAATATCCAACTATTGACGGCGAATTGGCATTTGTGATAACTATGATTAAGCGACACACGTCAATATCAATATCAATATCAATGCAGCTCGAACATAATAAACAATGTTTAACTAATCAATAGGCTGCCGATACTCGATCTGTCGTTTCTACCGATGATTCACTGTAGCAAATAGTTGTTATTATTTTGCTTGCAAGATTACATAATAAGTGAAGAGAGTAAGGCAGTTGCATAAACAATTGTCTGTATTCATTGAGCCACTCGAAATGCCAAGCACCACCAAGCACCACTATGCGTACCGCCGCATTCTTAGATGAGTTAACAAAAAGCTTAAGCTTCCTGTTATGAAAGTTTTGAGATATTAATAGTTTAAAGTTAAAAGTTTAGATAATTGATTTCACATGTTTCTCAGCGAGTTGTTGTAAGGTGTGTGTGTGTGCGTGTTTTTTTTTTTTTTTTTTATAAAGGGGAATACCCCCAGCATCTAATTTTGTATTAAAAAATTAAATACATATATATTTAAATAAACACAAAAAAGAAGTAAAATAAGAAGAAAAAAATTAAAATCTAAAAATAATACAACTACGTATCGGAAAAGAAATTCTGAAATGTAGAAATGTAGCTGAAAAGTAGAAGAAACAAATTGACTATGTAGCTCAAAAACATTGTAAAATATATTTTTAATAAAGTATATTTTTGTATACACAAATGTAATATTACTTTATTCTAGTATACATACGTTGATAATGAAAAATTATACATATAGGCCGATTAAAATTGTTTAACTACTAGCGAATATATATATATATATATATATATTTATCTCAGCCATAAATACTAGAAGCACTATAAATATCAATCGACGTAAATTTGTATTTATGTTCTTATCTCAAATTCATTTCGTCATATTCGCCCTGGCGTAATATCAAAAATCTATTTGTATATATATCGATTAATCGTAATACACTCAGCACACTTCCCCACATGCAAATACTGTACATTTTTGTTGACCAACAACGTACATATACCTATTATCTAAGACAACCCCACATCGAGTTGTGTACCACATAGAAAACTGAATGGCGATTGTCCTTTAGCACAGTCCCCCTCGATAGATAAGTGAACGCAAACATAAATAAGCCCAAAGCCTATCTAGCAATCAGACTGATAAAACTCTGATCATAAAAGAAAAAAAAAGCAAAAAAACGAGTATGCTAAATCGAAAAACAAAAACTAATACAATGAAACCAACCTAACGACCGACCGACTAACTGCATGTTAAAAATATCTCGTCACTACGAATCAAAGCAAAACAAAACAAAAAGGGAAAATGTACAAACTACGCAACATACGATGACTAAAAACTTGAATGAACTCAAACACTCTGAACTTTAGCACTACGAAAACGAGCTATACAAGCAGAGAGAGGCAGAACAGGCCAAAAAGAAGAAGAATTATAAACTTTTGTACGTGCCCAATGTAAATTAGAAATTAGAGATATGACATAAAGTCCATTTAATATAGATATCTACACATACACATACACATATACATATGCAAAACATATTTAATTACCAATAAATATATATGCATATGTCTTCATATATGTATATACGCATAATCATTTTTATCACCCAATCAATTAAAATAATTTCATTTATCATAAATATTTTTCATTTTTGGAATTAATTAATTTACTAATAACCAATTTCTATAATAATAATAATTTGTTTAATGATATTAAATATTAATTATTATAATAAATAAAAATGATATATATATTATTTCAACTTCTATCAATTTATTTATTTTTATTCTAACAAATAAATTAATACATATGCCATTTATATGAATATTTTAAAAAGCATTGGGCCATTGAATATCAATTATAAATGTGGCTATTCATCAAATATACTTTCTTCCAGTTACAAATTGCCGTGCAATGCCATATAGCCCACTTCTTTTACCTATCAAAAAATAAATACGCCATAATAAACAAACTAGCTGACTCTGTAAAAAGATTGAGCAAAGGGAAGAAATAATAATGCAAATCAAAACAAAGCGCTAATAACGGGCTACGTGCTTTACAAGCGAATTTATAAATTTATATATATATATATATATATATATATATATATATATATATATATATATATATATATATACATACATATATATATATATATATATATATATATATATATATTTCAATTTAAAGGGGGGATATACATATGTAATCTAAGTTTCTTAACCAAATTCGAATATATTCAATAATCAAAATTGTGCGATAAATCTGTAAAATGAGTCAACATTTTGGATCATAACAAAAAAATAAAAGAATTATACGTTATTTTTCCCAATATTGTTAACTGTAACAGAAGTAAGATGGGAGGTGAGGCAATAATATGCTTTAAATAGCGCACCCGAGTTGTTATCCAAAATGGCAAACAAATTTTTATCTGGTCTTTTGTTGACATAGAGTTCGTGTGGATCGAGGGTTATATACATACATATATTCATATAAATATTTGTAGACATGAGGATGGGCATATATAGCCTCTGCTTAGAAGAGATAACTAGATATACCTTATAAGTTTGAGTGTCTACAATACGCACAGTGATTCTTCAATAAGTGGAATGCAACGGAGTTTGATACGACTCCATAGCAGTTAATTGATATACGGAGGTCTACAATATTCACTGGATATATGCAATAAATCAAATCAAATATATTTTCATTATAATATTTATTTATATTTATATATTTATATTATTTATATATATTATTATTATTTATATTTATATATATATTTATATTTATTTATAATATTTATATTAATTGATTTTCTCTTATTATTTCGAGGATTAGATAAAATTTAAATTTATAGATTTGTGCAAAACACTTCTCTTATTAATTAATTAAAAGAAATGAAATGATTATCAGAATTCTTAAGGTAATTAGCATAAACTTTTAATCAATAAAAAGTTTTCACACATTAAAAAGAATAAAAATAAAAATTATTAACCAGGATCTGGGTTTCGACTTTTGTATATACATAGTATATATCATCTAATTATTCTAGAAAGTAAAATTCGGTCAGAATATTAATAGCTAATAGTTAAATAGTTAAATGTTAATAGTTAAAAAATTTTAGTTCATTTATTTATAAGATACTCTTGAGTTATTTAATTTAACTACCAATTTGTTTAGATTTTTAAAGTATAAATAATTTTTTTTTTTTTTTTTTCTATTTATTTCTAGGGTATCAATAAGTCATTGACTCTATGAGGTTACACGTTTCAGTTTTCCTGAATTGATATTTCATATATCTTGGTTGTTACTTTATTTTTGTATTTTATTTTATTATTTCTGTTTTTTTTTTTTTTTTTTTGTTAATCATTTTTTCGTTCATTTGCAAGCGTTTGCAGAAATAGAAGACACAGCATAAAAGACAGACAGCGATTAAAGCTAAAGGTAACTTGAGCAGCGACGCGCAGCCGTCGGCGTCGCCGTCGACGTCAGCGTCGCAGCAACATGTGCTATGGAACGATTATGCGGACAGAAGCGTCTTTTCGGCCCAGTTTAATGGCTAAAATATGATGTTTGTTTGTTAACACGCGCTTGGCGCGTGGCCTTCGGTTTGGCTTGTCGACACTTACCTGTAGGCCAGATTCATGCATTTGAAGAGCTTGGTCAGCGACGTCTCGATCTCTAGGTGGGAGGTGATGCTCATGCCCATGCTATTATCATCGCATTCGCGATCCAGGTCCATGCGTGGAAAATGAGCCACTGTCTGGGGCACATATAGCTGCACATCGCGGCAGGTATTGGTCGCGGCGCCGGGCTTATCGAGACTCGGATCCTCGGGATCCAACATCTTCACCTCGCCATCATCCTCCAGATCATCTTGCGCCTCCTCGGCCTCAAAGTGTGAGACCATAAATTGACCCGAATGTATGGACTCCCTTTCCGCTTTGCTGGCGGCCAACATGGCGGCCAGTTCTGCTGCAGTGCTGCCGACGGTGCTGCTGGCAGCGCTGTCCAGATAGGATATGGCGTGCGGGTGCGAGTGGGAGAGCTGCAGCGATGTTTGCTGCGATGCCTGTTGCTGCTGCTGTTGATGTTGTTGTTGTAACTGTTGTTGTTGCTGTTGATGTTGTTGTAATTGTTGTTGTTGGAACATGTTGTTTGTGCGTTGATAAATTTCGTATTTGTTCAACATCATTTTTTTGACTAATTGTTACGTTTCTTTGTTGTTGGATTTAAAGAAGATAAAAATTAACCTTTTTTTGATTTTTGATTTTGTAGTGTGACCAGGTGCGAATAAGTCTGAGGTTTTCTCAGCTCACGTTTATGCTATGCATTATGTGATTGCAATACATTTTTTTAGCTCTGCAATTAATTTGATTGGCACATTTAATTATAGGTTTTTTTTTTTATTTTATGTTTATATTTTTGTAAATTTGAATTATCTACGTTTTTACTCCTAACATCGGTAGATTTATTTTCTCTATAAAACTTAACAATTTAATTTCAGTTTGAAAAAAAGCTTTAATTAACACATTGGTTTATTTATGACAATTTATGTGGTTTCGGTTTGTACATTTTCTTTTGTCCTGCTGTTTCTTCAATTTGCACTTTTATTTAATTGACTTTAGCTTTTTCTACTATTTTGTTGATATTCATTAATTAACAAATTTTCTTAATTTCTGCCACATTTATTGCGTTTTGCTTAAATTTTCTTAGCACTTGCTGCTTTTTTGTTGTTGTTGTTCCCGTTTAGACCACTTATCGCATTTGTTGTTGTTTTGCTTAGTTTTTGATTCTTCTTCTTTTCTAATGGCAAACACGCCCCGCTTTTAACGCGTCACAATTCGCTCATACACGCACACATAGAAATGCCTACGTACTCACACACAAACATACGCATACATGCACACATACGCCTGCATTTATAAAGAGCGCAACTATTTAGAAATGCGACGTCAGTTAATTGGCTGATAATGAAAAAGCTTGTGTGACTTATTAGTAGACTAATTCCGTGCTTTGTGCTGGGCACGCGGCGGCTGTTGATGACTTTTCAATTTCACAAACGGTACTGATCGGCGGTTCGCCGCAACTTAAGAACTCAGGCTGAAAAGCAAAAAAAAAAAAAAAAAAAAAAAAAAAAAAAAAAAACCTGTGCGATTCCGTTTATTATTGCCCTGCACACACAATCAAAACATAAAACAGCTGACGCCAGCAGCTTGCGCTCAGTCTCTCACTCTCTCTATCTCACTTACACTCTCTCGGGTGCGCCTGCCCCGTCTCTCTCTCGCAGTCGTGTGCCTAGCTTCAGTTCTCTCTCGCACACACACACGTATAGTCGTTATCAGCATAGGAATTTTCTGGCGCTAAATGCGACTGGCTAAGCGTGCAAGAAGAAGAATCAACATTCGGCTACGTCGTTGGCGTAGGCTGCGCCTGCACATATTTACACATACCTATATATATACTCACTCACACAGCTTTCGATATACGTACGCTGTGCATAACAAAAACAATGGCCACAGTAGGCTCGTTGAATTTTACGGCCAATTGGCCACAACCAATAGGCATATTTGTAGTGCTGTTTTCCATTTACGTCACAATTTGTAAATGCTGACCACTCAATTTTGCTCTTTTTTCTGGCCTGCGTGCACTTTTGACCTCTGCTTTTATACAACTACAGTAGTTACATCGCACACAAACAATCGTAAGCACACACTCTCTAGTTTAGGGGCGCGTCTACAATGGCCCAAGTGGCGTTCAGTTCCGTACAGCGTAACACGAGTTTACCGCGCAAGCGTGCGTTTTCACGTAATATTAATTGAAATTTAAGCACTCATATTAATTAATTTGTCTCTGCGACTACACAACACCAAAATTGGCTAAAAAATACCAAACTGCTTGAGAGTCAGATGTAGCTAACAGCATGACGAAAGCTGTCAGTCACAGAACTGTTTACTCACTTAACGAAAGGCAAGTTAACAGAATGTTAGTGATGTTACCTAACAATACCGAAAATATATAATTAAACGTTTTTAAATAAACATGTATTATTATCTATTCTTTGAAAACTAAATGATTTATTTGTGTTTTGCAGTGCTTTTGCAAAACACAGATTTTGTATTATGACACTAAGCAATAGCTGAATGACATAAAATTAATTAAATTTGATACAAAAAATACATATGTATTAATTCTAATTTACTATTAATGGAAAAAATATACATTAATAAATGCATAAGGTTCATTTTCATTTCAAAAATGCCCGGATTTCTATTTTGTTCACCGTTCACATAAGCAAGTGAGTCACTGTTAATGACTAACATTAGTTCCTTTGGAACCATTTAGCCGAATTGGTTCCGGAGCATTGAGCAACCGTTCAGTATCGTTCCCAATGAAACGCAAAAAGGTCAACATATTTTCTGTCGTGCATTTCGCATTTAAATGGACATAAAAATGGCTTTCTAGTTTGCGCGCAAACAAAACACAAGCACGAATAGTGCCCACACACACAAAGTTATGAAAATGTTAACAAAATACCTGTAAGTACTTAAACATTGAACCAAGTGTACAAGGTGCAACAATTTCGCAATATTGCACACAAATGAACGCGAACACACAGACACGAACACACATAGAAGCTGATAGCCATACATACGTACATATATACATATGCACACAAGCAAGCTAATTGCGGATTTGTTGTCTGTAAACAGTTATGGGATAGTGTGCATGTGTGAGTGTATTTCGCTTGATTTGTCGATTTTTGGTAACGTGGCAGAAATGTTTACAAACTGCTTGTGGCATGCAACAGAGCTGGACAGTTGTAGCAGTTGGAGCTGCGAAATTGGCTGATGCAATCCGCTGCGAAATTGCGTCAAAATGCGGCATATGCTTCTTCAGCCTGCCACATGCTACAGCACGTGCAGTGGGCTGTGAATCATGATATTTACATGCTATCTCGCTCACACATAGTTAAATATGTATGTGTGCTTCGCTCTACTATCGCCCTGAGGGTGTATGTATGTATATATTCGCGTCTATACCGCTGCCAGTGTCATAGCAGGCAGCTATTTGTTTATAAGATATTATTATTATTATTTTTTGCATAGCAATTAGAATTAATAGTTGCACGATTTAAATAGAAATAATAAATTTCATGAGTCAAAAGGTCTCAATAAATTGATTCGGTCAAAAATTAAAAATAGAAATAGGAAAGTATATGATTATCGCGACAGGATTATAATCAAACAAAACATATTTTTCGAAAATATTTTGATAACGAAATAATTTAGTATTTCACCTGCGCTTGGGTTTCAGCAAAAGGGCTTATCAGCTGCTACGGCTGACGTCTAGCCATGCGATTCGATTTGTTTATGTCTGGTTGCATTTTCTAATATATTGAATAGTTAGTTAATCAGTATGTGTAAGCCCTATCGCACTATAGAGCAGGTCAGACAAATGGTGTCAGCTAATTTACATTAATCAAATTATTATTTTTTCTTTTCCCTTTCAGAGCCACCATGGCGTCCTCACAACAAAAACAACCGCAACAACAACCAGCGTTCATCACATCCATCGAACCGTTTTCAATATTTTCCGAAGATATTCCGTTAAGCTTTGATTCCGATTTGACATCATCATATGACCACCTTCATCAGCAGCAAAATACCATTGACAATGGAGAGTTTGGATTTACCGCAAGAACTTTACTGGGATCCCAAGATGGAGCCAGTTTCGCCACCATCAATGGGCGGCGAGCTGTTTCCGCTTGACGATCCAACCTTTCTCTATGACGATAACTTTGCGAATGGTCAGTAAATTATTAACTAGTTAATTATTATCTATCTATAGATATTTATTCTATTTTAGGCATTACACTCTTAAGCGTGGAGGCGGCCGACGCCTTGGTGACGTCGGCAAGTTTAGAGCTGCTCAACAATGAAGATTTCGTTGTGGAATTCATGGATCTGAAGGATGAAGGCAAGTTAATTAATGTTTGAAGAACTTAGCTAAGGCCATATTTCAGACAAGGGGATTTTGGCTTTTATATGCAAATATGCAATTTGTAATACCGGCATAAGAAATATTTTTGGAATTTATTTACTATCAACTGAAATTATGATGTAGCCTACATTTTATAAGAGTTGTGAAGCAGTGGAGAAATAATTTTATGCTATTTCATTTTTAGCCAACAAATTTAAAAAAAAAAAAAAAAAAAAAAAAAAAAAAAAAAAATACCATCATATATAACAAACTCCAATTACTGTTGCTGTGCTTGTAAAAGGGAATTTCTTAAATCACAGTCGGACCAAAAACATTTAGCTTTAGCTTTAGCCTTTGTGAGTTACAATAGCAAAACTTTCATATACATAGTTGTTTACCCAATATATTTCTTTTCTGTATTATCTATACGTGTATTCAATGTTAGTCTTTTCAATTTAATCACAAACAGATAATTCAAAATATATACCTGTATAAGACATTTTAATATTTAAAACGTGTTTCAAAAATTTGCTAACAAAACATATTTGATAAAATTATCCGCATATATCACATATTAATTTCGTATAATATAATTGTATCTTAATTAAATATCTATATGCAAAAAAGAAAATAAGTGAATGCTAATGAACGCATTTGCCTTTAATTCAAAATCAAGATAGACATGTTTTTGTTTTTTCTTCATTTTATATATCTTCCACGAATTATTCGTGGAAAATAAAAATACTTTAAAATTGCAAGCAATTTGCATTTGCAATTCTGAACTTAAGAAAAAAGCAACTTTGTAAAAACTTTAAGTTGAATCAATTAATAATAATTAATGCAATACAAATAAATAAATAGGAGACATATAGATAATATAGAAATAATATATAATAAATAGATTTTGACATATATAGTTAGTTTTAGAGATATTCGAGTAAAGAAAGTGAGAAATTTTTAAAAATGCGAGACGATAAAGTTTTAGATTTATTTACATCAACAGTTTCACTTTGCTCATCCTTAAAAACAAAAAATGCATATGTTCAGCTTTTCAAGTCAACAATCGATAAGTGTGTCGGCTTATACGCAAATCTATATATATGCATTCGAAAAATAAAATCGAAAACAAACATTTCGAAACACAATCGAACTTTGAACGTCTGAATAAAATGTAGACAAATAAGATGTCTGTGAAGCTTGCTGAACAGCTTTATTGTTATTGTTTTTTGTTTTGTTTTATTTTGAATACAAATTACCCATAAACGATTTCAAAGAGACAAAAAACCAGTTTTTTGGTCTCAAAACTGAATGAAGTAGCTGCTATTTCGCGTAGTTGCTATACCAAAGTTTGAACATAGGAATTTAAAAAAAAAAAGACTTTATTAAGATAATATGCTCTTTCATTTCTATATTCTATATAAATTAGTTGACAATAATTTAAGAATATTAAATATGTTTTTACTATATTATTATTTTTAAATCCACCTCAACTCGAACTATTTTGAGTTTCACTTACGTTTCTCTCACTGTGTATTCCTATTGGAATTATATAAATACTCTTACCCATTTGCATATTTGGCAAGTCATAAAATTTCTTTTGTATTGCCTTTTTTTATTTTTTATTTTGACTCCATCGTTTGTCTAACAATTTTGTGAAAAACCCGTGTCTCAGACATTTTTGTTTTGTATATGTTTTTTTATTTGGCTCTCATTTTGCTATTTAATTATAGTTCACAATACCCGTCGTTAGCTTGGTTTAAGGTATGCGAGGCATGGACCAAATGACTTCCATGAGCTTTACGAACTAGATGGCGGCTGTCTCATTTGCTCTTGATATGTATATCTATCTATCTAGTCTACCATTTGACTCGTGCTCTCTCATAAAACAAAACACCTGAAACACGTTTATTACAAGTTTTTTTTTTTTAAGAATCCAATTTGCTTGAAGGTCTTAAAAAACTTAACAATTAAACTAAATTTTAAAATTTATATTATTTTTTCAAATAGGAAAAATTAATGAATATATGAGTTGAAAGGGTTCACGAGCTTAGCAGCTGGCAGATCAATGAACCAGTTCATGTTATTTTTTTATTTTATTATTATTTTTTTGTTTAAGTTTTTGACAGGAAATTTTTTGTTTATTTTAAACAGGAAATTTTAAGATAAATTTATAAAATTCTTTGTTTTAAATTTAAACTCGCTTACTGGACGCGCCCCCCATTTGGTATTATAAATTTACAGCTGTCTCCAGATATTTTTGGGGCTTGCTGCTTCCTTGCACCAAATGCAGTTGGTAATTGTAAGCCAGAAAGAAAGAGAGAAGTGGAAAGGGGAAAAGGGAGGGAAAGAGAATGAGTCCGCCTCATCGCAGAGTGAAACGGAGAGATAGCAAGCTTTATATGGGGCGGCTGTCATTGAACTCCACAGCTGACTTGAATTGTTATTGTTATTTTCTTCTGAAGCCCTGACACCAGCAACGCTTATCGTTCGAGCAATTATATTTTATAATTATATGGTAAACAAATCCACATGAGTTCTAGATCATTATATAGACCCCTCTTCTTTGGATCGATTACCTGTCACTTGCCTGAGAGTAGGGCCCAGATTCTGTTTATTGTCTTTGGGTCGAGTTCATTGATTTCACGCTGACATTTCGCGAAATGTCTGGCCGATTATGCATATATAATCGGCAAATATACTGATATATATATATATATATACTCAAAATACGGACTAATTAGTGTTTTTGGGGGCCTCTTGTTTTGTGGAATTTCCTTAAATATTATATATTAAAAATATTATTAAAAAATATATAAAATATCAAAACAGAGTTCGAAGAACTGTGGATAAATCTCTAGAACTAAAATAGAAACCGAAAGGTTTGTATTATTGAAAACGGGAACTTCATTCGAGATTTCATTTTGTTTAAGCTCTCTTAATTGTTGTTAGCAGCTTATTAAAATGGCAATATATGAACAAAAATAAAATCAAAATCATTTAAAAATAGCCATATATAAACAGAAATAAAATAAAGGAGTTAAAAATAATATTGATTCACATATATCATTAAAAAAAAATGCAAATGCATATTATAATTAATTTGGAATTTAAATTAAATTAGGATTCAATTTTAATTTCTAAGCTAGGTAGATAATATTAAATATTGTATAGTATTGTGTATTTATTTAAAAAAAAAATGTTTTTGCCTCGATTTAGCATTTTATGTGGTATTTTTATTGTACAAAATACAAAATACTATACACTATTTCTTTATAGTAAAAAATACTACAAAAACATTACCTGAGTAATTATAAATATTGTTGATGCATACTTTATTTATTTATATATATTTGATATATAACTGATCAACATTTTCGAACGGTGTGCTCTGCTCTGTGTGCCACTGTGCCAATTCTTTGATTTGTGAGCTTCGGGTTTTTGTTTCGCCGTTCGTTCGGCTCTGCTATACGAGCGTCAGAGTTGCGCTTCGGCTTGATCTTATTACAGGGCTGGTGTCTCCCACTCACACACACAAACACATACACAGGCATACGCGCACTCTCTGTGGCGCGCGTGCCTCAGCTCTTTCCCATCCACGATCTCTCTCAGAGTGTATTTTTGCTAACTTGTTCAGAGCAAAAACCGAGCGCGCTCTGCGCATCAAGCTCAGTACAATTTGTTACTCTGACGCGTGCGTGCGCTCGACTCGATTTTAAACACGGCTTTCGCCTACAGTTACAATAACAATCATAACAGCAGCAGCAATAACAACACAGAGAAACAACTGGAAACAAAGAAACTGCCTTCAAGCGAAAAATTAAAATAAGACAACAACAGAAACACAATAGCAACAAGCAAGACGCACGTCTTGGCGTTTTAAAAAACGCGCAAATAAAAATTACAAAAACAACGCGAAACGGAAAACTACGTGAAATTCAATTGTCAACGAATTGGAATCAAATTGGAATCGAATTTGATTTCTATACTATTTGAACGGCAATTGGCTTCCAAACAGTGCGACGACGGCGCCAAACAAAACGAAACGCGTGCGATTGAGGTGTTTTTCCATACGAAAGCCAACTATATGTAGCTGATTCGTGTGCGATATAAAAACATATCTCTGTCTCTATTTCACTCGGACTTTCTATCTCTCTCTGTCACTCCGCTCAGACCCAGTGCCAGTGTCCATCGATCTCGCTTCCGCACGGGCCCGCTCTAAAGAAGCTGGGTCAAAATTACGTCCGGCATTCGTTAGTGTGCGCTAAGGACTTTGTGAGCATGATACCACACTGTGGATACCGTTACATGTGGAACCGTGAAATTGTGATCAATTCGCAAAAGTTGGTGAAGCGACGTTAAAAAGCGGGCAGATATACACATATATATACACACATATATATATGTCGGAGCAGCCCTCCACAAAAGAAAAAGAAGCAAATCAATATAAAGAGGAAGCAAAAACGAAAAACCTGCACTGCAGCTGCCACGCCTTTGAAGTATTTTGCGGCAGCAGTTGACCAGAAATTTAAGTCCATATATATATATATATACAAATACCCTGTAATAGGCCACGCCCCTTCTGAGAGTGTATGTGCGTGAAAATATCCGTCTCATACCTTTCGCTTGTTGTTATTAACTTGGCCAAAAAAGAGTTGGCTTTTGTTAAAAAATTCGCTGTGATTTTTTTCTCGTTTTTTTCTCCCTTGAGCGGGTTTTTTCTCTGTAAAATTCTCGATTCTGTTGCAAATATTTTTAACAAGTAAATTTTGTATAGAAACATATATTTTATATTAAACGCGCATCTCGTTAATTTAGCAACTTAGTATAAACGTTTTTATTTAGTTTAGTCCTTGTTCTTGGTAAAGAAAAGAACTTTTTTACCATATTAAATATTAAGTTTTTACTGTTTGAATACTCCACAACAGCTGTCCCTCTCTCTATCTTTGTCTCTATCTCTCGCTCTTTGCCACATTTTTTTTTCAATTTATTTTTGCAATTTGATCCCTTCGATATACAAATATTTCCGTTTGAATCTGAGTCGCTGCTGCCGCAACAATGAGCTGCTATATATATATGCAACAAGCCTATGGTTAGTATATCTAATAAATATTTAAGCCTAATTGTATACGATACCTAACACTTTGATAGAGCTATTTATATCTTGTTTTCTGTTATGCACTCTCTCAAGCTTATGTTTATTTCCTTTGAGACCTTGAAAACCTAAATAAATCTATAAGCAATCTGTGGGAACTTTAATTGGAATTGAATGTGGATTGAAAGTATTTCTGGGTTAGGGTAACGCGGTAGATAGATTATATAGGAAATCGTTAGGCATTCAAATCCATAATATTTTCTATCATTCTAATATATATTTGTATTCTAATATATAGTATACATATATGATTGTATGTATAATTGTAATTTGGTATGCTTGTAGGTTATATAATATGTACGTATTTTAAATTTCGCATTAAATTCATAAGCAATCGATTTTAGTTAATAGAAACAGAACATACGATTCTTTATGTCTATTTATATATTAAGTCTACAGCAATTTTCCAGTCTGTTCGAAATCTCAATTCAAATAAAATTTCTGCAAAATACCTATGCTTTTTATACCCTGAACCCATTGAAAATGGGAAATCAGGGTATAATGGTTTTGTTAAAAGTATGTAACAGGCAGAAGGAGGCGTGGCAGACCCCACAAAGTATATATATTCTTGATCAGGGCGACGAGCTGAGTTGATTTGGCCCTGTCCGTCTGTCTGTCCGTCCGTCCGTCCGTCCGTCCGACCGTCCGTCCGTCCGTCCGTCCGTCCGTATGTATGAACGCGTCGATTTCAGAAGATATAAGAGCTAGAGACTTCAAATTTTTTTTAAAATGTCCGTAATTACAGCGCGCATATCAAGTTTATCATTAAAAATCGATAACTCATCCCGATCTTTTTTTATCGATAAAAAACCTTATCGAAAACCAGTTATAAAATTATATCTTCTACACCCTTTTTGCTAGAGTCTCCAAATTTTTAATGTATGCTTATATGCAATTTATACAATTTCGGTTTTTGTTAAAATTTACCCCCCACCCTTAAATTCACCCCCTCACCCTCACTTTTGTAAATAGCGTATTTCAAATATTAGAGACTTGGGCTTTGGAATATACACACATATTCACCATATGATTACGCTCTAAAAGTTTCATTAAGATCGTATGTCTGCAAAAGAAATTATTTAACTAATAAGTTCTCATAGTATTGCCCACACTGCAGCGCAGCCCAAGCGCAGTCGCTGCTTACTGCGCAGTTAGCAGAGCGCAGGCTTATGCGTGCGTGTGGATGCATGTGTATGTATGTGTGCATAAAAGAAGTGCAGAATGATTAGAATATCAGCTTGGAGGGTTCAGGGTATCTCCTAGTCGAGCAGTCTCGACTGGAGCTTTCTTACTTGTTTTTTTTTGAGATATATTAATTTTAGATACATTTATCGCTTGCCACTCATATTCCCAATGAAAGATGTTCAAATCCAATTTGACTTTAAATATCTCTCATTGAAGATCAATGTACCTGCCAATACTTATTGTAAATCTCTCTCAAAATGGGAGATATCCCATGGGAGATAATCCACTTATATACGCATCTCAAAATCTTTCTTTCACTCAACTGTTCATTTGTTTTGCTTGTCGCTGCTGAGCAAAGTCTGGCCAAAGATGTCTTTCCGGTCAAGCGGGTTTATCATATAGGTATATGTACTTATATAGTACATATATATGAGTGACTTATAAATACTGATACTCTTATGATTTCTTATTGTTTTCCATTTACAGCGCTTTTTCTTGCTCTTTTGAGTTGTGTATTTATAAAATTCATTGCAATTTATACTTTATACACGGACGTGCCCTTTCCAAATATATTTAGGTATATTTATAATATATTTATATATAAGTATATATATATATATATATATATACATCTCCAGTTCGCTCTGTAGTCTAATTAGAGCTAAGTTTTGATAAGAACTGTGCGCATATGACCTTGACATATTGAACTACATCTTTGGCAGTCAAAATTATTTAATTAGAATTATAGATTTTTTTTTTTTCAAATAATACCCATCTGATGTATATTATAGATTCGTTTAATATATTTTTAAATGGGAAATTTCAGACCTTTTTTCAACTTTTCTAAGCAAACTGATGCAGCTCTCTCTAAAGCTAATGTTCGCCAAGGTTGTATTTAATCATGCCCTCATTAAAAATTAATTTATTACATGTGTGTATATACATATATATTTATGATCAGTGATAGTGCGAGTTGTTGGCATTGCTTTTTTTTTTTTGCAGCTGTTCCCCGTTCTATTTGCCAGTCGTAAAGAAAACTTTGTTTGTTTCTATTAATCTCGAATTTGTCTAATGTCAGACTCTGAGTCGAGCTCCCATTGCAACTGCAAATTGCGTAGTTTGCAGACGAAATGTAGGACATGATTTTATAAAAATATACTATATAAATTATAAAATATATATTCTATATATACCTATTAAGTCTTTTTGTGACAACATGCGTAGCACATTCATTTCATTTCCTACATTTCGTTTATCAATAATGATATGTTGTTGAGGAAGACAGAGATTTGTAGTATGAATCCGGATTATCTATTTTGAACTTCTAAAACAATATTTGTGTTATAGATTAGATTAAGAGTTATAGATTACCTCTAGCTCGAGTTACTCTGCTTTGAGAAATGAAAGATTCGAATAGACGAACCAATGTATATTATATATATTATATTATATTTAATTTTATTTTTGCTTATATTTATTCCGTGTGTTGTCTATAATGAGTACATATATATATATATTTATGCCATCGATATGCCTTTAGTCGGCTCTTGGCTCTCTTTGCAAAATTACTATTCATGGACTACTCACGTAGTTTTTTAAGCTCAGCAAGTGCAGCAAGGTCGACCAGTAATTGTTAGGAAGTCGGCTTATGTTTGAGCCATATAGTTATCATTTTATTTGCTTATATACCTTGCTAGTTACTAAACGAACTAAAAGAAGTAAATCACCATAAAGTAGATACATATAATGTAATATAAACATTTTAAAAAATTCTAATATTACAAAATATCTATAATATATAATACATTTATAATTCGATTCCAAAAAAAGACAATTATTTACTCCAATATAATTTTGATTTAAAAATCATATTTCAAAGTACTGATTATATACATCGAATTCATTAACTAAGTAGTCCCTAAACTATTGACCTTACTTCTTTTTTAAGAAACATGACCTTGAACTTAATTTGATTAGAGATACACGTGAAAGGGTCATTAAACTTTCTACAGCTTGACAACTTTGTTCAGACAAGTTTGTCAATTGCTCAGCTAATTGAATAACAAATTTATATATATATAAATATGTATTCTCATATCACTCAGGTATTTCTGACATGGACTTAATTTATTTACTAGATTTTATAACTAATTGTTTTTCACTTTGCAACAAAGTAGCGCAAAGAAACTTTTCCATAGAACTCACGAAATGCAGTTATGATTAGATTTCCGATTTCCGAATAACCTTTTACATTAATCTAATAAATATATTGGTATATATATACATATATGGGCACACCTTACATAGAGTAGGTGTGTAGTCTGTGTTGTAAACTAGATTTATATGCAAATCTCTAAGTTATGTATGGAACAAGTTATGTTAATGGACTAATCGAGTGGAGAATGCGACCCAGCCCAAGGTGGAAATGCAGGGTGCTCCAGCAGGTGTGCAGGCGAAGGTCGATTCTCTCTAACACACACACACTCTCTCTCTCTCCCACTAGCACGGACTGTCCAGAGTAATATATATAAATTCTGTAGAATATATATAAGTGCAGTTGGCAACTGCTCTGAGTGAGTGGGCTGGGGGTGGGGGGAGGACGGGAAGCAGAAAGAGGGCTGCTGCTGCTGCTGCTACTGCGCTGATAACCTCTGCTGTTACGGCTACTGAGGCAGCTACTCAATTGAAATGAAACTCAGCGACAAGACAAATAATCAAATCGTTCAGTTGCCAGCGAACTAATTTCAATATTTGTCGTCTCTCTTCAAGTGAGAATCAATAAAAGAATTGGAAAAACAACAACAACAACAACAACACGAGCAATAGCAATAGCTAAAAATATGCCACAATCAATATGCAAATATTTACGCAACGCTGCTCCAAATGGTCCAGCTAAAGCGTCCTTCACATATTAATGGAAATGTATTTGAATAGAACACAGCACACAGTTAGATGATGATGTTAAAGAACAAGAAGAAGAAGAAGAAAGAGTAGCTAGCAGCAGCAGCAGCGGATAGATAACAAGAATTTTGATATTACGACGCAGTTTTGCCAGACCCACGGCCAGCTCCTCAGCTAGATAGCTGTAATCAAATCTAGACGGGAAATTGATTTCACTTCGAATTAATTAATAGTTAACAAATTTTAGTTTGGAATACATTAAATTTTAATATTATAATATAATATAATACGGTTATAACGACGTTACGTCAGTATACCCGGAAGACACTATAACCGTATAAGTTTTCTCATATAAGTTTGTTTCGGAACCAGAATTTTCATCGTAATAACCGTACGAATGCTATAAGCAGAGTCGTTAAAACCGGACTCTACTGTATATGTATCTATTCGCCTATATGTATATTCTTAAAGTCGTGGCTTTACTAAATATTTTTTATATTCATCAGTAATTCATTGATTCAGTAACTGTGGACTCAGTCAATCAGCTAATCAATTAGCCCTAACACTCGAATTCAACTCTGGATTAAGTTAATATTACTATGATCAAATTTAAGATTTATTTGCTTAAATCAACAAGAGTAACATTTATTTTCCATTTATATATTTCTTATAGAGTGCCTGCTAGACCAGAAGGCGTCGCACTACATTGACTATGAAACATCGACCTTTCCCCAACATCTCGATGTGGAGCAGCAGGACGTGCTGCCCGTAACCAAAGTGCAGGAGGCGAGTGCAGCAAATGCCAGCGACTTTCAACATGCTGATGCGTCGATGATCTTACAGCAATTGACGCCGCCGCAATCGCCGCCACAATTCGAGGCCCAGCTCCAACAACAGCAGCCGCAGGAGGAGCCTATTAAGCAGGAGTCGAAGCAGGTGAGTTGGCTAGAGTTATTTAATCTAGCAATTGCTACAACAGTTTGATACTTTCAGCTACAATATGCCACGGACGCTATACCAACAACAACACCAGCTGGCGGAGCCTATGGCTTCAACAACTGGCTGCCCGTGAACGAGATCATACGGGAAACCCAGCTCGTCGACGATATTGTCAACATGCGCGCCCAGGAGCTGCAGCTGCCCATCAACTGGCAGCAATACAACGATGACTGCGAATCGCAGGCATCCTCCACAATGTGCAGCAGCAGCAGCAGCAGCAGCAGCAGCAGCAGTAGCAGCAGCAGTAGCCCCAGTCCGAGCAGCAGCATTGCTGATGCGGATGAGGATTGGCTGCCGGGCAGCAGCAGCAGCTCGCCCACTCACACCAACGGCGAGGAGCAGCTGTCAACCAAGGGGGCCAAAAAGCGCACGCGCACCTATGGACGCGGCATCGAGGATCGCAAGATTCGTAAAAAGGAGCAGAACAAAAATGCGGCCACACGCTATCGCCAGAAGAAGAAACAGGAAATGGAGCACGTCCTCGGCGAGGAGCAGGAACTGCAGCAGACTAATGCACAACTGCGCCGCCAGCTAACCGATCGTCTCAATGAATCGCGTTATCTGCGCCAGCTCATCCGCGAGTTCTACAAGGATCGCAAGCAATAGAAGCGAAACACTCAAACTGTTGCCTTTCAAGTTCAAATGTCTATCTTATCTTTCTGCTTAGTTCTATCTAAATGCCCTATGCTAAGTTATCGTTATCGTTATTGTCACGTTGCAATTGCACCCCAAGCCACCCAACTACCCCCTCAGCACACAGAGACACACCCAACGTCACAACAAATGCAATTTGATATCAAGCAAACTTTAGCTGCCTGTCCAGCTCAGCATTCTTTGGCACCTATGACAAGTCGCCTCGCTGCGTCTTCGAGAAACCTTTTGCCAGTGCTGAACCGTGGGCAAAAACAACAACACTATGCCGCACAGGCCAATGTACCACACACATACATGCGCATGCGTGTGTGTGGCACTAAAGTTGACATCAACAACGACAAAAAAATGTATATGAAAACCTTTTTCTTTTTAATTATATTATTATCATACAACCCTGTGCGACGGCCGCTAAATGTTTTTAAATTTAATATTCCTTTTTTTGCATTTGTTGTGAAAATTTATGATTTTTGACTTTATAACAATTAACATAAAACAGTTGATTTTATTATGGATGAAATAATAAATTGAAAAAGGGTTTTCAAAAGAAAAGCAAAAACTCGGATGTTTTATATATGCTAATCAAAACTGAAATGGATGTGCTATAAATACTGAAATAATAAAGGAACTTATCTAAGGTATTTGATTTAAGAAATGTTTCAATTTTGTAGGAGAGTTGTAGCACTAAGCATAGTGGTTATAGCTATAGGTATTTTGCATGACTTTTTAGCTTGATAGCTTGCATATTTATATTATTATACTTTAAGAATAGCAGTAAATGAATTTACTTTCCATCTACTCACCATTGAATGCGCTTTTTAAAGGATGCCTAATGAGTTGCCTACTTCACGCAGCGCACATGCTAATTAGAATACCCTGTAATACCATGGAGCTTAAATTGGCTGAGGTAATGCGATGCGTACTTTGTGACTTGATGAGGAACTTATTGCCGATGAACGTTGAGCTTTGGACTTTTGGACTGATGAGTCGTATGCTAACATATATCTACACATCAACATTTTTATCAAATTTGAATTTCAGTAATGAATATACAGATTTATCTTTGTATTAGCCTACAATGTTTTCAATCCAATATATCTTGTACAAAAATTAATAACAATAATACAATAAAATTTGTGATTGAAATAAAAGGTATGAAAGCATAGATAATTTCTGTAAAATATTAGGTACATACCTCAGAGATTGGCAAGAGGAAATCCGTAAATATCATATCAGTAGAGCTCTACATCTCATTGGGCTTTCCAAATAAACCTGTAAGAAAACGTTTTTAGTCACATTCTAAGTGATATATGATCATATTCGTACTTTATTTATTAGTATCTATAATTATAAAACATCGACTTCCATATGAGATTCACCTTGATTGAGTTTTATGTTTTATATTTTACCATTTAAATGTAAATTTAAATTCTTTGTGTTTTCTATAAATATTTCATATAATAAGTAAGTTATTGGACATGAACATCAAAGTTGTCTTACTTAATATACTAGAGAATTGGGCAATCGAAGTGTTAGCTATTGAAATGCTCATTAATAACTCATAATTAATTACTGCACGTGTGAAAATAATTCAAAATGAACGTTGGCTCGACTCTTCGACCTGAAATGATCAGCTTTTGCATTAATTTATTCAAGAAACGACTGAGGTTTGATTTTGAGTTATTTCTATCGACTTTCTTCAGCTTCCTGAGACTGGTGTGGTTTTGAGTTGTAATTTTGTTAGCTAAAGTAGTCCAGAGAAAATATTCAATGGGAATTTGTTCAGCTACTCTTCGGGTGGCAAAGCGTGTATATTAGTCAATGCATTAGTATTTTCAACGAATAGCAAGTTTCATAAATTAATTTCAGTACTTTCCCACAGGGTATCTCACCTATCGAGCCACTTCTCATGAGTTCAACTCTTTCACTTCTAGTTAAAATATAAAAAGCTAAAACTTAATCAATCGATAGGATAGTCAACAAGATTTTCAAGCATCCGCCGCTCGACATGAGAGCACACGTGGGTAACGGGAATATACAAGGTATAATCGGATTATGATTATGTCGATGCGGAACCTATTAGCGCCAAGTGCTGCACAGGCAATGGGACAATCTTGAAGCCTTGAGGGGCAGAGAGAGAGATAGAGGAACAGAGAGAGCGGGAAATTAATTGAAAAACAGCGAGCCATAGATTCACGCAGATGGAGATTGATGCAGCGAGTGCCAAAAGTGAATTCCAAATACAAATTATATGCAGCAGGCCAAATAAGCAAAAGAGAACAATTTCTCAACTCTGTGTGCGTGTGTGTGTGGATGCTGTATGCTACTGCTGGGATTTGCGAGCTGTGGCATTTGACGGATGAGCTAGCGACGTGAGAGTTAGCCATAGCGAGAGTAAGAGAGAGAGAGTAAGAGAGTGAGAGCGAGTGAGAGAGTTTTCCTTGCTGCCAAAGCCATTTTCACTACTAAACTAAATTTTCCACATCGTTAATTTATATTAATATGATTTCTGTGTCAACGGTCGGCGATGTCTGAGCCAACGTACTCGTCACCCGTCGCGTATATAGAGTATATATATTTATATACACATATATATAGAAGTGTATATGTCTGTGTGTGTGTGTTTGTGTGTGCTGCAGCGACACCCATGGAGGTCGCCGCGACGCCGTCGCAATGTTTATCTAAATTGTTATTTTTCACACTCACGCAGTTCAATGAATTTGTGAAAATTACGTTTGGGACTTTGTGTTTGCTCATCGACGACGTCGCTGGTCGCTTCCTGCCCCCCTACGCAAACCCCGCCTACCTACGTACCCCCCTTACCGGCCAGCATCTTGCTCGTGGACTAGACTTTGACTTTAAGCGGGTATTGCCAAACGAAATTCAATTTGCCTCCATTGTGTTAATCCTGTTATTAGCACTCGCCTAGCCAAAACATACATACATACATGCACACACCCACCCACACACACACACGCACACGACTCCTTTAACACGGTTAACTGTCAACAGCCCAGCCACAAATTTTCCTTTCAAGTGCTGTCAATAAAAATGTCGCCAAAGCTGATTTTTCTTTTGGCTACTTCGACGAGGCTCAGCGTCAAGCCATAAAATGAATTATAGAGCAACGTCAAGTCGTTATATTAAACCAAAAATTAGGTTTCGGCTTTTTCATGCGAACATGGGCTAAAGGCTTAAAGCGGAGTTGCTTAAGTGTGCTTAAATTTATATTTATTTATATATCATTTTTAAGTCTAAGACTTTAATAGCTAATATTTGTAATTATATCATATTATAGGAATAAGGAATAATATGTATAGTCAAGCCTTGGAGCGTAATGTTTAAATTAAATTTTGTATTATTCCTAACTTATAAATAAATGTAAATATAAGCCGGTTGCGCTTTCTTAAAGTTCTGCAAATTTTAATATTATGTTTAAACAATCGCAAAAAGATGTCAGCTGAAGTTGCTTTCTGCATTGCAGGTTTTTTTTTTATAAATTGATTAATATGCACTTTTATATATTGATTATATATTTACATTTTTTTGTATTTCTCAGATAAAACCTGAAATGTGTATATGTAACTCTAGTCAATTTCAGAGAAAACATAAAAGTTCTGAAGTTTCCCCTTTCAAGTTTGCTATTCAAAATATTAAATAGATAATTAGATAATTAAAATATTGAGAATTTATAATTATTATGTTGATTTCTTATACTATATGTATTCTTTATTTTTCAAAAATATCTTAAGCTACATTAATACAACTATTATTTGATCTATTGTGAATTTTAAAAAGAAGTGGGAAAAACATAACTATCTTATTTTAAAAATTCACAATAAATCAAAGCTATATATACATATGTATATATACACATATAAAGCTTTGCAAAATTTTTTTAATTAATTCATATTGTTATTGTTAGGCAATTTTTTAGGAATTTAACCTTTTGAATATTTGACAGCAATTGCGTTTGGACTGATTTTTTTTTTTTTAAATAATTTATATTTTTAATTATTTTTATTTCGCTTAAAAATAATAAAGTTTTTCATACAAGTTAATGTAAAGCCTTCTGGGTTTGACCATTTCCTATAAATAGAAATCGAAATGAATGAGTGTGCAATCCAACTAGGCAGCCGGGCAATCCAATCAGCATTTTCGACTACTTACAATTGAACCCTCATGTATAAGAATAAGAAGAAGAAGCATAAGAAAAGTAAGCTAGCTTTTCAATTTAATTGAAAATTGGCCCGCATTGGGCCAAAGGCGAAGTGTAACCCGTTTATTCATGTTGTTTACATATTATTTAAGTTTATTTTTATGGACCCGCTAGAAAAGGTGCAAATGGAAATGTGTGTAAATTGACGGGCTCAGTGAGTTTGTGAGTGTGAGTGCGAATGTAAGTGTGAGTGTGCGGGTTGAGATAAGCTATTGAACGTGTTGTGGTGTTTGCGATTAGATAAGCAAAAAATCAAACAGTTGGCCTTTATATCCGCCGAGGGTGGGAGGGCGACATCCAGGGGGTTGCCTTGTTTCCAGGCGCATAAAAATCGTGTGTAATGGAAATTAGTTTTGTGCAATTTTTGTGTGTGTTTGTTCGTTTTGCGCAAATAAATTGAATTCACTAAAAGCCAGCTCATAATATAGCTCTCACACTCTCGGTGTGGCATCTACTGTCTTATATCTCTCGTCTCTCTCGCTATACCTCTCCTTTTCTCTCTCTAATTAGAGCGTCTCGCTGCTTTGTTGCCTCATGTGGTGCTAAACCAATTTGCACTGCGTAATTATATCTATAAGTTCGTTTTGTATCTTTGAGATACATTTATTTGCACTTCCGTCATATCTGCGCTGCTCCTTCTTACATTTCTTACACTTCCTCCACTTCCCATTTCTTTTTTTGTGGTAATAAAATTTACACTAATGGACTCGTAATACATTTAGTTTTGCCCCACTCCCACACACTGACTCATAGTGCGAGTATGAATAATGAAAAAAAACGAAAAGCCGCACAGTGGCTCATGCGTGTATACGCACACAGGCCGAAAAATGTAAATCTCCTCACAGAGCTTTTTGAAGTGTCTCATTAACATGCCCAAGGGTTAAGCTGATGTCGCATTCTGATTATGACATTGTTAAATGTTATGAAAATGCGTCTCATATTATAAACACCCCTCGCACCCATACACACACACACGCATTGATACCGACTCCTTGGCGTCGGCTGCTGTTGCTGCTGCTGCTGACTTGCAAATGAAGTCCGTGGAGGTTTGCCCAGTGGCATCCATTTACCATTTACTTGGCTGACGTTTTGACTTTTAATTGTGTTTTAAAGTGTTCCACGAGGGGTTGGGACTGTTAGCGCAGGGCGTGGCAGGGGCAGAGGCAACAACTGGGTCTGGGGCTGGCCAGTGGATTATACAGACTTACAGGCCATTTGGCTGTTGATTTAGCTCTGGCTCTTTGGTCATTTGATGCCTAATTAAATTTAACGATGACGTTGATTTCACCTCCCCCTTCCCCCTCCCCATCCCCTACCCACAACACGCTCAGCGGCTATCGTCTAAGGGGCATTCGGCTTTCACGCTTAGGTTTTATTTTACATTCCAGCGCAATCGAATGGGCTCCCAATGGGCCACAGTTAAATGCGTTTACAGCAGTTCGATTGAATAGTTCATTTTACATGAATCTGAGAGTGTGTGCGGGGTGTGCGATGAGTGAGAGTGTGTGTGTGCCCTAATGACAATTTTTTATTGCAATTGACATATGAGCTGAGCAGTCAATATATAGTATATGTATATCAAATAGAGCTATGCTATGGTAGCTGTACATAAGATCGGATAACACATTGGGCAAGGATTATTTCATTTTATGATTATTATTTAATATTAATATTATATTTTATTATATATATTTTATTATTTGATTAAAAACGTCTTCTGCTACCTTTAGTGATAGTTATTGTTATCAAAGGTAAAGGGAAAAGTTTGTATAAGTCTAAGGGGGTTCCTTGCTTTTCTTAGGAAATTCGGCATAAGAGATACAATCGATTGTTATCTCACGCAGCCAATAAAACAAGTTAATAGAGCTTTGCAAAGAGATTAACAGAGATCCCTGGAAAATACTGAGCGGTACCAAGCGTAAGGGATTTAGTGCTGTTTCATAGACTATTTCCAATACACCCCCAAACATCCGTTCTTCACCAAAGAAGAACTACATTTTTCAGCTATTTTTCCTTTTGCTGCTGTATTCTCTTTTTTTAATGTGATTTCAAAAAGGCTTTGAAGATGTTCAAAGCTAATTTGGAAGCAACTGACTTTTTTTTCACAGTTGCTGTTCACAGTGATTCCTATCTGGGATCAAAATAGTATATTTTTTCCACAAATCGATAAAAACCATAATTTGCACTATTTTGGTTCCAGTAGAGTTTTGTTAGCGTCTCGAGATTCAATTCAAAATCAAAGTCATATAGGAACTCATTATTTTCCTTCCCTCTTTCCCTCATTACTTCCCAACTTTAAGCTTACTTAGAATCTGGTTGTATTATAACCATGATGCTAAGCAAAATTTATTATCAAACTAGAGCCATATTAAATGGTTGCAACAATTGTCAAACACTTTGACTAACCACTTCATTCAACTTCTCCATCGCATGCAGCACCTGCCCCTCCACCCATCTAAAGGCCGCTCACATTTGCGCACAGAGACTTTGTCAGACAAATCGAATGCAATTTCACGGCTATTTGAATGGGCATGCAGAAAAAAAAACCCGAACAACAACTACGCTTTGCGAATAATGCAATAAATGAGCGCAATTTTCAATTTGCCAAACAGATGAGCCACAAAATGAAAAGCGAGGAAAATCAGATGATTTTGTTTTTTTTTTTTTTTTGTTTCCCGACTAGCAGAGACTGAATGAAGCCGGCTATGCTTTAATGTGAGAGCGAGTGGGTGCTGCAGGCGGAACTGTTAAGCCAAGTGCATACAGAGCTAGGAAAAGTGCAGCATGCAACATGTAGCATGCTCCACACATACTCCTGCCTACCAATTGAGGCAACTGCAACAATTAGCAAACGTAGCTCTAACCCTTCTTCTTTGACATTTACACGGGCGTACGTGACATTTGGGTAATTGGGCCAGCCAATTGTTTTCAAGTGGCTTTTCAGAAACGGGCGCAAGAGAGGGGCATGGCTGGTAGCGCGTCCCCTCAGGCGAAGCTTGATAAATGTGCATTTAATTAGCCAGAAACAGATCTGAAACCAGAATGCGCGCGCGGTTTCAATTTTCCTTAGGTTATACTCCAAAACGACATTCAAAGGCTTCAAGCAAGACATACTGAGAGATAGAGAGAGAGAGGAGAGGCACATGTCCTTCATATACACATATATATCATTATTTTGCGGCATCTTCTTCATCATGATGCAAACGAGCGTCACTTGAATCCTTAGAAAAATCAAAAACAATTAAAGTTTGCTCAAGAAAAACAAAACTCATCAGCACACGCACAGTGTGAGAGTAAGAGAGATAGATAGAAAGAGAGAGGGAGGGAGAGGGAGTGAGAGACACACACACACACTCACCTAAACAGACATTCCAACATGTGTGTAAACATATGCCCGCTCCCGCCCAGCTCTGCCCAGGCACGCCCCCATATGTACCGCATGCAAAGATAACGTTGCCTACTTTTGTGCGCTCGCCAACGCAAACAACTTTTGCGTGACGTCTGACGTTGCACAGTGGGGCGAATCATCCAAGTGGACTGCAATTCATAATTAATAAGTTTCCTGTATAAAATAAGTAGTAGTTGTATATGAAATGATATGTACATTTTATTAACTCATTGTTTAATTAAAAATAACAATTTTTAATTTAAAATAAAAATCATCATTACACGAAACTATAGAGAAAATCTGAAACTTCTAGCTCTAAGAGCACTGAAGTTATACTTAAATAAGAATATAAAGTAATCGATTATTATCGATAATAAGGAAATGAGATGAACTTTGATAATAAATCATTAGCTTTCATACAAATTGACAGAAGGACATGGCTGAATCAACTCAACTTGTCATCCTGAAAGTGTTTGCCACGCCTTCGTCTTGCATCCATTTACACAAAAACTTTCCAAAATATCTTGAAAAAAAAAATTTTGCTTACTTTGGTTTTGCAACGCAAAACGAGCAAACGCCCACTGTGCGTCGCACCAACCCGTCCGCCGCTCTCACCACTCTACATCAATCGACCCCCCTTCCCCCTTCGCTTATCACTCAGACTTACTCATGCTCACCCACACGCTTTAGTCGTCACCCAGCTAACGATAACTAAATTTGTACATTTGGTGTAAATGTAAATAGATTGTTGCCTGGATTTGTGTGTGCGGGCGTCAATATACGTGTGTGTGTGTGTGGATGTGCTGGGTGATTAACGGGTGGCTCGTGGCCCTAGGTCTGTGCCAGCTTCTTCTGTATTCTGGCTGCGGCGTCGGTTTTGCGGGCTGGTCAAAGCGGCGCCATTCAGCCGCCAGGCAAACCCAAGCTCACGCCGAACCACGCCACCACCTCACTAGCTTGGCTAAAATTCAAATATGCAATGTGTGGGTGTGAGTGTGTGATATACCCTATAGGGCAAAGCTAAGGCGAATATATATTCACATTTAATTTTGGACAATATTTCAAGTATTGTTGATAAAGATTTCAGTGTTTTAAAAGGCTAAAAAAACTATATTTAATCTCATGATATAAAAGTTAATGCAAAAAAACAAAATAAAAAAATAAATGAATAAATACGAAACACTGAAAAACGTTTCGATTAAAAAAAAAAATAAAATAAAATAAAAAAAAAAAAATTTGTAAAAAAAATAAAATATATTAAATAAAATGTGTTATGCTAAATTAAATAAATAAAATTAGAATATTTAGTAATAAGAGCTTTATAACAGTGCTTGGAAATTATTTAGTATATTAATTTGATGAGAAATTCAAGATATTAATAATAGCTCCAATTAATTAGTCTTTTATATTAATTATTAATGCTTGACTATTTATATACCGCATTGCAAAACTTTATTATTCAAAATAATTTTGTTTGTAAACTTCATAAATATTTTTCCCTTAAATATATTCAAAATATGCATTCAAACGTTTAGTAACAGGGTATATATATGCGAGTCAAACTCTTTGGCTTCATTGACAATGCATGCCTTGAGTTGGCCTTGAAGTATAACAACAAATATCGTAGAAATCACAATAGATTAGCTAACAGAGCTGTTGATTGAGAAGTCATAAAAGTTTCTTTTGATCTACGTTATAATGTTTAATATGCCAAACTGAATATCCTGTTGCTTAAAAAAATTGGTAAAATCTGAATAAGTTCGACTTATAATAAGATTAATTCTTATGTAAAGTTAAATTTGTTAATCTAATTTATGCAGCACATCACAATTTATGAATCTAATGCACATCGCTTTGTTTGCTTAGAATGCTGTTTATAAAAAAATTATATTGAGGTATGTGACTGAAGCCGGAGAAACGGACATTACACAAAACTACTCGGAAAGAAGTATAGATGAGTGTCTTAAACCAAAATCTACAAAAAGTAAAATATTTTTAAAAAATATTTTTTAATTAAAAACACTCAGTATATATATACTAGAAGTAAGTTAAAGAAAGATAATCAAAAACATTGTTACGAATATAAAATATAAAATAATAACATATTTTAAAAATATATATTTTAAAAATATCAAGCCTAAAATTAAATAAATTTTGAAAAAAATATGATCGTTGTAAATACATTGTTTTTGATAGAGAGTTTGTTCAGCAAATATATCATGTATTAATATAATAGCAAGTTAAGTAAGTGAACGGAACTAATTAGGATTCATTTATTATAAGTATATCTGTAACTCTGCTTGACATACTATAAAATAAGTTGTAATCAAGTTTTTTTTTTTTTCTGAAGGTCTGTGGCAGGCACTGATTTCACAAACAGGCCGAGTGCCTGGCCAGAACAGCACGCCCTCAGCCCATGGCCATGCCCAGGCCTTATTAGCATAACACCTGCAATCAGAGCGAGAGGCGGGGCATAAAAAGTTAACTTTGTTTTCGCGTGGCATTGGATAATGCGCCATCAATAACAATTATAGGCGAGCCATCAAAGACAGCCACTGGACGTCAGAATGTCCGGGGCAGGATATTCCAATTAATGTTGCTTCATTGAACGCTAAAACTAAACTTGGATTACGGCCACGGCTACGGCTAGAGGGAGGCGGCGGAGGCGCGGTTGTCGCGTAATTTAAATGCTAATTTTCTGAGCACCTTTTCAAGGTGCGCCGCAATGAATTTTTACTCAAACATTTTCATAAACACAAATCAAGCGGAAGGTGTTAACAAAAAAAAAAAAAAAATAAAACAAAAAAAAAAAAAGAAAAAATTTCAACCAAACAAAATATAAACTTTGATTACATTTACATTGTAAAGCAGTAGCCTCGGGCATGTGGCATGCCCCACACAGCATCTGCTGCCCCCAGATGCATATAAATAACGCATGACGCATATAAAATGCATGACGTATACGCAATATTTACTTGTGGCACATATTTTTCGTTAAAGAACTTTTTAATGACACCAATTAGCAAGTGATTCGCTGCAAGCCAAAGGATGAAGAGTTCCCCATAAGCTCTTACGATTTATTTCTTTTTTTTCAGCTCTTTCACTACACCTCCACAGCCCATCTGTCGTCTTTTTAAATGTGTTCTATGAATTTCAGTCGTCAGCCGCTGTGTAAATAATAATTATTTCTGTGCGCTTTTCAGCTCAGTTGTTGCATCAAGTTTCTCAGTAAATATTTGAAGAATATATTTATATACCTCTCCCAGTAGAGAGAGAGAGAGCGAGTTTTACTTTAACATGACTGTAAATATGTTAACTTTAAGTTGTAAAGCACAGATTTCAGTTGCTATGACAAATTTGAAGAGATTTACTTCATAAATTCATTTTAGGGAGTGCTAAAATAAACCAGAGAATCAGCTAAGTCATAAAAATTAAGAATACTTTATTCATATTGCATAATTTATATTAACTATATATAATTATAATAATCTTTACAAAGAGTACATTTTGTAATATTATCTTATAGAAAGTTTATTGCATTAAATTTTTCATAATTGTACATGAAGACGAAAAATATATAACTTTCAAAATAAACTTATTTATTAAATATTTGATCCCAAGCTACAATACAGTTATAAAATAAATGTTGTTGTATCACTTTGTTTGTAAGATTTTGTAGAAATAATTTTGATTAACTCTATAATAGACATAATACCCTAATATTAGCTCGATCTTTATTGCTGGTTCAACAGAGAAACATGTTTGATTGGATACGACCTTTAGGAGTACTTTAATGAATGAGTGTTTTGAATAATATAGAATATATATAATATGTATGTATATGTATATAAACATAATACACTCAAATCTCGATAATTTGTACCCCGCTAAATCGAAAATCACGATAAAAATTCGTTTTCAATAATTCTCGATAATTTGTATGTCTTTGTAAATCGAAAAAAAAAAAGAAAACTGATCCTCTTTCATTTTGAATTATCAGGACTCGACTGCAATACTATTTATATTAATATTTACTACTCTTCAAATATATTCAAAATAAAAGTCGCATGTACTTGAAACGTTAAAATTTATAATTAAAATAATAACAACAGAAATACACATGTGTAGGATAAATTTGTTGTCTGAGCCCATATCAGTTAAAATGAATAGTTAAATCACTGAGGTTAATTTTTCGTCTGAACTCATGTCAGTTAAAATTAACAGTAAAATTGAGTTGCATTCTCACACCTTAAAATTTAATGTCTGTCCACGTATAGCTGATGTTCATATAGTGCTTAAAATTCTTATACGCAACTTTTATGCGCTGTATGAACTCATCGATAGGGCGCAGCGAGCCGAAGAGTTTAAAAGAGTTTTCTTTTCTGTATCGACAATTTATCGCTTGAACAAATTGCAGCTTGCCTTGTTGTAGCGTCCCTTCATTATTTCCCCCGCATCGATGCCCAGATTCATGTAGGACTTGTATTCGAGTGGCCTAATTGGCGGCAGGCGCTTGGGCACCCAGATCATTGGCTGCCTCAGCTGCTCGATGCTCGTATCCAGCCTGATGCCGCATTTGCCCTGATGGAATACGAATTTGATGGGCTTGTGCAGCTTGTCGTACGGATCGCGATAATAGTCGCGATAATCTTGACATTCCAAATAGAATGAATCAATTCTATCCACATCCCCATAGTCCACAATGGGCAAACCAATCTTCGGCACGAAGCCCAATACGACGCGACGATGCTTACGGGCGCTCTTCGACACCGACCACATGTCCGTCTCGGGAATCTTCTCTAGATCCATTGTTTAGCTATCGATTTTATTGTTGTGCAAGGTTCGAGTTGGACGTGTACAAAAAAATAGCAAGTGCAATATTAATTTGATTTGAACTTGTCGGATTCGTTCAGAGAATGATATTGAAGTATTTGTTGACAGCAAAACTAACAGCTGTTGCGATGGAAATATATATGTAAATATTATATAAGTAAGCGCTTAGGTTCTTGTCAGAGTAGATCAATCCCCAATAAATAGCTTTATAATGAGTTAGTTACTGAAGGCTGAAGGTTACATAGTGTCGATCGCTTAAATTATCAATATATAATATATCGATAGCTTATCGATTTATGAATAGAAATATATTGTATCAAACTTTTTTAAATTTTAGAGTTCTGCCGATTAATTATTGTACTCTATGTTTTTTAATAGCTATAGAAATTAAATTATTATTTTAAAATTATTATTATAAATATAATCTACAATGATGTGTATCGCCTACGATATTTTAGCAAACTGTTATAAGTCGAATTTTATAGGTTTATTTCCATTTAAAAGAGAAGAACTATATTTCCTATCTTGCCTTCTAGCTATCAAAATCGATTAATTTTTATAAAATCTTTATGAAATAATATAAGCTGATTTACTAACATCTGATAAGTTTGAGAATGAGAGTGAGACTTGAATTTTCTTTATAAAATTCACAAGATTCTTAACTCACCACCTTCCATAATTTGTATATAAGGGAATCAGAGCAAGCATGCTAATCTATTATGATCTGATGATAGGATTTAATCGATAGTAAATATAATAGATAATGTTCTAATTCTATAATGTCTATAAACATTCACTTTTATCAAAATGCTATTAATTACATTCATCCTAACAATATTACAAATTTATAAATTATTTCTTCAAAAACAGTATGAATTGACCTCAATATTCAGTTATGGATTCGGCTGCTCCGGCAGCCTCCGATTATGTTGGAGTAATAGGAATAACTTCAGGGTCGATGGGCATAATAAATGTAAAAATGCCGTTAGAGTGACCTCAAAACCAGCCTACTACCAGGACATAGAAGGGGCTTTCGCCAGTGATCGAAAAGGCTGAGCAGGATGAGAGTCCTACGGATGTCGAGCAGCTGTTGACGACATAGCAAAAAGTCGTCGCTTTTGCTATTGACATTTGACAGGGGCGCGTGGGTTGGCCTCCGGCGTAAGCATTGGTCTGGCTGTAAGTGGAGCGTCGCTTATTTTTTTATTATGTGTATACATATATTTATTCATTTTTTTTTTTTTTGTTTTTTCATTCTTCTATTATTGCCTTATAATATTTTGCCATGTTTTTAGCATTTGAAATAACCGCGGGTGTGATTTTTACCCTGCTAAACGCCGCTCAATTCCCTTCGGCCTGGGGGTCGAGCTCCTGTAGTCCTGTCTCATGATTAAATTTGTGTGCGTTAAACGCTTTTAAGCTGCCTGCTTAAATATGCTGCTCGGGTAGAGCAGCGCAGAGCAGCTTCTTGATTGCATTAAAGCTGGAGCGACTTGCCTCCCCTCCTCCCCCTCTTTTGACGCCACGCCCCGTTCGGGTCGTTTTGATTGACACGCTCTTGCGGTTACCAGGATGCGGTTACTAACGCCCCGGTCACTGAGTTTGCATTAGAAGAGCAGATCTACTGCTCTTGAAAGACAACCATTAAATAATGCGTAGCTATTTGGCATTGAAGAGATTTTCTATATAGGAACAAGTATTTGGTAAATCATTTTGTTTTGTAAATCATTTGCCGAAGTAACGTCATTTTCTGTAAAGCTCGCTGTTAATCTTCGGCTTAGTAATGAAGGATACACAATGTGAAAGGAAGTGAAATATACCATTTATTTTAGGTAGAGTTTAAGTAGCTTTGAAAATCTATTTGTTAATTCGAACAGAATCCAGCTGTAGACAATCTGAGCAAAATTCGTTTAATCAAAATATCAAATCTTTATTAAAGTCTCCTGAATCTAATTCTAGTAAGAAAGAGAGAGAAAGAGCATGCAGAGTAATGAGAAAAATAGAGCGAACGGATGGCGAGATAGCAAAAAAGAGTAACCGAAGGATGTATTTAAAGAAGACGGACACTGCGAAATAGAGAAACCAATGGAGACGGAAAGAGAACTAGAGAGACGGAGAACTCACGGGAGAGGGAGATAAAGAGGGAGAGAAACAGAAAGAGGCAGTGGGAGAGATAAGCTAAAAGAAAAAGATAAATGAAGACAGACAAAAAAGAGCGAAATATAGAGGGAGAGAGAGAGAGAAGTGTTGAAGAGAGAAAGATAAAGAGATAGACAGATTAAAAGAGAGGGAGAGAGAAATAAAAACAAAAATAACAAGTAAGAAAGCTCCAGTCGAGACTGCTCGACTAGGAGATACCCTGAACCCTCCAAGCTGATATTCTAATCATTCTGCACTTCTTTTATGCACACATACATACACATGCATCCACACGCACGCATAAGCCTGCGCTCTGCTAACTGCGCAGTAAGCAGCGACTGCGCTTGGGCTGCGCTGCAGTGTGGGCAATATTATGAGAATTTATTTGTTGAATAACTTCTTTTGTAGACATACGATCTTAATGAAACTTTTAGGGCGTAATCATATGATGAATATGTGTGTACATTCCAAAGCCCAAGTCTCTAGTACTTGAAATGCGTCTTTTACAAATTGGGGGTGAAGGGGGCGTGGTATCCAAAATCTGTAAATTACAAAATCTTTGTACCGATTAACTTTATATACAACGCAAATTTGAAGACTCCAGGTCTAAAAATGTTCAAATTAGGCCAAAAAAAACAAAATCAATTTTTCGATTATTCTCGATAAAAAAGTTATCGGACGATTTATCGAAAAAATAAAGCAAACTCGTACTGCGTATGGTACTCACGAGTATGCATGCCAAATTTCAGCTCTCTAGCTCTTGTAACTTCTGAGATCGACGCACTCATACGGACGGACGGACGGACGGACGGACGGACGGACGGACGGACGGACGGACGGACGGACGGACGGACAGACGGACAGGGCTATATCGACTCAGCTCGTCACGCTGATCAAGAATATATATACTTTGTGGGGTCTGCCACGCCTCCTTCTGCCCGTTACATACTTTTTCACAAAACCATTATACCCTGATTTCCCATTTTCAATGGGTTCAGGGTATAAAAATAGCGAACGATAGAGGAAGAGAGAGAAAGAAGGAGAGCCGAAAATAAAGAGCGAGGACTTGACTCAGCTTGAAAAAAAAAATGGAAAGGGACAGGACAAAAAATCCTTCAGAAAAAAACAAAAATTTCACAAGGGAGAGAGAGAGATTGAGAGACGGATAGATTTTCAATAAAAAAGCAATGTGAAACATCAGGCGTACTGACCGAAGCTCAAAAGAACTTAAAACATAATCGTGATGATTAAATATCTAGGTACACAATAGATTAAATTAAAAACTCATAAATATAAATTGGAATATTAGCTTAAATAATAAGAAAAATCCAGTCTCATTTCTACACAGGAATTTATATGGAGTGAATTTTTATTTTATTGATTTTCGTTCTCTCAATTGCGCCTAGTTTTTTGAGTGATATATTTTTATACATCTCACAAATCTACACATAGACTTTACAATCCATTGGCTTACAATCAGGACAAGCCAAGCAAACAAACGTCTAGCCTTTCGCAGCCGGGAATGACCCGAAAGGCATTTCATGCACTGCGAGTTATTATTGTATTTGTTTGCTCAACTTTTGTTTGAGATGTCGAGTACAATGATCGGTTTAATATGTTAAGGGCTGGACTCAGTTGATGACGAGCAACATGCAACCACAACAAGTAGTAGAAGAAGAAGAAGAGGAGGAGATGCTGCTGCTGGCTGGGCATAATCAAATGGCAAACCGGATGAAAAGCAACGCCCACGCCAAAAGTATCTGAATATCTGAGCAACTGCAGCTTGGCCTGCGTCTTTTTCCTGTTTATTATTTCCACATCGCAGCTGCAAGGGGCGCACTGAAGGCGGTGGATTGAGGGGAGGACGGACTAGTCAGCGCCAGCGCGTTTCTGCCGTTCTGTGATTTACATAATGTCCTTGTCGACATCGGCAGCAGGCAGCAGGCAACGGGCCACAGGCAACAGGCAGCTGCACCCCTCGACAGCCGCCACCCCCGAAACCTTCGCTCTGACTAGTTTAAAAATATTAACTGTCAATTTGTATTTGGCAACACTTGGCTGAAGAGGCATTTGCCGCATAGCAGCGACCCCCACCCGCACCCTCACCCCCGCCCACATTCGCGTCAAGTGGAGCAGCGAAAGACGAAGTAAAACCAGAAAGCGCACTTGAAACTAGTGAAGTTCATTTGCTTGATAAAGTACTGTACTTATGGAAAGCTTAATAACTGGGCAGGAATATATGGGAAGTGTGCTAGTGCGTGTGTGTGTATTCGGTGATAGATGGTAGATATTAAACTTAATTTTATCTGGTAAACATAGCCCAATAGCAGAGGGTTAGTATATAAATAGATCTCCAAGAATATAAAATAAACATCTGAGCTCGTTTTTAAAGTAATGGAGAGCATTGAAATTTCATTAGTCATCTGTATTTTATTATTATTTAGCGAAATTCAATTTAAATTGAAGCTCTAAAACCAGTGAAAGTCTAAACAGAATATATAATTTAAAATGTTGGCAAAGAGAGATTTTTGACAAAAGGAGTTTTTCCCAAAATAATTTGTTTTTTTGTCTGTTAGTGTAATACCTTTGATCAGCCAAATTTACAAGTTACAATTATGTCTATAAGCTAACAATGTTTTATACAAATAAATGTAAATCGTTTTATAAATTAATACATTTGTAATTTTAAGTTTCACGTAGTAGTTCAACTCTCTTATTTAATAAACTCATAATTTCATAAATCAAAATCACAAGTCGAAATTGTTGCTAAAATTGCATAAAATATATTCTATGGCACATACATCACATACGAAATATATTTCTACAAGTCCAATAAAAAAATGTACGGCCACACACAAAGGCACGCCTTTAAAAATCCTTCAGACATGTTCATCAATTGCATAAAAGGCAAAATATAAATAGCTAAAGGAAAAAAACGGAAAAGTAAAATAAAGGCCAACTTTCAACTAACCGAAACTCTTTGGCAACATTTTATTATTATCTCGACAATAGTTTATCAGCGATAAAACCCTTTCGATAAGGACATAAGCACAGTGATAAGCAACAACAACAACAACAACAAAAGCGTAGACAAACAGACGATAATAATACATAATAACAGTGTAGACTCTGTCACAGTCACTCAGTCAGCACATGGAGTCGGTCCAGAGCGTCAGTTAGTGTGTGAGTGTGAGTGAGACAGTGAGAGGGAGAGAGCGAGCGAGTAGCGTACGTCAATGATGCTAATCAGAACGTCAATGGCCCACTTCGACCGACCGACTGTTCGTCCACCCTCAGCCCACTGGAGTTGGGGGTCGCAGCACGTGGTGTGCATGACTCCAACTCCAAAAGAAACAACAACAACATAAGCCACCCCCTGGTGTGTGTATGTGCATGTGTGTGATGCGTATGAGTAACGTGATAAGGGAGAACAATGCAGTAACAAGAACAACAAGAACAACAGGGGGCGCTACAGGCCACTCACGGCACTCACCCATCAGCCCAATTGCACTCACATTCCATTTCACTCAAGCTCCTGCATGCCAGCACTCTGGCTTTGCCCTCAGCTTACCATCACTCAATTGCACAGACGCTAGCTCACTCACGCATTGCGCTCAAAACTTTTGTTGAGCGAAGTTAAAAGGTCTCGATTCGCCAGCCGTCGTGCGTCGTATGGGTGCCTCCCTTCGCGGCACACAAGCACACATACACACACACACGACACACAGACGCACACGAACTGGCGCCGCAACAAGTTCGCCTCGACCTCGTGCCGGGCAGGCTCGTGATTCGTCTTCTGGCTTTGGCTTTGGCTGGCGCTCGGCTCGGCTCGGCTCGTCGCTTCCATTCCACAAGTGGCAGTCGACGTCAACGCGTTTCCGGTGCTCAGTTTATCAACGGATTCAACGCAATTTGGTCGTCGCGAGTGACTTTGTTTCGAATTAAAAGAAAAAATAGCACAGTTTTTCAAATATACACCTACTATATATATTGAGAGATATCAGAAATTAAATATAATTTGCAGGCGCAAGCAAGCAATTTGAGAAAAATATTCATATAAAATGCAAAATTATTCAGTGAAATGTGTTTGTGAATATGGCCAACATGATTGGGAAAATGTTTGATACGCATATTTCCTAAAGCTGATGAAAATTGTGATTGCTCCACTCAGTTGTGCACGAATTGTATATATTTATCGATTCATACAGTCAATAACAATATTGAAATTCAATTGAATGTAAGTAGATTGAAAAGCAAAATTAATTAATTTCCATATTATGTACAATTTATTTTTAATTATTTAATTTGTTGAATTCATTTCATTTAAGAAAAAAATTAGTAAGAACTATAATATATGTTTTTAATTATAATAATTATATAATATTTTATATTATTTATTATATTGGTATTTATTTTTACGTTTTGGGGGTTTTAGGGGTAAAAATTTCATTAGAAGGAAAGTTTCATTTAACAGAGAAAAGAGAGGCAAAAATTTAGGATTTTTCAGTTTATTTTATTTTATCTGAGAATGAAAATTATGTATCATCTTGGATGAGTCACAAACAAAGAGAATCTATTATAATAAATATATAAATTCAACTTAACTCAATTTTAATTTTATCGGCATTATGCATTATATTTCAATTTAAAATTTAATTCTGTTTACCAAACAACATTAGGAAATAATATTTATAAAATACACTTTTTTTTAAACAAAACAACTAAATATAGAGATCATATTAATAAAAAAAAAAAAAAAAAAAACAAATTTTATTAAACAAATGTATATATACATATTATTTTTATTTACTGATCGAGAGAGATTCTGGGGACAGTCTTCATCAGAAATTAATTCATAATATTTTTAAATACTATTTATTTTGTAAAGAAAGGTTTTGTTTCAAATTAAATGAGTGACTGAAAAATTATATATGTATACATAAATATATTATTTATGCCAAGTTGTAAGTTGCTAATTGTGGAAAATACAGTTTATATCTCAATAATTTGGAACTAAAAAAATTTCAAGTATCTAGCTTCAATAAAGTCAAAATGGTTTACGTTAATAGAGACAGGCGGTCGGACAGCGAGACGGACATTGCTCAAAACTAATATACTCATATCACTTTCGTGAATGGATACAACAAGGAAAACCAGAAATAAGCAGAAATAATCAAATCAAGAGTATAATTTGAATGTGTAATATTATCCAATATCCAAATAACACCCGTTTAAATTCAAACAAATTTGTAATTTCCACCATTTGCTTGACCTACTCCTTGACAAATGCGTAAGAGGAAAAGTTTCATTTTTTCGCTTTGCTTGTCAAATGCAGCTCGACATTGTTTTATAAAGCTAGCAACGACCTTTTATTCCACAAAAAAACAACAAAAACTACAACAACAACAACAAGGGCAAGAACAGCAACAGTAAGAATATTGTCGCAGAAATGTATGCTTCACTTATTTAATAGAGAGCATAATAAATATTACACAAGCGCAGGTGCTGGCTGGCTGCTCCTTAAGGACGTTTGTCAGACAAAGCCGCATAAAATCTACCGCAGTTTCAGTGTCAACAGCAGCAGCAAATGGTAACTGGAAACTGGTAGCTGTAACGGGTAACTGCAACATGTTGCATGGCGTCAACAAATCGGCTACTCATTGTCGAATAATGCAACAAACTGTGTACAACATTGGATCAACTAACTCCCAGCAGAAGTTCATATAAAATGAATTCCTGTTGATGGTATTGTATGTTGTTCTTCTTAGTGGGATGATATGGATTTAATAGCGAATATGTGACAAACAAGCGGATTTAAAGATTCTTAAGATATGTGGATAAATTGTTATAGAGATAGATGTACATGAAAATACGTGTCCTATGCTAAACACTTAGAGCAAATTTGAGTTGCAGCTATGCCGAGGAGCTAAAAATTTCCGCTATGATATCTATATAGTCAGATTTGAATATATACTGACCCAGCACTAGAGTTAATGTAAAAGTCTTCTAAAGTCTTCTTCACGGCAGATCGGAAATTGGATATAACAGCATTTGGGCCTGTAGTCAATAAAACCTCTCTGGAAAATTCTTACTATCAAATGATCAACGGATTGTTACGGATTAATAAATACGAAAAAATTAGCAAATTGTCAGAATCTCTATTAAAAATTTCTATTATCAAACAGACGTTGCTATTGCACACTGATGCCTGTAGAGTAAAGGTCTAACTAGAAACTAACTAGTAACTATTTACTAAAGTAAAAGTATATAATTTGATGCCCATATTCTGCACTTAAAAATAATTATAAAAAGAAATAAATAAATAAAAATATATATAAATTGAAAAAAAAAAAAAACAAAGAAATCCTTTACTAAAGTTTATAGACACTAGTTCTTCAATGAAAAGTGTATACTTTTTTCTTAAGTGCAAATCAATTTTATATAACAATTAAAATTATTTTAAATACATTTTTCATTATTTTTTATGTATTTATATTAGGTTTATTTTTACCATCATACACAATTCTGATATTGCTGTTGAAATGTAGGTAACATTTTGTTTGGGAATTATGAAATCTATTAAAATAAAACTTTGTAAAATTAAAAATATAAATAAATATATTAAAAAAATAAAAAAATAAATAAAATAAAATAATAATAATAAAAACATACAACATATCTATTAGAGTCATATTGTTGATACATATGTATATTATGGTAATACTATGTCAATTCAAAAAAAATTCATTTATATAATTTTATATAATAATTCATTTAATATCTAATATTTGACATCAACTAAGGGTTAACTTAAAAACGTTAAAAAATTTTTTTAGAGTACAATAAGGCATACAAATATATTATATAAAATAAATATACGAAATCATTTAAAGCCTTTATCAACAGTTGGTTAATTCTTCATTTTCTTTAATACTAATTTCTAGTAAATAAATAAATCTTAAAGGATATATCCTATTCGGCTAGTAGCTAGTGTCCCATTTTTTCCGTTTTTTTTTTTTTATAACTAAAAGCCATTATATAACATCAGCGCACAATCGCTGGGAATGTAATCCTATAACCTTATACCCATTACAAACGCTGTGAGCAGCTCGTTGCTGTTGATGTTAATGCTGTGCTGTGTGTTGTTGTTGTTGTTGTTGCTGTTGTTTTTGATGTTGCTGTTGTGTTTTAATTTCTTGTAGCATTTCTATTAAAGAGTCCAAAGGCCCAAGGAGCTTGCCACAACATGCAGTTCAATAATAGCGACACAGTCGCAGCTGCCAGTCGGTCAGGCGACAAAAGAAACGCGCCGCAAAGTGCGCGTTTTCTGTTACGTCCCGCCCGACCCACCTCGCCCCACTGACTGTTGCCCTTTTTGCTACCCCGCTTTCTTACACTGCTTGCCATCCATACCCATATCCATGACCATGTCGTTGTCCGTTGTCCGTTCTCCATTCTTCGTTGTTCAACAAGTCAACGCTTTAAATGCTGCACGCTGTTCCGGTCAAATGCTTCAATGCCAAAGGGCATAACCATAACAACGCCGCCAACATTCAGCGGCTCAGTTGTTTGGATCGCACCCCCGCTCAACCATCCCCCCACCCTACACAAAAAGAGCAAAGCGTTTACTCTCGCCGCATTTAGAAATCAACTACAATGCAATGCATTGCGTATATCCTGGCTCTGGTCCTACACGTGTTTCATAATAACTCAGCTAAACAATTGTTAACAGATTGAAAATTAAGCGCTCAGAATTAGCTGATTTCAATAATTGTCGATTAAATTGTTAATAATAGACATTTTATTATTTATTTATTTTTTTAATTTGCACGAAAGTTTCATTAAATATCAGTAAAAATAACGGAAAAGATTCATAAATTTAAAATTTCGTTTGAATATAAATAAATATGTTGAACAAATCGATGTAATTCGCTGGATCTAACACATAAAACTCTATAATTAAATATATAGACTCTCAATATCATATATCGATAAGCAATCGATCAAATTGATGGTCGATCAACTCACATTAATATGCTAAATAAATCGATTTAATGAATGACTACATAATCGATAAATGCAAAAAAAATATATAAGCTGTTATCGTATAAAACAATAGCATCCAAGACGAAGTCGATTGATCAGAAAACTTGCATAACATTCATATATATATAATTATCGATTAATATATATGAATCATGGTGATATAAGAATCATATATTTTATCGATTAAACAACAACAATTACCGAGTCATAGTATAACCAAGCCGGATGGCAAATGCTGATAATGTCACGTGCATTAATAGTTGATATCGATTTTAGATAAGCAAAACAGCAAATATGACGATTGAGGGGAAACCAATTCTAATAAGTTGAGATTGAGCACATAAAATTGACAGACATAAACAACATCAAACATAAATACTACGTGATGTCAAACCAGTTAACCAATTACTGTCAGCTCAATAGTAAATCTACAAAAATATAACGAGTAAATGTGAATGTATTGGCATAGGCATTTGATATGTCGCAGTTGAAATCGATAATTCGATATGCAGCTATGCAATATTATAATTATTTATAGTACAGCAATGTTATAACTATTTATAAAGTGGAAATAGACAATGGTCGAATTAAATGTAAATAACTCTAAACTAAGTTAATGTTATTGATAGAGTTTTAGACAATGCTAACAATGTAGACAATAGTTAATCCTAAATATATAAAAACTAGAAAAAAAATATATATATATAAATAAATTTTTTAAGATTGGTTCATCAAATTAATTTAATAACTTCTTTTTTTTTTTTTTTTGCTTTTGAATATTTTTTGTTTAAATACTGTAGGTTGTATATAGCAGATACTAATTTTTTGAGAGGCCGATGCATATTTATAAAATCGTCAAAAATAAATTAATTTTTATGAGTAATTCAGTTCCTACTTTCTTTTTTTTTTTTTTTTTTTTTGTATAATGCAGTATTTAAATTTGTATGATTACTACACTATAATATACATATATATTATATTTTTTTATTTATTGACATACCAATAGTCGCAATTTAAACAGGAGTGCTATCCGATAGTTGCATATTTCCGAATATGCTATAGTTTCTAATTTGTGGCACAGCAAGAAGTAGGAGGATTATTTTAAGGATAACTGCTAAAATTATTGTCTACAAATATTTAATTTCTTTTATTGAAAAGATTAGATTAGTCAGATTTATTAATTAGTTTATTTATACACTTTACTATTAATGAGGTGTTCTGAATTAGGTATTCAACAATTTCTTTTTATTTATTTTATTCTGCACACAGATCAGGATATTTAGTTGAAAATTAAATGTGAGCCCTTTAAAGACAGTCCATTGCATATGTAATATGAATTATTAATTGCTGACAATATTTACTTCCTTTACAGTACTTTATTGACACAATGGACGCCACTCAACTCACCGAGCTGATGGGCAGTCACGATTTCATGCAGTTGCAGCAGCAGTTGCAGCACAACAACAACAACTACAACACCGATGGCCACAATGGTCTCTCGCCGGAGTCTGTGGAGCGCAGCTCCAGACCTGTACGACGCGCCACACGACGCACCTCACAGGTAAGTAAAAATAAAACATATGAAATGGAGAAAGATAAACGAAATCAAATACAAGGGCTAAATGGATTGCAAATTGTTGCTATTGCAACTGTTCCACAGCTAAGCAATAACACCTACGATCTGGAGATGACCGATTCCAGTTCGCAGAGCGACGATACGAGCGGCGGCGGTGGCAGCAGCAACGGCGGCGGCAGCAGCACCAACAACAACAGCAGCAATCAGCTGGGCCCCGCGCTGGGCGGACAGCGTCCCTCGAGTCGCGGACGGCAGCAGAATGGCGGCAATCTAACGGCCAATGGCAGTAGCAACAACAACAACAGCGGCAGCAATAACAACAACAACAACAACAATCGTCGCCGCAAAGGCGCTTTAAATGCCAAAGAGCGAAATCTACGCCGACTCGAGTCGAACGAACGGGAACGCATGCGCATGCACAGCCTGAACGATGCATTTCAATCGCTGCGCGAGGTCATTCCGCACGTGGAAATGGAGCGACGTCTGTCCAAGATCGAGACCCTGACGCTGGCCAAGAATTACATTATCAATCTGACGCACATTATACTCTCGAAGCGCAATGAGGAAGCCGCCGCCATGGAGCTGAATGCCGGCGCTGTGGGCGGCGTGCTGCTGACGAATCTGACAGCCGACAGCAATGTGGTTGCTGCTGCCAATGGCGCCAGCAATGGCTTGTGCTTTGACGATGCTCTGACTACTGCCGCAGGCGCAGGCGCTGGCGGCGGTGCCTACGACTGTGCGCTGCTCGCTGCCAGCGACGGCACTCTGCTGAGTGCAGCAACGAGCGCCAATGCCATGCAACCGCTGCCCATGCACATGCACGCCGACCAGCAACAGCACCAGCAACAACAACAGCAGCAGCAGCAGCAGCAGCAACAGCAACAGCAACAGCAGCAGCATTTGCCACACCATCATCACACCCAACAGCCGCAAATGTTGCACTCCCATGCGCATCTAGGCAACAACATGCTGCTGCCACAACAGCAGCAGCAGCAGCAGCAACAGCAACAGCAACAGCCACCGCAGCAACCTACGCTCATACTCAATGGTGGCACCACTTTAAATGTGGGTGGCGTTGCTGTCGCTGTCGCTGTGGGTGGCTCCGGCAATGTGGGCGTGTCTGGGGGCGTGGGCGTGTTTCCCGATGTCAATGATAATTTCGATGAGCCCTTTCGGGAGTTTCTCTAAACAACCGCGAATGGGGCTAATTATGTAGGTCTGTGGTAAAATGGATATAAGTACACAAAATAGAATTTATAGCATACATAATATCCAAAATTAAACAATGGGAATATACAAATAATTAATTGAAAATAATTCTGTAAAAAATTAATTATGTAAAAAAACATTCAAGCAACAACCCAAAGTAAATTATATACCAAAACCGCTTGGCTTCAAAGGGAGCAACAGCTTTAAGTCTAGTCAAAGATCGGGGCTTTGTATCTTAACTAGCTGTCAAAATTAGCAGGCGCTTGTACATCCACTTAATTTTCCACTTAATTTCACATTAATTTTCAAACAGTTGAATTAAAAACTGCTCAAAACGCTGTTAAACTTAGCAACACTAAATATTTGGTTTGAATACAACTGTAAAAGTTAACATGCGTTTTAACATCATGTTAATTTGAGCATTTCCTGAAGATTTTTGAACAAAAAAAAATACACATTAAATTCCTTTAATAAAGGGAGTTGTTCAAAAAACCTCAATAATAGTTGTTTTATTTTAATTAAGTTGCAAAAATAAAAACTTTGTAAAATTGAAAAAAAAAATTATTATAATAATAGTAATAATTGTAATGCCAATAACAAAGCCGACCGTTGTGGTGCAAATTTCAAATACATACGCAATTATTCAAAGTTGTTAATATACATATATATACACACACATATATATTATATTTACCTATATATATGTAATACTTTAAGCTTAAATGTAATAAATATTATTTAGAAATGTAGCTCAGATTAAAGACGCAACAGAAACGGACGAATGGAACACGAAAAATAAATGAAACAAAAAAAGTTGATTAGCATAGCAAAATGAAACAGGAAATACGTAGCTCATATATTTCTATATATGTATATACATACTTATACATATATATGTATATATATACCAATATATATCTATCTACGCATTAACAATTGGCAGCAATAGCAATAGCAACAAAGACGCAGCATCAATTAACGCTAAATAACTGTGCATTGGGGAGGTGTTAAGTAGATGTTGGAATGATGCCGCAATGGCGACCCAATGCGACGCCAGGAATGGAACAGCTAGAGCGACGCGTCGCTTAGTTAATTTACCACCCATGATCATTTTAATGCACTTGAAATTTAGTGTTGTTGGAATAGCCAGCATTGGCGGGGGGTGGCAATGCGGCAGGAGCAGCAGCAGGAGCGGAGCAGGGCTGGGCACAGCAATTAACACACTAAAACCGTTGATAGCGGACCCATTGAAATTGGCACACTTCCGTTGGTGCGTCGCGTCGCAGGTTAGAAAGAGACGGCGCATGGATGACGTGCGTACGGTAAACACTAATAAAAATAACGGTGCCCAATGGGTGGTGTGTGTGTGTGTGGGACTTAGCAATAATTAAGTGAAAAATAGTAGTTAGGGTGGATGTCAACTTAAGCTTGTTGATTATGTTTGATTAGTCAAGATTTAGTCAAGTTAAATGGGATTTGGAGAGAGCTGCTCAAATGCTCAACTTTAGTTGGTTTTTCGATTTCGAATTCCATGTAGTTGTAAGTCTAATACGAGACGATATCGATATTTATTTGTAGGCAAACGGACAAACAGGGCTGCATTTCGAAAAACAAACAAAAAACCACGGAAATTGAACGAAACCCTGTGAACGAGTTCTTCTAGTCAAAATCAGTAAAACAAACTTTAACAAACCCAGTATACCCTGATTTCCCATTTTCAATGGGTTCAAGGTATAAAAAAATGCAATATAGGCGAGTAGTTTAGTTGTGTAGTGAATTATTAAGCTATGTCTATTATAAATCAAATAAAATACAATTTATAAAACAAAGAAATATTGTGAAAGAATACTTAAAATACTTCTGTTAGTCTCAATTTATATAATGTTAAGGATTTGGTCTAGATGAGCATTTGGTGTGTAGAAGAAAATAGTAGGACGTATTTGTACGTACATACATACATATGTACATATATGTATGTTCTACATACATATACATACATACACACAATTCTATATAAATCTGTAAGTGGTGTATATGTATGTGCATATATTCCGGTTAAATTTATGTATCAACACTGTATAGAGTATTAATGATATATAACTGCGCCTAAATAATTCAAGTTTATTTAATAAAGTCATGAAATAATTGCATGTATTTCAAATATTTGAAAACAAAAGTCGCATTATTCATTAAAAAATTAATAGTACTTTTAAATTATGATCAACAGTTTCCATAAGGTAAGTTTCATAAAATTAAATTTGGCATACCTGTGGATGATGTAAAAATTGATCTAGTTTACAGTTTTCTGCTCTTCTCTTCAGATTCAGCTTCAGCTTCATTTTCGTTTTTGTTTTGATCTTTCGATTGCAGGCAACAAATTGCATCATTTTTTAACAGCGTTTTAACATTATATTGCAAAAGCTCGCGACTTATAATATCAGCGAGCTGATCAACATTGAAATCGTACTTAATTAAACGTAATAAATAAACGAATTTATAAAATATAAATCTAATACAAAATATTTGGCCTGCGCTTTGGCCGCGAGCACAACGAAACTATCGACACATTTAAAAATATCGTGAGCAGCAGCGCTGCCAGACAGTTAAAAATACGTACAATGCAATATCGGTGTAAAAGCTAGAAGTTTCAGGCTATCGACAGCCGCCACAATTTGAATTTTTTAATAATAACGGATGTAAATGTATTATTTGAATGCTATATATAATGTTAATTAAATGTTACATTAAAAATTTTTCTATATATTATATTTATAAAGTTCATTGATTTCATTGCACAGCCATAAACAAGAATTTTGTTGAGTCTATCGAGTATGTGATAAACGCGCCCGCTCTCTTTCTCTCTCTCTCAGGCATTAAAACCGCTCTCTGTGATGTGCTCTTTGCAGCTGACACGCAAACCGAGTAACGGACCTGCGCAATGCGCTCCACAGCAATAACCAAAACAAGATTTTGTGTTTGCCTTTGCATTATGTTTTTGCGCCTTGCGACTATAACAACGCGATATAACCCGTCGGGTAAAGAAAAAATCAACATATATACAAGCGCTTTTTTTCAAAAGTAGACAAACTACAGAGTTGTGATTAGTTAATTGCAAGCCAAAGTGAGTATACAAATTTAAAAGTAATTTGCTGTGACTAACTAAGAATAGTAGATAAGCGTGTGTGACAGTGTTTATATGCGTGTGTGTGTGTAGAAATTAGGTAAAGTGCCAGAGGTAGCTGGTGGAGTGCAGTTATTTCTATTTTTCAGGTTCACTGCCTGCTTCCGTTCTACTTAGCTGGTCTTTTGTTTGTTGCTCTTCTTTTATGCTTTTTCTCAAGACGCTGCCAGATTCATTTGAGTCTGTACACACACACGCGCACACATGTATATGTATGTATATATGCATTTATGTATGTTCCTGTGGGAAACTAGTTATATTGAGAGGAACACTGGTACGCAGCATAATAAAAATAAAAACAAAAGCAACCAATAGTTGCATTTGATGCTGATCAAAAATTCCTGTACACGCATACCGATGTCTGCATTTCAAGGTGTATATATATGTGTGTGTGTTTGTATGTATGTATGCGTTTGGATTTGCCGCTTGAGTTCGTTACAGTTTGTTAACCTCTGACGGTAGCCGTTGCCGTTGCAATTGGCATTTGGTCACACTCCGCTCCAATTCGCTTGTTGTTGTTACCACTGCAGTTTTACAGTTGTTAACACTTTCCTCTATTACGTTTTAATTTTGAAATCTAATCAAAAGCTCCCACGCATACACCCACACGCACGCACAGTGGTCAGCTTGTCTGCTCCTGTTTAATACCCGTTAGCCATGTCTATAGGTAAATTTCCGGAATTAGCTGATGGCACGCAACCCACCTGTGTGTATTTGTTGTTTTTGTTGACATGCACGCATACATATATATATATATATATATATATATATATATATATATATATATATATATATGTATACATATATACATTCATATGTATATACTTTTTGTATATTTGTATATTTGCTTCAACATCGCAGCCCACTGACCCCAACAAATTCTCCCATTTGATTATAAACTCGACAATAACAATTATTCTAGTGTGTCAAGATCTCATTAAATTTAATTATTGAACTTAATTTTTATTTCTTGTTTGGGATTGTAATTTTTTTTGAATATATATATGTCTATACTATTTTTTTATTTCGGTATATTTGTTTATTATTATAAAATATTTTTATTGTAGATATATATAAAAAAATAAAAAAAATGGAAAATTTTGAATAGATATGGAGAAAAAGAATATATTATTTTTAAAAAAAGTAAAACATGATATATATTATATAAAATCATTTGTTTTGAATAATCTAACATATTCATTTCAAAATTCAAGTCTCTAATGTTAAAACTCATTTACAAAGTCTAGTCCCGAAAATGAGAACAAATAATAATTATATATGTAACTCATGTTTGTTACACTCAAACCACTGTGCAATTTCAACACGTCCACAAATTATTGACAAGGTATTTTTTTCCTACGACGCGTTCTATTGTCCTGTTTACCTGCGTCAGTAGCAGCAGCAGGTAGACCGCTGAACAGCTGAACCTTTTCACTTCGGGCTATGTTCTCTTTATAGAAACTAATTCAATCAATCCCCCAAATGTCCAGCTTTATTAACCACTTCACTTCCACCCGCCGGTGACACAATTTCTGGGCGATCGATTTTGAGACGACTTTCGCTACGATATATATATGTTTCTCTTCTATATGTTTGGTTTATTCATGCTTCGCAGTGGGAAATTATGCCTATTGCGTTGTCCGACTAATTGGAATTGCGACCTATTCTAATTGGAGAGTTCAAATAGGCGGACGGACAGACGCACGTATATGGCTTGCTTAGACATAATTTACTAGAAATAAAATATTTTATGGATTTGATGGTGAGCGTAGTTCTATTAAATATCAAGAAAAGGTTAGAGGGCAGAAGTGAACGTTCTTATATATTGTGTTTGGGTATAAATGAAATAAATGACGTAGGAATTTGAAAAGAGATTCAAATCGGGTATATATATAAATATAAAGTTTAGAACAGAAAAAGATTTTTCATTTCCAAAATTGGACAAATTTCTAAAAAGAGGTTTAAATATTTATTTTTTAATTAACAAGCATTCTAAAAATTAAAAAACAATAAAATTAATGCCTATTTAAAAATTTTTAAAGTAACATATATAACTTATTTTTAAATTGAATTTCTTACAAAATTAAAAATCCATATGTAATAATATAAAATAGCAAAATATTAAAATAAAAAAAAAATAAATAAAATAAAAAAAAAAATATATATATATATATATCCTGATATACAAAAGAATGCAGTATATTTTTCTATATACATATAAATGTATATATACATATGTATAAATATAATTTAATAAATATTTTGCACTTATGTACATCGAGAATTTTCAAGATAAATCAATTCTATATATACAATGTAATTAATGAAATAATATGATAGATTGTGAAGATGAAGCTAAATAAAACATTCTTAAGCTTTAGTTCTTAAACAAGCACAGTCTATAGCTATTAAGAAACTGATATTATAAATAGGACGCTTAAACTATTAAGAATTTAAAATCTCTGAAATTTATGCGTTAAAGATGAAAATGTGCAGGGGCACTGAGTAATATGAATATCTCATGAGCTTGTTGACGCCTACTTTCATGCAACACATATAAATGTCAGCAATAACCCATTAACCTTTTTACCCATTTAAAATAGATTTAAAAAAAATTTTTTGCTTGGAAATTACTTTTGGTATGTGCTCTATTCCCTAATAGGCGACATACAGCTGCACAGATCTCCACGCTCTCTTTCTGGGTTTGTTGCACGCATTTTGAACTGATTTGTATGCGAGTTGCATGCAGCGAAATGTTGAGAGCCCATCACGTCCTTGCCACCAAAACAATGCATTCAGCGAGGCCGAGCAACAATTCGATATAATAGCAAATAATAATGCGGCAAGAACTAGGCCAGAACACTGTGAAAAAGTGGCTAAATGCAGGCGAACTCATTTCTATACGGACTTGGCCACATTCGTTGAGGGTTGTTGTAGGGTTAATCCGCAGCCAGACGACGCTAGGCACAGGTGTGGCACAGGTTGGTGGCAGATGGCAGGTGGCAGGTGGCAAGTGGCAAATAGAGACACTTGGACATCGTTATGGCTGGTCATGGGGGAGGCGCTTTGCGTGTCTGTCACAGATTTGGGGGTTGGCTCCAATAACTTTCCCCTTCGTTTTGTGCGGTTGACCATACACACACATATTGATTTTTATTCTATTTTTTAGCCCCCGCCATTTTTTTTTTGCCTGTTTTGATTAATATTTTGCCCATTTCCTTGCAGTATCTAGACGGTGTCCGGTGTGAAAGGTTCTGACCAACAACAATAAAAAATAAAGAAAAAAAAAAAAATGGCATCCGGCGGCTTGACATGTGTCAAATATATAACTTTCTTTTGCAATCTGCTGTTTGCGGTAAGTTGGCAGAGTGTGGATAATAAATGAATAATAGACCATTATAAATCTCTATATGTCTCTTCCTATAGCTCACGGGTCTATTGATCCTGTTGGTGGGGGCAATGGTGCAGCTGAACTATGCTCATTATTCGAACTTTGTGAGTGATCATATCTGGACGGCGCCCATTATACTGATGGTTGTGGGCGCCGCTGTGGCATTTATCTGTTTCCTGGGCTGCTGTGGCGCATTGAAGGAGAACAGCTGCATGATACTCAGCTTCGCCATATTGGCGGTTATAATATTCCTTTTGGAAATTGGTCTGGGAATCGCTGGCTATATCAAGCACGCGGGCCTGCCGCAGCTAATGGAAACACAATTCAATACGACCATGAAGAACTATAAGGAACGCGATGACTATCGTGATGCCTGGACTTTGCTGCAAACCGAATTGGATTGCTGTGGCACAAACGGGCCCAACGACTGGGATGCCATCTTTCCCAACAAGACTTTGCCCCCAGCCTGCTGCAAGGTGATCAATCTCAGCGAGGCCAAGGAGTGCACCACCTTGCATGCCGTGCAGCAGGGCTGTCTGCAGAAGCTTTTGCACATACTCGACTCAAAGACTTTGATACTGGCCGGCGTGGTGCTCGCTGTGGCAGGCATACAGGTGAGCGAGATATATGCTATATATATTATGATTAAATGACGCTAATTTCTCTCTTCTATTCTGTTATTTAGCTGCTCACCATACTATTTGCCTGCTGCTTGTATCGTTCGTTTCGCCGCAGCTACGATCACGTTTAGGCTGCGTAGCGAGGATCCCATCTATCGATTTTAAAAGCAGAAAGCAAGACAGCCCCTTAGTGTAGTCTGTAGTTTTGTCACATGCATGCGATATAACTCGTTGCCGTCTCTCAAGAGAATATTATATAATAATTATAATACTCAAACAATAAGAAAACACACAAATCACAACACATTCTCAACTCACAAATTCATAACTTGCATTTTTGTCAATCACTGTTAGCCCAGCATTCTAAGATTTAGTTTTTTAACTATGCATATACATACATATATATACACATATACTCGAAAACTTGTTAATGTTATTCCCAGCTCAGTTGCGCTGAGCTCTATATACATAAGATACTCCAACTTGTATATCTCATAAATATCTACCTATGTTTTATTGTTTTTTCATATTAGTTATTTTTACTTACTCCATTCCCATTCACGCCATCGCAACATACCCAGTAGGCATATCAATCCAACCACATAACTGTGTCATCTATTTACACTTTATACCGACTGTTTCGAAATTGATTTTACAAAGTGTCCTTGAAACAAAAGTTTTGATATGTAATGTACATTTAATTGTATTTTCAATTTTTGCAATGTATATGCGTGTGTCTGTGTGTGTATGGCCTCTAGCCCTAACCTAAAGAAATCCCACCCATTTGCTAATTGTTCTCTTTTATATACCCTGTAGACCTTGATGCAATTTATTATATACACATGAACAGAACACTGCATTTTACACACACACGGCAATATTTTTAGCAATACACAAACATGCCCAATATACATATATATGTATATTAATTGATATATACAATGAATATCTATGTGACTGTATTTTTATTCGTATTCATATTGTAAAGTAAGATATCGAAAAAAGACATTTGGGAGAATTTTACATATCTTGGCAAGTCCTTGAAAAAAAAGAAAGAATCTGAATTAGAGTAAAAAAAACTGAAAGCGAATTTACAGTTTCAAATCAAGATAATTTAAATTAAATTAATTAAGCAGTGTGCTTATTGAAAGCAAGTCTCAAACTGAAAACTAAATATGCATATTACAATGTTAGATTCTGTAATCTGAAATGAAAAAAAAATTCAAGCAATTGTCTTAAATAGCACGATTTTTTAATTCTCAATATGCATTTCAAATATTTATTTTAAATATAATGTGAGTTCAAATGATTGTGCAGCACTGAAAAACTTATGAATCAATAAACGAACAAATGATAAAAATAATTTATTCTGTGTGTAAATTAATTTTATATAGCGAGTAAAAGCTGATTTCTGTTGGATGAATTGTCAAGTATGTCAATTGCGGTGCAGCTTAAGATTTGATTATCAATGTATACATATATGGAATATGTATACTCTACGGACAGAGGTGAAGGATCGTACTCTTAGAGAAAACTCAAATTGCTAAAAATAAAATAGGTATTTTTTATAATTAAGTTATTCCATTATTAGCAAGTCTATTAGAGAATCGAATATTTTCTCTACATGTTATTTATTTACTTATTTAGTACTTTTTCACCTTTTTATTTTTTATTTGGTAAGGTTTATCAAATGTTCATGCTTCCGTTTTTTGTTTAAATTTTATAGCTTGTTCATCAATATACATTTAATTTTAATTTTAAACTATAATTTATTTTTATGAAGTTTCTCATTTCTTAAATTTTTAGTATGGATAATAAATATTTGTCTATGCTTATTTCCCATAAGCAAAATATATATTTTAACATACTTATTTTTTTTTTAAATACATATATTTTTTATTTTTTGGTTTTTTATTTTATTTTTATTTTTTACATTTTTATCAAAGCTTAAAGAAATATATAATATATAGAATAAAATATAAACATATAAAATAAATTTTGATTATGAAAATATTTGATTGCCATTATATTAATTATAAAATATATAACTTAGTGCAAAACTGAAGAATATGTTAAAAAAAAAATTCTATATACATATATTATCTAGTACATTTTTATATCATTCGAAATTCACACCCTCTCTCTTATGTGTGTATCATAGCATTGCGTTTCCAATCAACTTCTTATAATATATGTATACATATACATCACAGTATATGGTTGTCCCTAACGATTTCAGTTTGCTGTTTGTTCAATAATAATAAACAAACCTAACAAGCGCCGTCAACTACGCCAACAAATTCGTTAGACACATTGCAGCAAACAGTAGGAAACGAATTGCGTTTCTGAATATCAGTAATCAACTAAATATATAAATATACATATACATATATATAGATATATATATATTGTAAATGTAAATTTTTTAAATATATATATTATAAATAATAATGTCACAAGCCGTTGCCGCTGGCGCTGCAGCGCCTCGCAAGGAGGTAACCGGACTGCATCGCATGACCCAGCAAGGATTACGAGAACTGTGCAAAAAGGATAAACTATATCAGACGCCGCGTCTTAACGATGTACTCTACTTGCACTATCAGGGTAAACGAGGGGATCAATAGGATACTAACTAAAATTAACTTTCTATTCAATTTCGCATCATATTGCAGGCTATCAGTATATCGAGTGCCTGGATGAGTATACGGAACTCAAGTGCCTGTGGCTCGAGTGCAATGCCATCTCGGAAATCGAGGGCCTGGAGAAACAGAGCAAGCTGCGCTGTCTCTTTTTGCAGAATAATCTTATTAAACGCATCGAGAACTTGGGCTCATGTCCATTACTGGATACGCTGAATCTTAGCTCAAATCACATACGCTTAATTGAGAACATCGGCACAGATGTACTGCCCGTCTTGAATACCCTTAACATATCGTCCAACTATTTGAAGGACAGCGAGAGTCTCGCTCGTCTGGTGGACTGTAAGACCCTGGCCGTGCTAGACTTGTCCAATAATCGCATCGATGACATTTTGGTGGTTAAGATCTTCGAGAAGATGCCCTGTTTGAAGGTCTTAGTGCTACACGGAAATCCTGTCGTTTCACGTTTACCACAATATCGTAAGACTTTGATTCTAGCCTGTGTGAGTATGAATGATTTTTTTTTTTTTTTCAATAGTTTATGATAGTTACAAAGCTAGAAATATGTTGCATATTCATAAATGCCACTAAAAAATAATTTTAAAGAAAATTTTATATAAAAATTTGTTTATTAAATTAAAATTTTTGTTTGCTAAACTTTTAAATATATTTTATCTAATTTGTAATCTCCCACACCCCCAGAAAGAGCTAACCTACTTGGACAGTCGCCCTGTGTTTCCACGTGATCGTGCCTGTGCTGAGGCCTGGTAATACATAAATATTATTAAATATAGTATTATTCCAAATGTGAGCTAAAGAAATAACAAATTTGTATTCTTATAATGCAGGAAACGCGAGGGTTACGAAGGTGAGCGAAAGGAAAATAGGCGCTGGAATCGCGCCGATCGTAAAAAAATGCGTGACAGTGTCAACTGTAAGTAGATAGATAATATTCGTAATATATTTATGCATAATCTTAAAATTCTAACCTTTTAGACACCATTCAATTGCGTAATCGCCATCGTCCAGCGGATCAGCAAGATGCATTGATTAGCTCAACCGATTCGGAAGCAGAAGCGGAAGCCGATAAAGGCGCTGAAAGGACACGTGTCAAAGCGGATCTAGAATACGGCTGTGTGGATGACATATGGAGTGAAGTGTCTGGCGATAATAAGGAGGAGAACGAAAGCACGGACAGTTCACGTATAGCCGATGAGGCTACTGGCTCCCAGGATGAAGAGCTAGCCGAGCATATTAGCAACCGACGAGCAAAGCCTTTAGACGGTCGTCCGAAGGTGCTATACGAATCCCAATTTGCTGACAATGAGGAAGACGCTCAAAAGGAAATCAATAAGGGGCTGGCTGAGGAGGTTGAGAATACTAATGATAATGTGGTGGCTCAAAAGGAAGTCAATGAAACGGATGTGAAAGCTGAGGAAAAACGTGGTGTGAAACGTTTGCTTATAGAGGAAGTTAAGTTAGAACCACTTGATGTGGAGTGCAAGGCAGCTGAAGTGGAGAAAGAACAGGCTGACAAAGCTGGCGAGGCAGTCAAAGCTGACAAAGCTGACGAGGCTATCAAGCATGACGAGGCTAAAGAAGAGGGATCTACAGAAGAAAAGGAAATAAATCCAGAGGTTAAAGAAGCACAAGATGAGCTGAAAAATTTATTAGATGAAGTTGAGTGTAAGGAAATACCATGTATTGTAACTGATGAAGTAGAGGCAAAGCAAATACCAGCCCTTGTAGATGATAAAGCAGAGGATTCAGAGTCTAAGCAAATACCAGCTCTTATAGCTAACGAAGTAGAGCCAAAGCAAATGACAGCAGTCGCAACTGAGCCAGAAAGCGGATCTGAGTTGGATCAAACTGCCAGAGCTGAACTAGATAAATCATGCCAGAAATTAAAAGCTATAGCTTTGAATGAAGGTGGAGATCCAACGCCTGAGCAGATCAAACAGAATGCCATAGACAGAATGTATGAGTCCTATGGAGATGAGATATTTGTCGAGCAGCCCGAGTTCAACAAGGCAATGCTAGAGCCCGAAGAACCCAAAGAACGCCAAGAGCTTAAGGCTGCCAAAAAAGAGTCAACCGGAAATATCACAACAAACAATATAATAAAGACTAAGGAGCAATTGGAATATGAAGCGGAGTGCATAGAGGCGAACGAGATTGTGGAATATAATATGCAAGAGCTGAGCAGTCAAATGGATGAGGACCTGAAGGAGTTGAGCCAGCCTCTGGAGGAAATACGAGCTACGCAGGATGAATTACAAAAGGACGGCAACAACAGTTCCGATGAGGAGAAGGAGCAGGATAAAAAGAAATGCATTGAGCTGACAACAGTGACGCATTCTCTGCGCATCATCGAGGAGTTCAGTGTGCGACGCGAGCGCATTTGCGCCCAGGAGGAAGAGCAACAGAAAGTTCAGATTGAGGAGCTAGAAATGGAGAAGGAAAAGGAAGACGAATTGGATGCGGCGTTTGCCAAGGCTCTGGACTCTTGCACAGATGATGTGCCCATGCGAGTCTTTGGCGAGGGCTGCGATCAGCCCAGCCACGAGTGGCACAAGGAAGAATGTATGCGTCAACTGACCATAACAGAAACTCGAACAGAGCAGCACGAGGATGAGGAGATGTTCAAGGTGAAACCATTGAATGCAAATAGTTGCGCCGAGCAAGCGGAATTAATTTGTGAGGAAATGAGTCAGAAACTGGAGGCCGAAGAGAATTCGCTGCGAGAACTACTGCAGCAGCTAGAGGATGAGACAGATGTCCTATACGACATCACGAGCGCCGTAGAGGACGAGGAGCTCGAGAAGCTGCCGGAGCCACCAGTCGATGAGGTTTGCGCGGCGCTCATCCATGACCTAATCGACGAGCTGCAGTATCAGGAAATAATCAATGGACAGAACATTAAATGCTTTGATTTCGGAGTTATTGAATCGGATGAAGAATATAGCTACTCAGCGGATCCCCAGACTCAATCGATAGTGCCACCCGAGCTGGAGGATCCAGCCGGTGGCAAATCGTTGCGCGAGTGTCTCGATGCCTTCGGCAATTTTCTCACTTCTGTCAAAGAGCGCAAGAAGGAAAGAAAGTTAGATAGAAAGGAGACAAGTAGCTCGGAGAAGGTGAGTGCAGCCAAGGCGCTGCTGAAGTCAAAAATGAAAAATGCCTACATGGACGAAAGTCCCCGGGAGGTCGAGGCACAGCTGGCTAAGCAGGAGGAGAAGCGCAAACGTCGCGTTGCGGCCATGGCTGACCGTTGTTTCTCCAAGCGCGACAGTTACGAAGACACACTCGAAGTTGTGGACAATAAGCTGATGATTGTGAAGAAGGATACCGGCGAGATCCAAGATCTGCCGCCGCCGCCAGCGCTGATTAGTGATACGGAGAGTGAGTCGGACAATGACTCGTCCGCTGGCAACGATCCCGATGCCTACGATACTGCCGAAGAGATTAACGAGAATAAATCAGAAAGCCCAGAGAATAGAAATTTACGCGCTAATTGGCCAAAAGCCGACCCAGCTGAATTGGAGCTAAGCCAGGCATCGTTATCCCTCAAGGATGGGGACGGTGTGGAGGATCAATCAATCGATCAGTTCTATTCGCTGGAAGCGAGAGCCGCCTTTAATTCTTTAGACTCCGAGTTCCTAGACAAATTGGATCTGCAAAAGGTAATCGGCGTGGATGGCGAAATAACTGTGGAGGGCATGCGCAGCTATGACGAGTTGACAGCCGATGATGTAGTACAGAAAGCTGAACATCCTGGGGCACTGGTGAAACAAGATGAAATGCTCAAGGATCTAATCGAACGCCAGCATCTGCAGGAGGAACGCGAACGTCAGATGGAAGAGTTATCGAAGGATTTGGGGGCGCATAAATTGAAGTGTAAATCGATAACAGATCAACTTGAAAGCGAACTTAAAGAGGCGAAGGCTACGACGAATTTCCTACAAATGTTAAACAACTTGGAGTGTCCCAAAGAGGAGGAGTTGGGAGAGAAGAAACCGACAGGAAATTTCCTAAAAATGTTGAACTGGGGCAGTCCAAAAGAGAAAGAGTTAAAGGAGGATGCCATGGAGGAGCAACAGCAGCAGGAGGAACGAGATGAGGAGCTAGACAATGGCCAGGAGTATCCTACCATACAATTAACGCTGGGTGCTTGTAAATTATGCGAAATAAAGAGTCAAGTTGCGAATACAAAAGATGAGGAGGAAGAAGCAGCTGAGAAGGCTAAAGCAGCAGCAGCTGAGGAAAGTGAACTTAAGTTAGAGGAAATAACGGCGAACAGTGAGCAAGTAGATGAGAAAGCTGAGGAAAAATCGAGCAATGAAATGGGTGAAAAGTCAGAAGGTAAACCCACCCCTACTGTCAGTGGCAACATAGATGATGACATTATATCGGATGCATCGACGGACTATGAATCAGGCGAGGATATAGCCGTTGTGGAGCCCCCGCGACTGCCCGAGGGTGCGCTCACTGAATTGTTTAGCAATCAGTTCGACGAGGATGGCCTCAAGCTGGAGCGTGAGAATGAAGAAGCACTGCGTAAAAAACTATTCAGTTTGCCGCTGAGAGCTTGGGCCAGTCACAATTCCATAGATAAAGTCGGAAATATGGCTAAGGAAAAACAAGTTTCCGAATCAGCGGAGACAACTGATGCGGATGATGAAAGCTGTGAGGTGGATGCTGAAAGCTGTGAGGTGGAAGCGAATAAGGAGTCTAAAAAAACTGCAAACGAAGACGATGATGACACGGAATCGGGTGGCGCCATCGACGAGCTGGCGCGCAATGCCAAGCGTCAGTGGGCGAAAATCTCACAGAAATTGAGTGAGTTCATCGAGGCCGACGATCTGAAGCTATTGGACAAGAGTCAGTTCAATGAGGAGAACAGCGATGGCGACGATCAGGAAGATGAGCTGGAGGAGAGTCTGAAAAAACTGAATATTATTTACGAAGAGTGCGAGGCACAGATTAAAAACGCTAGACCCGAATATATGCAAGTCTGGCACGACGAGGAAGAAGAGGCTAATGCACAAGAGATTGAACAAGCACGGCATGATGAAAGGGTTGAGCTAGAAGAGGCTGAAGAGGCAAACGAGCAAGAAATTGAGCAGGCACGGGCTGAAGAAGCTGAAGAGCCAGGAATCGATCTAGACAAGACTCTAGAAGCTAATGAGCTAGAAGAAACTGAAATAGAAAATGAGCAAGAAACTGAGCTAGAAAATATACTAGAAGCAAATGAGCAACAGCTGGAAGAAGAAGAAACTGAAGAGACTAAAAAGCAAGAACTCGAGCAAGGTGAAACTCTAAAAGCTGAAGAGCAAGAGCTTGTCTTAAATGAAACTGAAGAAACTAGAGATCAAGAAGCGAAAGTTGATCATGCCGAAGTCAAAGAGGATAAGCGGAGCACAAATCTAGAGCCAATAGGCGATGACCAGCCGTTGCTCAAGAATCCATCGAAACCCCCCATAATACTTGATTACTTTGAAGATAATACCGATACCGACAGCTTCCATACAATACCCGAACTGAAGACCGAAGAAATTGAATGTAATCTGGAAATACTCGACGATGATGCTATAGTCAAGGAGGTGAGCGTCAATGCCCAGGTCACCTATGAGTTGAAAAAGTAATTGAAATTCATGTTGATTTTAACTAAATAAATGAATAAAATTGTATTATACAATTCAGTGTGTGTTGTTCGACTAGGCACGTGTAGGAAACATTGCGAACCCGAACCCAATGATAACATTTCCCAAGGGAGAGCTGTCCACACGAAACAAAATCCAAAAACTAGTTTGAACCGCCTTAAATAGCAAAAGGCAAATGAAAAGTACAAACCACGTACATGATTTCTAAATATATATTAAAAGTGCGAAAGATTAGAGAACAATATTTTATTATTTACTTTTTTTACTGCCCGATCGATTAATTATCAAAATTGGCACATCCTGAGCCACTTGAAACCGGTTTGCCCAGAGCGCTGAAACCGGTTTTTTTTCTTTGTTTAGGTGACTTCGGCGAGGGCACTCGAGCAGGTTATCATCGACGTCGCGCCTTATCAATTCGAAAATAATGTATGGAAAAAAAATAAGAATGTTGCACTATTCCCATAGACGTCCAAACATCAGCAGCGAGCAGCTGGAGAGTGCGTGCACAGTTTATTGGACTCAGCAGAATTCCACATGGATTGATGTCTATTGCATAATACAATTGAAATTCATTTGCATATAGTATAAGAACATCGAAATTCACTCAGCTGACAACATCTATCAGTAAGGAACTCTCGAGGGGGTCATATACATATATAGCTGTACTTAATTTCATTTTTCGGAAAACAAATTTCGTTTATTTAAAGAAATTCTTTAGCGATTATAGTCGTCACAATAAAGAATATATTGAATCCAGTTTGAACCAGTTCTATTTCATGAATTTTGATAATCATTTTATTTTGGACATTTTACAATCTTATCTTTCAGGCAAAACAGCTGAATAACTGGGCGAGGGGGCCAAAGTAGGTCAGTGGTTTATCGGTCAAGCAAAAACTTTTCCCTTACTATTCTGTTAGTTTCGACGGAATTCCGTCTGATACAAATTCATTGAGAAATCGCTGGGGCTAAAGTTTGTTGTCAATTGGCGGAAAAGGAAGTCATTCTTAAATTTAATTAAAATTTAGAAGGAAGGAGCTCTTAATATAGTAATACATACTTCACCTGTGAGTATTATTATAGTTGGGAGTATTTATATAAATACCCGAGAGGAGCTAAGAATGTGCTATTTAGAAGGAGAGTTAGATGATACAATGAGATAAGTCTGTAAAGGCCTATGCAGCAGAGGATATCCCTGCCGGATGCTAAGAAGCGCACAATATAGCAAATGTCCTGGGGCAATGAGTATTAAACGAAATCGAATCAGATATATAAATAACATCAAGCTCATGATATATTTACTAGCTTGCTCCAAGATACAAGGTACATCTAATTTAATAAAATACTGATAAGACATAAATTCAACATATATAAAATATAAATTCATAATTAAATTAAAATACATAAACTCGTTATTTTGCTTAAAGCATTTTCAATCAATCGCCACGCCTATTTCTAGGCATACAACGAGCCAAATTGCATAAGCACTATCAGATAGGTAACCATGGCCGTGAAGATCTGCAGAAATATGTTAATTGAGAATAAATATTCTTGCTACAGATAGAACACACAACACCCACCGACATGAGCAGATTATAGTCAATATTCATAAAGCCCTGGGCGCTGATCGTCAAAGCATCCTGCTCCACTTGCATAGCGAATTCTGCAAGAACCGCAGTGTAGGCCAAGGGAGGCGGCACCGCCTGGCACTGTGCAGCACAGGCCAGACCCCTAACATGACCGCCTATAAGCATGTGCTATATAGATATAGATATAGATATAGATATAGATATAGATATAGATATAGATATAGATATAGATATAGATATAGATATAGATATAGATATAGATATAGCTATAGATATAGATATAGATATAGATATAGATATAGATATAGATATAGATATAGATATAGATATAGATATAGATATAGATATAGATATAGATATAGATATAGATATAGATATAGATATAGATATAGATATAGATATAGATATAGATATAGATATAGATATAGATAGATATAGATATAGATATAGATATAGATATAGATATAGATATTAGATATAGATATAGATATAGATATAATATAGATATAATAGATATAGATTAGATATAGATGATAGATATAGATATGATATAGATATAGATATAGATATAGATATTAGATCGCTATAGATATAGGATAGATATAGATTATAGATATCGATAAGATATAGATATAGATATATTAGCTATAGATCTAGTATAGTGTAGAATAGATGGTAGACTGTCGACTTCGATATACTCTCGTTGCTATCACTTGGCTATCGGTGAGAGTGGAGTAGTTAGCAATGGACTTTCTCCTGTGCTGAGCACGTCATGGAATCACCTGTCGCTTGCAAACTCTCCCAATGAAAAGGTGAGAGTTTGATAAGCATGGCAAAAATTGAGCACGTCATGAGTAGCCCACTGATAATCTTGATAAGCACTAGAGCGTGACCAATATATATTGACGATGCTGTCGAGAAACATCACCACAAAGATGCAGACAATCGACCAGCCAAACAAATTGTTGTAGAGTTCAACCAGACGATAGAGCTCCATGTAGGCGCGCTTCAGACTCAGCAAATAGTCCAAGGAGCACATCTGATCAAATTGTGTGTCCAATATTGTCTGGGTGCCCAGCTGACGATAGCTGTGCAGGGCCTGAAGACGTTCATCCAAACGTTCTGCATGATAGCCCAAGAGGTCCACGTAGAGTAGCAGAAGGAGACATTGATATCGATTAACGATAACGGCGCCGAGCGAGTACCAAAAGTAGCCAATATAATCAACATTGAGAACCACGTATATAGAAGGAATAAATACGATGATATTGATGACGCCCAGAGCATAGAATTTAATATATCTGATCCAGGGCAAATTTCTGATCGGCTGCTGCAGTTCGCATTGAAAATGCAGACGCAAACACTTCAGCTGCAGACAGAACTCGTAGTATTTATTATACTGGCACATCACTTGCAGTTCAATAACTAAACAGAAATAAATATATTATATATACTATGAAGAGAGAGAGAGAGAGAGAGAGGAACAGTGAGAGAATTCAGATACACGCCTGTCATGGTAACAATTTGGGAGACAAACACAATGCAGCTGACCAGCAGTGAGACCAGAAGATCTCCCTCGGGCGGTTGAAAAATGATTTTGTAGCATGACACACCGATATTCGAGAGTATTATGATTAGCGTATAGATCTGTTGATAATGCTGTTTGGGCGAGTTTTCGGTCACCCACGGTACCAGGCCCAAGACGGCAAAATACTTGATATAGCGTTGCAGAGCGAATAACATGTTCTCCTGAGAATGTGTCAACGGTTACTACAGAGCTTGGCTAAAAATATTGACTCGAGCTATATTCGTAGATTAATCAAATTTGATATGTTCGCTAATGAAATGCAAAAATAATTAGCTAAAATGGAAAAAGTGTTACGCGCGAACAAAACAAATCAATTAACAAAGATAGTGTTTGGTAGAACTTTAAATTCTAATTTCGTGAATGGTCAATGTATATTTGCTATAGGTATGGGTTGGGTTTATATTGAGTGTTATTTAAGTATTTATTTTAAATATAAAACACTCACCAAATATCACTTGTTTCGCATTAGTCGTTGCTATAAATAGAAAGAAAAATATAAATAATAATAATAAATAATATCAATAATAATTAATGCAAAAAACAATGATAAAATATAAATAAAGATAAAATATGATAGAAAACGATTATCTTTGTAAAGATGGTCTTTGGTAGTAATATTGACGGAAATAATAACGAAAACTTTAATTATTTTATTAGTAATTTTTATATGAATTACGAATTATAAATAAATAAATTATAAATAACCCAAATCAAGCGAATTGTTTGTTCAAATGGGAAATTAAAACAAAACAAAAAATATTAAAACTAAATATATATAATATATAGAATATAATATAAAAATATATATTATAATTAATTATTATTATAGTCACATTATATACTTTTTTACATAGTATAAAATAAATAATGGATTTAATATCTGAAATTAACAAGCATAATAAAACCGTTATTATTTAATATATATAAATAATTTAATATAAATATAACAAAAAATAAATATATAAAAAAAGAATTATTTATAATTCTATATGTGTGGTAATAAGAGCGCTCTGACCGAAATAAGATACCCTGAGTCCCGCCCCTAAGGAAACTAAACTGTTTGTTTGATACGAAATGAAATATAATAGTTTATAATTTAATTAACAAGTCTTGTTAATTAGAGATTAGGGTTGGCATCAAATATAAAATGTGTGTCAACTAATTAGCAGATTCGTCTGACTATGCCTTGTTCAATTATTGCCGATCGACACAATTTTACACCAAACATGATGATTTAACAAAATCTACAGCAAATCTTTATGTTAATCTATATATTAACGCCAATTAGAGACGTTGCTTGATTATGTGATTATAAACAATCGCCCTTTACAAATAATGCATTTCACACCAATCGCTGATAGTATTTACACTTTGCTGCCCCAATAACTAGTTCAAGCCGGAAATTATTTACAGAATGTGATATATTTGTGATTTTCAGTTTGTCAATCTAAAGTTCAAATATTTCTAGGCAATACGCGTAATTCAATACAAAACGCCTGCCGCGACAAACAAAACTAGAAATCTGCTCAGAGGGGTTCGTTACCAAACTTTCCACTTGTCGTCGGCCTCCACATCCGAATTAAGCCTTATCATTGTGCTTGTCCAAAATTACTTTCTGAAGCTTTACGTCGCTGATAAGCGAATTGTCCAACGAAATGTTTTTTTTTTCATTCAAATATTGAAAAAGTAAAAGTGTGTGAGTCCGATTGCATTCCTAAGCTGAAATATATATTTATTTATTATATTTTTTGTTATTGCTAGAAACAGCTGATAATATTTTGCCCCGGGTCTAGGTATAAATACGAGCCGAGCACTTGATGCGACTCAGTTAAGAGTAGCTGTTCAAGCGCTTAGCAGCCGGCTTCTTTTAAATAATACTCGTACAAAACTATAATTCTATAGATCATCAAGTGAAACTGAAGTGGAAAAAGTATTTCCAACGTGATAAGCAAATCAAAAGAAATTATTAATAAATCAATCTGTCTTGAAAGCGTGTGAAGAGAGGAAATCATATAAATTACACAATTATGAGTGTTAGTATACAAATTTATATGCCTTAAATTATATATATAAATAGTTTACAAATTTCTCTAAGTAATATTTAGTAGCTCGTTTTCTTTAATTAGGCTTTAAAAATAATTGTGTGTTTTCGGCCTAATTTTAACTAAAAGCTTAGAAGATTTTTGTTTGTGGAATTGTGTTATAAAGTCAATGTTTTTTATTCATTAACAAAAATAAATGAAATATTTAAATATATATGCAATAATTCAATTATTTAAAAATTCAGTTATTTGTACATTTAATTGAAACATATTAATTTTTCTAAATAAAAACTAGCAAACAAAAAAATATGTATAAAAAAATAACATACAAAATTAAATTAATTAATTAAATATATAAGTTTTGCTACTCATACAATATTTATATGCATGTATGCACTCGCTTAGTCTTAACAATATTTAATTATTTAAATCATATTTTTTATGACAAAATAATTTTCAATTTCAAGTTTCTACCTTCCCTATTTTCCTTCATGATGCCAAAACAATCTCATATATAATTTATGGCTCTATACATACATATCTGGTTATTTTATAGAGTCTATAGAATTTTCTGACCTTCCTCTATACAAAATCAGTTATAGGAGACAATTATTATTAGCTATCAGTTATAGAAGACAATTATTATTAGCTTTACAAACTGATTCATTAATCGATACGACACCGCCCTTGTAATTCGTATTCAATCTCTATCTAGATATATTCAATTTTCCTTCAATTTTTTGGACTCAATAAATTTACTATGGATTTACTTTCAATCGAGCACCAGCAACAAATTAAAGTAAAATTGTTTTAAGCTCTTTCGTAGCTGTGCGTAACAATGAATAGAATATATTTTTTGAATAGAAGACAAATTTGATGTGCATATGTATAAAATTTTAAATTTAATTACTTTTAGGGTTTTGTTTATATATATACATATATACATATATTGAATGAATCAGCTTACCTCATTTTGGATAAATTTATAATGCGTGTTCCATTTCGATATCATTACTTTTTACAGTCGAATCTGCGTATTGCGATTATTGGTCAAAGCAATTTCGCTGCCGATGTGTTGGAGCTGATATTGGAGCGTTCGAAGTTCCAGGTGGTGGGTGTCTTCACCATACCAGACAAGGGCAGTCGCGAAGATGTGCTGGCCACGACAGCTGCCAGTCACAATATACCCGTCTTCAAGTTTGCCAGCTGGCGGCGCAAGGGCGTGCCGCTGCCCGAGGTGCTGGAGCAATATAGATCGGTCAAGGCGGAGCTGAACGTGCTGCCCTTCTGCTCACAGTTTATACCGATGGAGGTGATTGATGGCGCTCGCCTGGGCAGCATTTGCTATCATCCATCTATATTGCCCAGGCATCGCGGCGCCAGCGCCATATCCTGGACGCTGATTGAGGTGAGCTCTACATGCTCTTAGTTAAATCCACATTCCTAATCTCCTGCTGCTCCACAGGGCGATGAGGTCGCTGGCTTTAGCATTTTCTGGGCCGATGATGGCTTGGACACAGGCCCATTGCTGCTGCAGCGTCAAACGAATCTCGAACCCACAGACACCTTGGACACCATATATAAGAGATTCCTCTACCCAGAGGGCGTGAAGGCCATGGGCTTGGCCGTGGACATGGTAGCCGATGGCACAGCGCCCAAGATAGTCCAGACTGAGGTGGGCGCCACCTATGATCCAGCCATGTTCAAGGTGGAGAATCAACAGCTTTGCCTCGCCCAGTCGGCTGTGGGAATTTTTAATTTTGTGCGCGGCTTGGACTCGGTGCCTGGAGCGGTAGCCACAGTGGTGCTCGACGATGGCACCGAGGAGCAGGTGCGTTTCTTTGGCGCCCATCTCTATTCGGCGGGACCCGTCAAGGATGGCAAAGCGCTGAAGCTGAAGGGTTTGGCCAAGCCCGCCTGGGTGCACGAGGGCGGCCTCCTGATCGAGGGCACCGACGGCGCCTTCGTCAATGTGCGTCGCATCAAGCGTGGCACCAAAATGATCAATGCCAGCGATTGGTTCAAGCAGGCTGAGCATCAGCCCATAACGGACTTCAGCGAGGACGAGCTGGCCAAGAAGGTGCAGCTGGCGAGCATTTGGCAGGCCATCCTAAAGGCGCCCATTGAAGGAGCGACGGATTTCTTTGCCGCTGGCGCTGGCTCAATGGATGTGGTGCGTCTGGTTGAGGAGGTCAAGGACGCCTTTGATGTGCCGCTGGAGAATGAGAATGTGTTTATGGCGCCCGTTTTCGACGAGTTCTTCGACCAGCTTGTTCGCAACTTGCGTCAGGGCAGCGGCGGTGCCGGTGGCAAGCAGGTGGAGTACAAGGGCTTCCAGCTGAAGGCGAACAAGCGCGACATTCGAGTGCCCACACAGCTGTTCATCAATGGCGAATTTGTGGATGCCGAAAAGAATCGTGTGCTGGATATTGTGAATCCCACCGATGAGACGGTGCTCTGCGAGGTGGCCTGTGCCAGCACCAACGATGTGGACAAGGCGGTGCAGGCCGCTCACAAGGCTTTCTTTGGCTCCTGGAAGCAGGTGTCGGCCAGGCAACGCGGCCAACTCATGTTGAAGCTGGCCGATTTGATGGAGCAGTACAAAGAGGATTTGGCTACCATTGAGTCCGTTGACTCGGGCGCTGTCTACACTCTGGCGTTGAAGACCCACATCGGCATGTCCATTGATGCCTGGCGCTACTTCGCTGGCTGGTGCGATAAGATTCAGGGAAATACGATACCCGTGAATCCGGCTAGACCCAATAATGTTTTGACGTTTACGCGCAAGGAACCGATCGGGGTCTGTGGTCTGGTCACCCCCTGGAATTATCCCCTGATGATGCTCTCCTGGAAGATGGCTGCGTGCATAGCGGCCGGAAATACCTGCCTGATTAAGCCAGCTCAAACGTGTCCCCTGACTGCTCTGAAGTTTGCCGAACTATCGGTCTTGGCCGGTTTTCCGCCTGGTGTGATCAATGTCCTGCCCGGCAAAGGCTCCGATGCGGGTCAAGCTGTTGCCGACCATCCCTTGGTGCGCAAACTGGGCTTCACGGGCTCTACGCCCATTGGCAAGCACATTATGAAATCCTGTGCGGACTCCAATTTGAAAAAATGCTCTCTGGAGCTGGGCGGCAAAAGTCCTTTGGTCATATTCGCCGACTGCGATCTAGACAAGGCTGTGAAGCATGTAAGTAGACACGATTGATTCTTATGGGAGGTAGTTCAGATAGATATATAAATATCTGTCATTATGTTTTCATACTGGGATATCGAAACCTACAGGAGTTTGGGATATACAATTTTTGATAGTAGCTGCAAGACTTTTCCTATACATACATACATACATAAATGCATAAATGGGTCTATTCAAAAGCCGAGATCATTTAGGGTGCTGGGTATCTCTTAGATTGCAGCCCTGGTTAGATTTGTCCTTCTGCTTCTCTTATTAATCTACCCCATTCTTTCTTTTCAGGGCATGTCCTCTGTCTTCTTTAACAAGGGTGAGAACTGCATAGCGGCTGGCCGTCTATTCGTTGAGGATCGCATTCATGATGAGTTTGTGCGCCGTGTCTTGAAGGATCTGCGCTCAATGACCATTGGCGATCCGCTTAATCGCTCCACAGCGCACGGACCACAGAATCATAAGGCGCACATGGACAAATTGATAGAATACTGTGAACGCGGTGTGGCCGAGGGCGCCAAGCTCGTCTATGGCGGCTGTCGTGTGCCCAATATGAAGGGCTATTTCTTTACGCCCACCGTCTTCACAGATGTCGAGGACAATATGTTCATAGCCCAAGAGGAATCCTTTGGTCCCATTATGATCATATCCAAATTCAATGGCAGCGACGTCGACTCGGTGATGACGCGCGCCAATCGCTCGGAATATGGCCTAGCCAGCGGCGTCTTCACCAAGGACATTAGCAAAGCCCTAAGCTTTGCCGATCGCATCGAGGCCGGCACCGTCTTCGTTAATGTCTATAATAAAACAGATGTGGCTGCTCCCTTTGGCGGCTTCAAGCAGAGCGGCTTCGGCAAGGATCTCGGCCAGGAGGCACTAAACGAGTATCTGAAGACCAAGTGCGTTACGATCGAGTACTGAACAAATCTTCATAGTTTACGTACATTTCTAGAATTCTAATAATAGAGCACAAAAGACTTAATCCAATGCATATATATACATATATATAAATATATATTATAGTGTAGATTTTAGGTAAATAGTATTAGGCGCAGCTATATATCATCTATGTATATATATTAAAATTCAATAAAAATATTCATTTGTAATTTAATATTTATTTATTTCATAATATTATTCTTTTTCAGTATTATGTATATTTTTAAGGAATTGGTATTCTGCTATTAATTGATATTTATTATAAGCTTTGAGTCGAAAATCGGCAATTTTTGTAATCTGTCGAGCAAAGATTTTCATTCAGAAAGTTTTAAAGATATTATTTTAAAATCTAGGTATATGTTATCACTAACTGAATCGTTCAGCTGCTGAAATAGATTTTCATATCTATACAAACAGATAATCGTCCATAATAGAACCCATATTCCACTCTATATGCAAGTGGATCCACAAGTTGACCTCGTTTGCTTAAATTCTTTATCAAAACAAAAATTTGCATACGGTCTTAATAGACGATGCAATCGCTGCTGTCTAAGCAATATTTCCATAAAATTTCCATTTGTCTAAAACAACTTCAACCTCCCTCCTCCACCGCTGACGCTCCACCCCTGAATTTCTTTTGCAATTGGCGTTCGCCTAAAAATATGCAGAAATTCCCCTCACCGATTGCAGCGATTCACGCTCTTGTTCTTCCTTTGTCAACACTTCAAGCGCAAACTTTTGACAGCTAATGTGGGTCAGAAAGAAATGACTGAAAGTTGCATTATTGCTTTATGGCTGCCAACATTTAAATTTGCAATATTTTTTATTTTACTTTTTATATAGAGTTGCATGCAAGCAATTCGCATTAGCTGAACATATGAAACATAACAACTATGCGGCGTATACGTAATACATGTATTTGATTTGATTTCCACCTCATGCACCCTCTCTTTCTGTCTCTCTCTCTCTCCTTCTGCCTCTCGATTGCTCACTCATACACTTTCTCTATCACACACTTCCTCTATCCGATTCCCTACATTTCCTGTTTGCTATCTAACATGTAATTGCATTAACCGTTGAAGCATGTGCCTTGTTCTATTATCGTTCAGGCGAACTTGTGTGTGTGGGTACGTGTAACTGTGTGAAAGTGTGTGAGTGTATACTCATCCTGTCGTCTGCTTCAGCGTAATTTATGCAACATCTATTTGTATCTGTATCTGCATATGTATCTGTGTCTGTATCTGTATCTGTATGTGAATTTGTATCTGTATCTGTATCTGTATCTGTATCTGTATCTGTATCTGTATCTGTATCTGTATCTGTATCTGTATCTGTATCTGTATCTGTATCTGTATCTGTATCTGTATCTGTATCTGTATCTGTATCTGTATCTGTATCTGTATCTGTATCTGTATCTGTATCTGTATCTGTATCTGTATCTGTATCTGTATCTGTATCTGTATCTGTATCTGTATCTGTATCTGTATCTGTATCTGTATCTGTATCTGTATCTGTATCTGTATCTGTATCTGTATCTGTATCTGTATCTGTATCTGTATCTGTATCTGTATCTGTATCTGTATCTGTATCTGTATCTGTATGTGAATCTGAATTTGAGTCTAAGCCTTAATCTGTACTGCTATCTTTATTTCCCTTATCTCTAGAGTTCGTCGTAAAAAACGCAATCAAAGCTTCTGACAAACAGAAGCTTTGCAATAACCGTATTAAGAAGTATACAACCAAATGGACACTCAAATATCTAGAGCGAATGGTGTGTATATAAAAAATGCCAAGTAAGTGTGTGTGTGGTACTGTTATAGGATATCGTAAGGAGGAAATTAACCGCAGTAAACAGAAAACTAACAGTTGCCAAGAGCTTAAGCAAGAGCTAAATAAACTGTAATACACGCACACATATACATACATATATATATATATATATATATATATATATATATATATATATATATATATATATATGTATATCGGCAACAAAAACTAACAGTAAGCAAGAGCTTAAATAAATGTCAGCCATATACATAACAGGTAAGCATTAAAAACCGAAAATAGCCGAAGGAGGAGATGAAGCCTGACTGTATGCACTTGGGTGTGCTGGAGAGATTTAGGGCGGATGTGCCGGAGAGCTAAAAGAGCCGTAGTCGATTGTATAACAGGCGTCGCGTATTCAGAACAGCTGAGATATGACGTAATTGAATGTGGGTGAAATAATATACGAATAATCAAAAGACCTAAGGCATCCCCCAATGCAGCACCCATTTGGAGAAATCAACTCTGATGTGTGCCATTAGTTTTTGTATTTTTTTCTTTTCTTTCTTTTTTCTTAGTTTACATAATTTGCAAATATTCCGGCTTTGGCTCTGGCTAGTTGGGAGTAAAACTCTTCGGTTGGTGGAAAACTTTGGCAGTAGAAGTAATCAATAAATATTATATTACTAAATTTTACTGGAATCCTCCGATTTCTGTCTCGCTCACTCAAGCGCACTCTCTCTCTCCTTCTTTTGCTCTCTCTTTTGGCTGCGCTTTTACTGCGCAAGCTTGCGGTAAAGTGACTGGAAACAACTGCGGCTCAATTCGCCCTGGAATGGCCAGCATTTTACCCCAGCTTATGGCGTTCTCAATGTGCGGCGAATTCAAATCTATGCTAAGTTAACTGTAAGCGGGACCTGCTAGCGAAATGTAGGTCTAGAAAAAGCATTTCGTTGTTCGTTAGAGCTTTTCTATAAGCTTAGTAAGTAAATTAAAAGTAAAGAATACTTATGGGGGAATGTAAAGTATACTTATGGGGGGAATGTAGTGTTGCGCTACAAAAATCGGTATGCGAGGTTAGTTTGTGACAATTACGAAAAGCATTGAAAATAGAAGTTAGACATAAATAAATAACAGAGATTTTTCAAACCCCCCTCGTGTATACAAACATATTTATATATTTGATGTATATATAATAGAATATTGACTAATCTTTATTTTGTACTCGAAACAGAAATTCTGATAAGACTTTAAAGCCATATGATAACCGAGCGTACAGTTGGAAAAGCATATAGAGAGCTAGAAGCATTCTCATGAAGCTCACGAGTTCAGTTTGAGAGCCACTGAGCGCAATTGCAAATCCTAGCAGCCGCAGCCGTTGACGCCGCCACGGCAGCAGCAGCAGCACATACGCCTGAAACCTTGAAAGCTTGCAGCCCAACTGTTTGTTGCTCTCCAGCGCTCACCACCGGCACTCAGTGCCAACCGAAACGGTGCCACCCACAAGCCGAAAGTCCAGCGCTAGCAAGCGAGTCTGCCATTCCAGTGACGGCGACGGCACCCAGCTGAGAAAAAAAAACACACACACACACATACACAGAAAGCTGCAAGGCGGCAAAAAAACACACACACTGAAGAAGAAATATAGAATAAGCTCTGATTGTGTATTTCCATGCGCAATTGTTTGCCCACAGCCCCAGCCTTGTCTGTGTGTGTCACACATTCGCCCTGGAGTGTGTGAAAACGAGCGAGCGAGACGACTGAAGCCGAAGCGCAGCCGAACAGAAACCGAACATTTTGCTCGCAGCTGCAGCAGTTGTAGCGCTGACGAGCTCAACGCTCAACTGGCACTATCATTGGCGTTTTAACTGTGGACGGTTGCTACTCGCACACGCTGGCGGATTAACGGCACATATATATTTATAAAAATATATATATAATGTATATGCACTCATATATATAAAGAAAGTTATGTGCATGTCTGCGTAGAGAAGAAGAAGAAGAAGAGGAAGCTGAAAAGCAGCGTTCAAGAAAATCCATCTGTATGTGTGTTGTTGTTGGTGCGCCGCTGTGGAAAATACAACAAATTTTCATGTATTTACACAAAACGTTGGTTACATAAAAAAAAGCAAAAAAGCTTAAAAATATTAAAAGAATTCAATTCTCGAGGTGATGAAGCAAGTGTCCAAATTTAAACAAAATAAATCGTTTCCCGACCTCCATAATCCGCAAATAAAAGATTATGCAAAACACAAAAAAGAGACAATTTTTCGAATGATTATATGAACAGCGTCGGCAAAGACAACGCGATAAGGACACTGTGACAGCAGCAGCAAAAAAAAAAAAAAAAAAAAAAAATTATATCCTTGTAAAACTTATATACATACCTAAATTCGATTTTTTTCTTGCTGCTGTTAATTAAAAACAGAATTTAACATAAACTATTAAAAGAAAGAAACAATAAACAAAAACTAATAGTTAAAATAATGCTTATAAAATATAATTAAAAATTCAATATAACTGAAAAATGTAATCAAGCAATTTCCAAGATTTTGTAAGATCAAAAAACGCCTAACAGTTTAATTCCAATACATAACTAACAGAAAATATCTAGGATATACTGCTACTAAAGATCTTCCTAATTTTACCACTCGTTTTTAGCTTGTTTCGGCTAGTGAAATTGTAGTGCATTCGTATTTACATATATATATATGTATATATATAGCTTGTGTAATCAATATGCTTATATAAACTTTGAAATTCGAGCTACAACTCACGTACGAGAGACTTTAGCCCATATACTACATATACATATATCATAAATGAAAACTTCAGAATTGCATTAAGTACTCATTAAATAAGACGAGAAAAAAGAAGAGAAAACTGAGCATTGCCTACATTTCTGCGCCTCCTGTCCCACAGCTAGAAGACTCGCCCAGCTACAGACATAGCCACAGGCATTTATATAGCCATAGCCATAGCTATAGCTATAGCTATAGCTACACAAGCCACAAGCCATAGATAGAGCCGAGGCCGTTTCTTTTTCGCCTTCGCCACGGACGCGCGTTGCGCAATGTGGCAGCGACGTCGCCGGCGGCAGCGTTCAGAAAGTAAGTCAAGCTACGCGTATGCGTGAGAGAGCAGTTCCATTGTGTTAGTGAAACATTATTTTTAGCTGCACCAACAATAAAGGAGGAGCGCATATCATATTGCAAAATTAACATACAATTTACATAACTTTGTCAGCTTATGTAGGTGTATGCCTCCCTCTGTCTGTATGTGTGTGTGTGTGTATGTGTTTATGTGTGTGTACATGGCCAGTCGTGTATTTAAAGCTGCAGCAGTTAAGCCGCTTAGCATAGCCATAAGCCAACCTAACTGCTGATGCCCGCATCACGGGTTGCTTCAGCATTCCCGAGTGCTGCTCTAACTGTCATTAAGATGGCGCCCAGCTGTCAACTTGTATGGCATGCCCAGAGTCTGTTCTGCACCAAAAACAAAAAAAAAAAAAAAAAAGGGAAAGGGAAAGGAGATGAGAATAGAAACAGAAAAGTACTTCCAACGCTAGTTCCAGGCTCACTGTTTGCTCTCTCGCTCTCTATCGCTCTGTCTCTCATTTTGCAGCTCACACACGCTTGCACTCACTACTCACTCGAATTCGCTCTGCATTTATTTCGCCTTGCTCTCTCGCAGTGCGCATACGCTGATTGGCTTGGGCCAAGCTTTAGATGCTTTTTTCCAACGCTCCTCGCTCGAGATTACATAACAGTTGGCAGAGTGTGTGGCTAAAATCGGCAGGCGACTGCAATTTGTTTTCACGTAAATGACAAACAGTTGATCGAATTAGCAACAATTAATTGAACTAAATTTATGTAAAATTTACCAAAATTCAGACCGAGTGTACAAAACTATTTAAAAGTTGCACAACTCAACGGCAAAGTGTATTTTCGAACAGTTTTCAAACCGTGTCCTTGTGGGACACACATACATATAGGAACAAGAAAAACGAACAAAAAAAACTGTCAAGGCGGACAATGACTGATTCGTTTCTTTTTGTTCGGTTTGACAAAAGCTAAATGAGATTTTAATGTTTATATAAGCAGTTGAATATGAGCAAAAGTTTTCACAGTTCAAATTTAAATTTGATAGCAGTCATAAAATGTATTTTAAACTAATTAATAGTTTTAATACATTTTCGAGTATTATTAGAGATAGATACTATCCTAAGGAAATTGCTTAAAATTACAAGCGTATATAAATATAATACAAAAAATACATATATTTTATTTTAATCTTAAAATAGTAGGTCACACCTGGTCTTCTCAACCCAACAGGTGGCAAAAAAAAAAAAAAAAATAAAATAAAACAGTTCAATCTTACTCATAAATTTATTTCTAATTTCAGTAACCAAATAAATTTAGCGCAAATCTTAACACAATACTGCTACGAACATTCAAACAAAAACCCCATTTAAAAATGTTGTACCAACGCAGTTGATTAAGACAAATATAAAAAAAAAAACCAAAAATATAAAAAATAAAACCAAATATAACATAAATAATTAATATCTTAATAATATTCATAAAGTTTAACCTAAGTATTAAGAACAAAAACCTAAAAATAAAACAAATAGTTTAAAACTAGCTTAATACAAACAGACAGACACCCTCCTTAGACCTGGTGCAAACGTATCGCAAACCGTACTTAAAGCCAACAGCAAGCTAAACCGAAAATCAAACCAAACCAAACTAAAAACCAACACCAACAATGGCCGACAAGAAGATTGGTGAATACTATGCACCACCGCCAAAGATGGGCAAATGGGAGGGTTTCAGAAAATTCATATGGAACAGTGAAACTAGCCAATGCCTCGGACGCACCGGTTCCAGTTGGGGTAAGTAAAACAAAAAAAAAAAAAAAAAAAAAAAAAAACACAAAAAACAAAAAAAAATATTATTATCAGATATTATCAACATTTTTCGAGATAGACTTTTGCGGAACTTTAAATTTTTTAAATACAATTTTTGAAAATTGTGATATTAATTTTCTTAAATTTAAAAGTTGAACATTTTAATTGTGAATAGAAACCATAAGAACATAAGTTTCGTAAATTATACTATGTATTAAAATGGATTTCAAATAGTTTGTATAACTGATTTTCTTATTTTATATATTAATAATTAATATTTATTAATTTTTTGTTTACTTTATTATTAAGTTATTAAAAATTACAAAAAATACTAATTTATAGATACAATTATTTTATTTTTATGTGAATGAAAGGTTAATTTATAATAAAAGCAAGCCTCTCTTTTATCTAGATCAGGAATGTATAAAATAAAGTATGCACATACATAGATTCTTATATATCTATAGCCTAGCTAACGCTTCCGTGCTCTAGTTTGTTCTTAATTGAAGCGCTGAGCAAATCAATCAAATTTCACGCATTGCGCACACGCTGCGTGTGTGGCTGCCTTTTATATGTGATGTGAAAAATAATTGTACTGCTTTATAATAACATGTTATTTGAGGGGCATTCAAGGACATGGCAAACGTTAAATATAGTTACTGAAATATATATTATAACTAGCTGCACTTAATAAATTGCAAACTACAGATCAACTAACGATACATTTATATAATCATTCTAAATGTGAAAGTTATACATATGCTAAAAATATCAGTATATGAAAGTATCACTATATACATATAATATGAAAAACGACAGGTTAAATATACTGAAAAAAAAAAAAAAACATTTTTTATACTAATAACAAGTGGAAATCGTAATACAAGTTTGACTTTTAATATATTTTCATTTAGTTGAGATAATCCAATTGATTGATAATTCTTTTCATTAATGTGCCATCAATTTTATAGTCATAGTTGCATTCATTATTTCCAATTTCAAGCTGTATATTTACACTCTAAATGCGTATCGATCGATTGGATTGCATAGTAAATAGTCACGTACCTGATGGGTAGCGACTAGATGGCCAACTAAATTGCCCCAGCCAGCCCTAAATATAGAATCAAATATGGGTAAACTACAGCACACGGCTCTCCCTCTCTCTGACAATCGAATAGTCAAACTAGTCAACTAGACACTGCCTAGCAGGCAGTTATATGGACTGTTCATATAGAGTTGATTTACTTTTTGATAGGCATTGCATAACAATTATACTAGCGTGGACGAACCCTCGAGGCTTCCCCTGGGCTTAAGTAGTAGACAAATATGACTAATCATTTGATATCGTGTGTAAACGCCATCAGAGACAATGTGAATGCAAAATTGTCATAAATATTTTATGGCCTAAACGAAAGACAATGGACAGTAGAAACAAAAAATAATAATAAATAAAATAAAATGAAAAATATATATGTATATACACAACCCAGGCAGTAGCCTATTATGTATTTAATTTTCAGGCCTTAGATAGGCTTATTTTAGATATTAAAAAATCATTTACTACACAAAGATAATAAATTGTTAGATAATATCGTAGCACTAACTGATATTAGTAGCTTGACAGCGTTCGTAGGTCAGTGTAAAACCATAAATCAAAATTTATCGCAAATCTTTAAATGAATTGAAAATAGAACAAAATAGTGAAAAATCGATAAGCTGTGGGCTAAAACACATTTTACTGTACTTCAATTCAAAGGGTAATCGATTTAAGGTATATATATATATATATTTATCTATTTTTTGTTTTTTTTTGTATATATATCAAGAGCATGTGCTCTTATCCAATAAGATGGATTTCGTTTTATCATTTTTCATCATCATTATTAGGTTTGGTCAAAAAATAATTGATTTTCCTATCATTAGCTTTCTAGTCTTAGCTAAGCACGTTCAGCTAAATCGTCGCTTACACTACTTGCTAAACTGAGATTTACGATACAACTCAAGAGTTCTTTCTCAACTGTTTATAGCATACGTGATATTTGTCTATTTATTGATATGGGATTACGCTCGCGCTCTGCGCTCCGTTCTCTCCCTCGCTAACTGCGACATCCTTCAATTCTGGCTGTCACACAGCTTAAGGCACGTCATCCCTCTTTTTTTTTCGTCTTTATTTTTAGCAATTTCTCAGGGTAGAGTAATTTTTAATGGACTTCAATTTGTGATGCTGTCGCATCGCTTGACACTATTGAAACATTGATGTGCGCTCGAACGTCAAACTAGATGGAGAAAGTCAGTGGTAAAAATGGCAAGGAATATTTATAAATATCGATGCCAAGAAAAGGATAAGAAAATAAGGTTTATTTATAGTAATGACCTTTTAAGTATTCAAATTAGAAATGGAAAGGAAAAGGAGAATGAAAAGATTTATTATAGAGATCTTAAATAATACACATTATATTATCTGCGACATTTAAGTCTATGCCATAAGTTATAGATATGGATTATTGATGATAGATGGCAGATGATATATGATAGATAAAAAAGGACAGATCATAGAGATAGATAAAAAATAATAAATATATAAAAGATATTTGATAGTTAAGGATGATAGATGACAAGTGATAGATGATATGTGTAATATGCAATGCATATCGCGAATCCAAATTATTATTATTTATTTATTTCTAGTCTCTATCATTTGTTCGCTATACTTGGCACATTTTACCTTAGACTCGAGGTCTTTCTGCACAATTGCCTATAACCCAGTTAAGTGCCAAGTGGTTGATGAAAAACCTGCACTATCATGCACTGAAATTGACTCAACTAAAAATCAATTCTAACCTCATTCCCCAACAAGACTGTATAACACTGGCTGGCTGACTGGCTGACTGGCTGACAGGCAGGCAACAAAAACGACGACAAGTGCCGCTCCGGGCTTAGCTGGTAACCAAAAAGTGGGCGTTGGCGGCAAACAATTCAACATGGCTGAAAAACAGACAATTTTCTTGTTGTTGCTGTTACTGTTGGCGCTGTTGCTGCTGCTGCTGCTGTTGCTGCTGTTGCACGATTGCTTTGTCTGTAACCTACTTAGTTGCAAGTTGTGTTGCTCCCTCAGTTAAACACTTAACACGCCTCCAGCGCGAAGTCTATTCAACGTTATTTAGCTAGTGAGCAACAAGAAAAAGGACTACGGCTAAGAGGAGATTAAAAGAGACTGAACGCTATGCCTATATCTTTATATGTATTTGTATGTAAATATGCATATATAACTCTTTTCAGGCTATGCTTATAGTACATTCTGCTTTTCAAACAAACATTTGCCATAAAAGGCGAAAAACTACGTGCTATATTAAATAATGTTAATATATTTATACTTATATATTCCTTCCTTTCCTAGTTACCAGCTTTCCAACTCACCAAAAGTTTTGATATATACATAATTCTTTAAAAATGTTTGTATGTATATATAAAGGATTAATTCGTTATATTTTGATCAGTTGAAAAATGAATGGTTGAATAATAATTACTATAATGAGTGCCGTACGATTGCCTAGTTTTATGGGAAACATGATCAGTAAAAAACTAAGAATAAAGCGAATCATGCGATCATGCATCATTATATATAAATTAAAATTAGTTTTCGCTGAAATATTCTTGGATATCTTATATTTAATTTAATAAATTATGTTTAATAAATATATTATTTTTAATAAAAAAGATATATTATGCACTACTCTGAATCTGAATAGAAAACATATTAAGCATAACAACTTCTCCAAATGATATTTTCAACAATTCAGTCTTCCAAGCGACAACTGTAATAAAGAATTGCAGCCTCTACGATACTTTTCTCTAAAACATCTTCATCTCTCTTAGCTCAGAGAAATCAAAGCCAATCAATTGCTTCACTACAAACCAATTAAGATAACAAACAGAAAACGAAATATGTACGCCAATCATTTCGATCAATGGACTCAAATTGAGACGTTTTGCAGGCACATGAGATATGGATGTTTGTGAAAAAATATCTCGAGGCTTTACAATTTACATCGACCCATCAAATTGAACGTTGCGCTAAATAGTATGCGAACTTCTGAGATTGCAACACCTCGAATCGACCTCGACTCGGCTGCAAATCTGTTAAGTGCTTTGCACTGAGGCGAACAAAAAATCAAGAACAACGAAAAGCAATTATTCAATCGACACGGCAATTAGCATACGATGGCCGATTGCCGACTGCAGATTGCCGACTGCAGATTGCATAAGTGCATTATAGAGAGCTCAGCTCTTGCCGAGATCTCTTTATAATGAGACATTGATGGAACTTTAAGGGTATCTGGAAAAGTTAGCAAGCAATCAAAGTTCTTAAATTGACAAAACTTTCAATGCGCTTAATTGGAAAGCAATTAAGAAATGCTCGAGGAATGGCAAGTGTTCTCTAGTGTAGTAGACTAGCAAATACCCTGTATATAAATATATAAACACCATTTAAATTATATGAAAGCTATGTTCCAAATCTTATAAGATTTTGTTATAATGATTGAAATTTTTAAAGAGGGAGAAGGAAATATACTTATAAATAATCAGTAGATTTTACGCATTAATAATATTAAAAGCATAAAAATTGGAATCCTGTTTTTAAGTAACAAAGATTTCTGAAAGCTTTATTTAAATAATAATAAATGGTAAATATCTGCAAAAAATAAAATAAAATTTGAGAATTCTTATTAAATAAGTATAAAATATATTTATAAATATTCTGAAAAATGTTTAAATGCCTTCGAAACTCAAAGGCACTCTTCCGAGAGTATTTAAACATTATTATTATTCTACTTATTTTATTGTGTGCTCAAAAATATGTGCGTTTTGTGTGTATGTATCTCAGTCCCTCTCTCTGCCTTTCGCTGCCTCTGTCGCTCTTTCTATCTATCTGTATGTACGTGATATTCTGCATAGCCTAGGGGCTGGTTGCGAATCCTGCTGTTGACAGCTGTATTTTCTGCTCCATTTTGCTGTCCAATATTTTTGCTTTGTATGCCAGCTGCTGCTATAGAAATTTGTTTGCTTGTATGTGTGTGTGCGAGTGCACATATATATTTTTCTTATTTTTCTGCAACTGTCAAAATTAACAGAGCAAATGGGCTACAGCCCTCACCAATGGCTGCAAGGTGAAATTGTAGCTGAAATTACAAAAGGGAAAGAAGTGGACGCAATTCATTTTGCGACTGCCACTGTGTGTGTTTGTGTGTAAAGTGTGCAGCTGTAGCATACATGCAGACACGCATACACACACACACTTACGCACATACACAAGTGCATATACCAGCACAGTTTGTTACATTATTGCGGCAGCTGTGCAAATGGCAAAGTTCAGCCAAGAGACCTACAAAAAGCAAGACAGAGCTAGAGTCGGAAAGACAGAGACAGAAAGAGACACACTGAGAGAGAGAGAGAGAAAGAGAGAGAGAGAGCGAGGCCGAGAGCGATTAAAAAGAGAGGGAGAAGGAAAGAGAGTGAGAGCTACAGAGAGAGAGAAAGAGCAGTCGCAGCCAGAGAGTGCGCGCACAATGCTGCGTATACTTAATGTTCCACTAAGACCCGCCAGGTGCTCAATACAAACGTGAACACACATACACACAATGACATGCATACACGGTCACACACAAACACACTCACGCACACCAGCCCACAGGTAATGAGTGAAAGATTTTCGCGTAAATCAATCGGATTTTGAAGGACTCACACCCAAGCCACATATATGAAAAGAGAAAACAAAAGTTGAAGCGCCGCTTGGCAACAGAAAATTCCATTTAAAAAAGTCGGATTTCAATTAAATTATTTTAATAACATTCTTAATTTAACTACGGCTGTTCTGCTTGCATATAAGATTATGCTGTATAATATTATATTATTGTAATTTATAATTATTATAAGCGTAAAAATATTAAATATAAAATTATTTTATATAATCACCATTAGACTAGATGATTCTATTCAACACTATAATATATAATGTTTATATTTTATTTATTATTAATTATAATTTCTAAAATTTATTAAATGAATTTTGGTTTAAAATTAATATATATTTATTATTTAGAAATTTCAAAAATTTCAAAAAAATTTTTAAATTCTACCTTTTTAGAAATCATTTTTGATGAATACCTGTTTTTTTTTTTTTCAATTAATATATAAATTTATTATGCAAATTTTGTTTTTCATTAATAATTTTTTAATTGTTCAATTCAATTTCAATTAATTTTTTTTTTTTTCAAATTATACAAAAAAAAAAATAAAAATAGAACCAATATCATGAATATATAAAACTGATTTTTAACAATAAAATAAAAAATACGCAGATATAATATCAATTTTTAAAATAGGTTTTATAATATCTTAAAATAGCATTGTTCTTATAGCTAAATTCTAGACTCCTCTATTTCGATAAAACAGTTAATATTTTCTGCTTGTGTTCTCCGCACTAAGAATTGAATTTCAGAATTCATTAAAGATTTAAAATGTATGTGTATTCAAATTATATATCTTAATTGACAGCACTTAGCATTTAGAGCAACTCAGCGTATTTGACTTGCTAACCAAGCATAAACAGCTGTTCCCCCGCCTCAAACAATGGCAAACACATCGAATACCCGGCTCCATCCGAGCCCCATGCTTAGTTGCTTCGTCTTCAAAGGCGCCCCACCTAGCGCAGCACGAAAAGCCATTGCGGCCACAGAAAGCAGAGCAAACCGCTCGTTAAGTGCAGAAATACACACACACATGCACGGAAGCATACACATACTCACACAGTCACACCCATTGGAATAACAATAAGAAAATTCAGCATGCAGAAAAAAAAGCACAGCCAACTGCGAAAGGAGGCGCCCTGCAGGCGAACCCTTGAAGTTAGCTCGAGTGTTGCCATGCAAACGAATATCTTTTTCTGCTTTTTTTTTGCTTTTATTATTTAACTGCCTACGTAACGTAACCAAATTACGTAAGGCGTTGCACAAATGTTTAAGGTATTCGTAGACTTAGGATGTGCGTAAGTAATTTAAAGAATTTTGGAGTTAGCCTATCAAGATTCAGATTTAAGTTTAGAGAAGATATATAGAATATACATATATGAATAGTAAAAAGTACTAATTAATAGCAAAAATTTAAATACATTTGTATAAACTTTGATTCTAAATAGTTGAACTAGAAACCCTGTAAACTATAGACAGACATGTTCATGATATGTTCATGTATATATGTATAGGTATGTGTATAAAAGTATATATTTATGCACATATCTATGGATCTATATATGTATTTGTATATTTCCATATATGTTTGTATTTGGCCCTGAGAATTCGTTAGAGTGCGGGCGCATTGGCAATAGCTAGTCGGCCAGCACCAAATGTGACAGCGCATGCGTTCTTTTTTCAATTTTTATTTTTATTTTTTTTTTATTTTTCTTTTTCCTTCTTTTGCCAATTAATTGACCGTGAGCAGCAATTTGTTGTTACAAGTATGTTTCAAAAGCTCTTGACCATAAGTATGGCACTTAAAATGTTTAAAATACTGTCATCTAGAATCCGTATTGATTTGATGACATGAAGGATTGTTCTAGATGTCTAATCAGTATATACACTGTTAGTTAGTTTATTTGTATATGATTTCTTATTGTAGTGATTTATTGATTTACCAAAGCAATAGTGAATATTAAAATTTGCTTTTTTAAATTAATCAATTAATCAAACTGTAGGTGATTTTTATTTTAAATATAAGTTAAGCTCGAAATTTTTGGGGTTTTTAAAAATTCATCTCTCATTTTCAAGTAGCCTAAATTTATTTTAATTGCGAGGCTTACTAGAGAATGTTATCTTCATGTTATTAAGGTTTCAGTTTATATATTTACATTTATATCCTTATACTCTATTTATTTTGGGGACAGATTTCGGAAAATGAATATATAAATCTATCTAAGTCTAAATATTTATTAAATAATAGCACCCTACATAATAAATAAATATTTGCTTAAATTAAGATTATAATTTTAGGGAAATATTGTAGGAACATTTGTAAGAATTAAAAAAAAAAAAAGCTTAAGAGGTCTAAAGTCTATCCACTAATTACTCCCAGTTACTTTCCGGTCAGCTCTTTCTGCAGAAATTGCCTTGTTAAACTCTCTCTCAATTATAATCACTTCTACTTAGCGTCCACTTTGCTTTCTCTACTAAATACAAACAAATAAGATTCCACTTAAATACTTCCCACCATTCATAATAAAGAATTTGAAAATGCACTCAGTCCGATGACTTTTCCCATTCATTCATTAATCTATTACTATTTCTCTTGCAATTTCCTTTTTGCAAATTTCCCACGCTACACACACACACACACAAACAATTCTCCAAGTTGTCGGGCAAAATGATTAATGACTTTTCAGAATTGCTCGGTAATGCCAAATGCCAATTCCAACATATTTAGCACTACATCAACAATTTACTGCTGCTGCGTCACATGGCGTATGCGTAATGCGAACCGAACATAACTATAAAATCTAAAATTAAAGCGCTGCCCATAAAATGCCAAAGAACTAAAAATAAAATAGGAGAGTGGATGGAGAAGGATGCTAAAGCTTGGCGACCTTTTAATCACACTTAATTACAAAATAGAAATGTCAAAATGGCAAACTAGTCAAAACTGCCAGGGCACAGGAGAGTGGATATTAGCCTAGCACAAATAGATATACACACATACATACATACTCGCAAAGTTTGGCCTTAGTTTTATGTGCAGCTGGAGCCAAGAAAATGTCAAAAGTCGTGCATTGTGTAATCGTAGAGCTTTGGAGTAGTTACACAAGTGTGAACGGGGCTGAGCGGTGGCAGTCCTCCAACTGTCGTCGTTACTAGCCTATACGACTATACTATGCCACACCCCCACTTCATGGCCCACTTTGTCAATTAGCCCAGTAGTATGGCAAACTGTGGAAATTCTTGGCTCAGTTAACGTCTTACTCAGCCAGTCGAAGGTTTTTTTAGCACAGTGTTCGCTCGCTAATTGGCAATTGTAGAAAACTTTCTGAAAAAGTAGCTTTAAGACTAGCATCGAATACTCTTATATTTATATAATATAGTAAATAAAATAGGTGAATTGTTAACAAATGTAATATCCTAAAATAATTTATTTACTGATTTAATAGTATCATTGTTATGAATAATGTTTTAAACTTAATATAAAATTTAAAAAATCGTTTTAATCATTTTTTTTTTTTCAACAAGTATATTATTTTTTAGATATAATTTCATGCTGTCAAGCTTTATTTAACAGACATAAATAAATATGATAACATTAATAATTTATATTTCTATGTATAATTTTTTTAAATATGTATATTTTTTGTTATTATTTTACATACATTTCTTATAAATTTATTTATAGGGTTACAAAGAAAACCAAAAATTTAAAAACTTAATCACATCCATAATATCATGTTAGAAGAACAAATTAATATGCATGGGCGAAATAATAAGAAGAAAACATTTCTTGACTAGCATAACTTGGTTATGTAATCATTTTCTCAGGGCTACACTAGTTACATACATGTGAGAAATACAATTCCAGTGAGACCAATTCACACTGATTAGAGTCCAATAAGTAACAAAAATGAAGGAAAAACAACTCTAAAAATTTATTAGAACTCTGAGGTAACTTAGCATGAAAAATTTCCATTAGGACATAAATGTAATGGCATTCGGAAATGTTTTGGCACATACAAACACACACTTAGACATAGCCATTAAAATACCGCACACAATTCGTTGAAAACAGGGCGTGGCATGCACGGTAAAAGCGACTAAAAGCCACAAAAAATAAATACTGTTTAGAAGGACAACAAAACTAATATTGCATCATCGCTTTGCGGTAGCATATAACCAAATTTGATCACTTTATGGCGCACAGCTAAGGAATATATAATTTATTTAATCATCTAGTAAGGTACTAGATGAATTCCATAATAATCAAGGATTTTCTATTCTCTTCTATTGCAGCAAAAATTTTACTTTTCTACATTATATTCTATGCGGCGTTAACCGGATTCTTTGCTGCCGTATTTGCGGTGTTCTATCAAACATTGGAGGCAGATAAACCTAAATGGATGCTTGACAATGGATTGATTGGATCGAATCCAGGTAAGATTATCAGCATTCAAGTTAAATATTAGTACATATGTATAAAGATAAAATATAATAAAAAACATATATATTAAAAATATATTTTTATATGAGAATTCTGAAACTTAAGTAAAGCATTGAAAATATATATTTGAATTGAAATAAAATGAAAAGCATTATTTTAGAAATTTAGACTAATGTTCAAAGAGAACATTAAAATTTTAAAAATCATAAATGAAATTTTTTTAAATTTAAATTATTTTTTTTTTTAACAATTACGTTAAAATTAATTGGTCCAATGTTAAATTTATATTTAACAATAACTAAAAGCACTTCAGACATACATTTTTTTACAATAATATATTTTATATTATCTATTCAGGTCTTGGCTTCCGACCAATGCCCCCAGAGGCGAATGTTGAGAGCACTTTAGTTTGGTACGAATCATCGAAGAAAGAAAATTATATGTATTGGGTTGAGGAAACTGAACGATTCCTGAGATGTAAGTAAAGTAGAAAAGTTTTCGATGAATATAAAATAATAATAGTTATATATCTATATAGTATTTCAAAAATTTCTAAATGTTTTTTGTTATTAAATTTAAATATAAAATAATATTTTTATATTTTTTACTTTTTTATTTATGTTATTATTTGTATAATTATAATTATATGCCTATATTATATTATACGTATATTATATTTTATATATTTTATAACTTGACTGCTCAACATTTTATATTAAAAAATGTTATTAATATATATTTTTATTCATTAAAAATTTGTTTTTTGTGTCTAAACAAATAATAAAGATCACAGTGAGTGTAATCAATGTTTTTGCCTAAATAAAGTATTGCTATATGAAACCACATTTGATAGACGCTAATTAAATAATGGCTTTAACTATATTAGATATAATATTTAAGCAGATATCGACACATATTAATTATTATTTTTTAAATGTGTAAAATCTATTCATACACAGCTTATGATGATCTACCCAAGAAGAATCAAGTGAACTGCTCGTTTGAGCATCCGCCACCAGAGGGCAAAGTCTGTGGCGTTGAAGTTTCTAGCTTTGCGCCCTGCACTCTTGATAATAACTTTGGTTATCACGTGGCCAGGCCCTGCATATTCCTCAAGTTGAATAAGGTAAATTGATAACTATGTCTATATAAAGCTTATATAACATATTATTTATCTGTAATTGAAATACATTTTGCTTAGATTTACAACTGGGAGCCACAAATTTACGATTTAGCAAATTTGCCCAAAGACATGCCCGAGGGCTTGAAGCAACACATCAAGGAGAAGCAGAGCCTGCGACCAAATGAGGTACATTTTAATGTTGTATAATGTGAATGTCGAGCTTATATATCTTTACGATTTTGGATTTATAGACTGCCGTTGTTTGGGTATCGTGCGAGGGCGAGAATCCTGCTGATGTTGAAAACATTAAGTCACGCGATTATTATCCGCGCATGGGTTTCCCCTCATTCTATTTCCCATTCAAAAATATCGAGGGTTATATACCGCCAATTGTTGCTGTTCAGTTTACCGTTGAAAGTAAGTATAAATATATGAAATATGATGAATTAAATGAAACGAATTAAGTAAATAAAGCATTGGGCATGACTAAATTTGAAAAGATATAGATGGTATAGATGAAAGACCATATGAGTAAGGATATTTTTCAAAAGAAAAAGTCTTTTTCTCTAACTAAAATATTCTGTTAGTTTTACGCTCTATATATAAGACAGTCTTTAAATAATAGCCAAAAGCTATTTAGCAATTATAAACAAAGTCATATGAGTTTGAGTTAGCTTTTGCTTAACTTCTTCCACTTTTGCCAACCCAATTGCGTGCCCTAAAACAAAGGAAAAAAATAAAAGTGGGAATAACAAAGGAAAATCTTCTAAAAACCCAATTTCATGGCACAATAAACTGTAATAATTCCTTAGTCTGTAAAGAGGGAAAAACAGAGGAAGAGAAAAAGAGAGAGAGAGAGTTACAGTGTGTATGTATAAAAGAGAATTAAGCTAATTCTGTATGCTTGTTAAGCCACATATATTATATGCTATCATTGCTACGACAGTTAACTAACAGTCATTAGCGCGCTTCGCCAGCCACACTAAATGGACATAGATAATTGTAGATGGAGTGAATAGGGTACCACAAAAGTAGGCTACGGAATATACAATTAAACTAACAATAATAGGAATTTATTCATTAATTTACTTAGTTTGAGTCCAAAAGAAAATTATTAATAACTACAGCAAGATTTAGACTCAGTTTATTTACTGAGGAGGGGGAAACTACATATTTTTTTCGACTTCAGTAAACATATTGTATTTGTACATTATTTAACCAGTTGCATAAAATGTAGGATTTTATGCTAGTCAAAATTTAAAGAAAAGATTTGGGTCTAAAATTTAAATTTATTATCAGCCAGTGAATTTTTCGATGCATCACTTTTCAAGTATAAAAGATTGACAACTTGGAACTAGTTTAAAAATAGTTATATGTACATCAATAAGTATATGATATTACATAGCTGAAAACATGTTTTTCTTCTCCTTTAATTGAATAACCCTCTTAACAAACTCAATTTTTTTACTCTATATAGCCGGCGTATTGATCAACATTGAGTGCAAAGCCTGGGCTCGCAACATCAAACATGATCGCTCGGATAGGAGAGGATCCGTCCACTTTGAGTTAATGGTCGACTAAGATACCCAACATGGAGCAAAGCATGATCAGTGAATGAGCGCAAAGCAGCAACAAGAACAGCTAAACAAGAAAGATTCAAGCAGCTAGTGGAGAAAGCCGAAAGGAGAAAAGAGAGCGCGAATTAGGCATACAACAAAAAAGCATAATAAATATACAAAATTAAGAAAAATGATGAATAAGATGAAAAGTTAAGGAGTCACAATTAATAAAAAAGAAGTGACTAACACATACCCACACACAGACACACAAGCAAAATGTAGCAGCAAGAAAAACTAACAAAAAAAAAAAAAAAAAACGTAAGCTAAAAATGCAAAATAAATACAGCAACAACCAAAGAAGATGAAAAAATAAAACAAAGAGCTACAAATACAAATAAAAAGAAAAAGAAAACATGACTAAACTTTGCGCTAAAAGAAAAACTACCCAACGCTATGAAATGCCCCACAAAAAAAAAAAAAAAAAAAAAAAAAAACCAAATATGAACACGCATACACGCCTCCACACATAAAAAAATTAATTGGTTAGGAAATTTTATTTAGTTAACAATTTAGGAAAAAGAAAAAAAAATTTAATTAGCAAATGGCTAAAAATTGGCAAGCCACATAATTTAGCGCAAATATGATATAATATAAATAAAATTGAAATGAATCGGAAAAAATTGTTGTTAACAAATTCTACTTTGTTTTTTTGGTGTAATTAAAAATAATTAATGATATAAACGACAAACAGCGCAGCGAACAAAATATAACCAAATGAAAAATGCAGCAACTGTTCTTAACTCGATGAGAAAATGTGTTAAAATAAATATATAAAAAATAACATTATTTATATTTATAATATTTAAATAAATACTTATATATATATATACAAATATATATATATATAACAACAAAAAAAAAAAAAAACAAAGAGAACGATTGGAACGCATATATAAACACATATGTATACATACATAAATACATACATACATATACCAACCATCCCCCTGCCACTCCCCCTTCCTACCATTTCACAGCAGAAATATAATAGAAACTTATTTATTAATTTTAGTTGGTTCTAAATATAAACAGGCCGCATTTTTCTCATATAACAAAGCAAAGCAGACACAACCAAAAAAAAAAAAAAAAAAAAAAGGCAAATAAAGACAAAAAAATGTTTAACTACAAATTTCTAAAGAAATAAAAAGTAAATAAATAAATGTAGATTTTAAAATACAAAATGGAATAGAAAGCAAAAGGCAAGAGCAAAGCAAAAGAAGGTTAGATACAAAAAAAAAAAAAAAATAAATAAATAAAAAATACCGCAAACACATTTAAAATTAATACTCTTCACTTACTATGAAAAACTAAGAAAAAAAAAAAAAAAATTAAACAAGATCATTAATGTGAACATTGCATGAAAATGAAAAAAAAAAAAAAAATACAAATACAAATATAAAAATTGAGGCAAAAACAAAAACATAGCTGAAAGTAAAGTACAGAGTAACTGGTTACAATAACAAAAACAAAATGAGTAAATAAAATTAAATTGAAAAAAAAAAAACAACAAATATATTATGTATACAATGAATTCCCCAAAAATGAGAAACATTAATAAAGATTAAATAAAAACGAACTTAATTTAACAATAAATAAAAACAAAACAAAAGAAAAGAACAACCAAACCACAAACCGTTTCGATATATCACCAAATAATTTTCATCTACAGCCGCAGCAGCAGCCACGACTCCAGCGAAGGGCTTCAGAGGGGGCAATTAAAGAGAGAGAGAGAAGAGGGAGTAACCCAACAGCTGCGACTACTTTTGGTATATACCAAAAATACCAAAAAGCCCCGTTGATTTTCAATTATTTTTATTTCACAATTTTTAGAGAAAACTTCATAAATAGGCCTCAACTAGATTAACAATTTTCTCTCGCTCTTTTGAGACCTTTACCCAGCCCACAAAATATAAAGTAATAATATAAATAAACAAATTTACATACATATATAAAAAAAATCGAATAAAAACCAAAAGCTAAACCTCTTCAATGGCATACCAAGCTTTATAACTAATCCCCTTTTACCATCCACTTAACTAGTGCTAGTCTAAAATGTAAGAAAAGAAAAATAATAATGATAAAAAAGCGTATATAAAAGAAAACACATTATTAACATGAAATGTTATACAGTTTTTGCTACAGATGCAGCAAAATCGCTAAATAATAGTCTAATGGAGAAAAATGTTATACTTAAATATATATATACATATATTATAAATATATTATAAACAACTAATTACTTTTATTAAATGAATTTAACAAAAACTAATGCGAAATCTTGTAATACGTTTTCAAATTCAGTAAATTCAGTTTACAAATTTTACAATTTTCTTTTACAACTTCATCAAAATTTTTCAAAAATGTTCGATGTTTGTTAAATCCCTGGCAAACCATTAAGCCAATTTCAGTTAAAGAAATTATTAGCAATTACTTTCTGTTGACTAAATTAAAATTTAACTAATTGTTTACCAACTAGTTCTGCTAACAAACAATTTACTAGTGCATGTTTTCTTATAAATTAAACAAATGCAGAATAAAAAAAAAATTAAAATACTAGAAAACGAACAAATATAAAAACAACTAACGCAATTAGTTAAGTAGTGAAGTAAAATGCTGCAAAAAAAAAAAATAAATAAATAAATAAATAAAAAAATTAAAAAAAAAAAAATTAAAAAAAACCGCAAAACCAAAACACGCGTTGTGAGATTCACTCAATATATTTTTGATTTCTGTTTTCTCTCACCTGCAGCTAAATCCAAATCCCACAGGCTTTTTATACTCATTCACGAAAGGGAATCGAGTATATTGTTTTTATTTTATTTATTTATTTTTTTTATTTTTATATATATTTTTGTATTAATACGCACAAAATTTAAATAAAAAAAAAACTATATTTTTTTCAAATAATTTTTGACCTGGGCAAAATGTGTTCCCAAAACCGCCGATAAATATTAGTAGTTTATATAGGGTAACAAAAATGCTATTAAAAAGAATATATATATAACTGCCAAGTAAATGTTGACCCTTTAGCGTTTGTAATTGAACTTTCAACTACAGCTACAGTTATTGAAAAACAATTGTTTTATACTCATTCACGAGAGTGAAATGAGCATATTGGTTTTTCGATTTAAATTTGCTAACTAAAAACAATGATTTTAATTTGGGCACATGATAAAAAGAAATCTGGCTTGCGGATCCAAATATTTGACATATTTTGCACTAATTAGCATGCGGCTTATATACTCGAACGAAGACACTTGATAAAGCATCTTTAACAAGTATATATATGTATATACTATATATGAATGCATATATATAAACTGCCATTTTGTACACCAAGTGTATTAAAAGAAAATCATTAAAAAATCAAATGAGCAAAGAAAGAAAAAAAAAAAAAAAAAAAAAAAAAAAAAAGAACGTAATTAAAAGGCAGCTGCAAATTCATTTCTTTTTAATGCTTTAAATAACAAATCAACAAAGAACAATTAAAAAAAATTAAAAATATTTAAAAACTTTAAATAACGCCAGGAAATAATGTAATTTAATTGCTAAGAAGATTTTCAAATATTCACATTTTTTGTAATACATTATTTCAAATATTATTACAATCTTCAATTTGCCAATTTTTTCGACTTAACTTAACTCAACTTAACTCAATTAATAAAATCATGTTTATTGTTTTTAATGCTATTAATAGTTTTCTTGTTTCAATATTTAAAAACGAAATGCAATCAATGCTTAATTGACTAATTTTTTTAAATTAATTTTTTTAATTAATTATTTTTTTTTTGGAATTTAGGATTTTCTACTTCAAACATTTTCTATAAATCTGAAAGCTTTTAAATGTTTTCTTTAAAATGTTTTCCACCTGTAAAATCTTTCGCAGCCTCTGAGCTACTGCCGCTGCTCCTTTGAAAGCTCAAATTCTATGTATAATAAACTGAATAGTAAATATAATATATTATATATAGTAATATTACAAAATCAACGAATTATCTAGCTAACAAATGTGGCAGTTGTTTATTTAAAAAAAATATATATATAAAGAACCTTTAGAAAATTTTTAATCGTTTCAAAAATTAAATACACAAACTGATTGCAAGCTAATAAATATGAAAACAAAAATTATCTAACTACTTGTATGTTATGTTAAAACACTGCCACGCCCACAATTTCAGAAATACATACATATACATATGTATATGTTATATTTGATCTATTTCAGCGTAAAGTGTGCAATTCATTTGGATCACAATTTGTCCGAGAACGCGATCTCTCACAACCAGTGCAGAAAAAAAAAATAAATAAATAAATAAAATAATTCCGCAGCGCATAATACAAAAAATATTTTAGAAAAACTTAAAAGTAAATAGCTTGAGAAAGAAATTGATTTATATATTATTTGCAAGCCCATTTGGTAAAAGCAAAATAAAAGATGAACAAATTGATTATTTCGAAAAATATGATTATATAGAAATAAGCGATGTAACATCATGATGGTATACAAATTATGTATGCATAAAATATGTTATATAAATGGTAAAAAAGAATATATATATAATACAGCATGTAAACTATATTTAAGAATAATAACAAAAAAAATTTTGATTTAAAACAAAAGAAAAAAATAAATTCAAATACATTTTCGGTTGCAAATATTTTTAGTTGTCGAATTAAAGATTGCATTTTAATTAAATAAAATATATAAAATAAAAATTAAAAAAAGCATAAGAAACAATAAACAAACAAAATTCATATTTATTTCAAGTGTAACAAAAAGTAAAACCTAACAGAATTGCTTTAATTTAGATTTAAAGGTAAAAAATATATATAAAAACCTTCATAAAAAATGAAAATAAAAATTATGGTAAAATATATATATATAAATACATATATGTATGTGTAATACCATGAATGAAAAAACAAATACTGCTTTTGTATTGTTTAAGTTTAACTATAAATCAATGACAAAGTTTAAATATTAAATAAAAAGAAAAAAAAAAAAAAAAGAAATGGGAAGAAACATAAGATGTAATATGAAACAAAAATGAACTTACAACAAGAAAAGTAACTGAACATCAACAACAACAAAAAAACAACAACAACAGCAACAAAAAGCTTCATAAACATGTACGAGTAACAAAAAAAATGAGAAACTGTTTGAAAAATTTTACTGAATTCAATAAAAATATTATGTTGATATGGAATTAAGTAATTCCAAATAAACAAAAAAAAAAAAAAAAAAAAAAAAAAAAAAAAAAAAAATGGGTGTGTTATCAATTCAAGTTCTGACGTTCTGTTCAATTTAACTGCTACAAGAGAGCGCGAAAGCAGAAAGATCGCGAGCCTCTCTTAGTGGCGAAAAATAAAGAGAGAAGAGAGGAGTTTGGAGAGCGGTCACAGCTATTTAAAAAGACCTAGAGAAGGAGAGAAAGTATTTACAGAAGTAAATACATATGTATATTTACATACATATGTATGTACTAAATGTATCTAATCCCACATTGTTGTTTATTTTATTTGCTTTAAACATTTTATTATACAAAATAAGTTTATATTTGATTATTTTCCATTTCTTATAATTTGTATCTAAATATTCTTTAAATTTCCTGTTTATTATTTCCATATGTATATTAGTGACTGCATACACACATACATAAATATTTATGCATGCTCATATCGAAATTGAATTTTGCATATGTACATACATATATGCATAGGTCAATACATACATATGTAAATAGAAGCATATAAATAATAAAAATTCATCTATGCAAGTAACTGTAACGAATAACGGAGAGAAACAATGGAAAACGATTGAGGACCCACTGAAACTTGCTCTGCTGCTCAGAAGCACTGACAACTTCATGCATTTTTGGGTATTAAGTTGATTCGCCATGATGAAATAAAAAAATGCATACCTTTTTAATTAGCATAATGTCCATGTATCATCACTAACCATATATGTATGTATGTATGTATGGTATCATTCTGCAACGTTTTACTGGGCTATTTATTGTACACATGTTGCAACACATGTTGCTGCTGAAATGTTGCTACAGCTGTGGAGCCGCATGCCAGTATATCGATATGTTACCATTCGACTTTATATTGTGATTTTATTTTAACTCGGCAATTTATTAATAATTGCCAATGAAATTAAACACTCTAAAATAGAACCTTTTTAAGCTTATTTACTGTCTACAAAAATATGCTCCTATTTCGAGCTGCTCCACAATAATCGAGTACCATTCTTTTCAACTTGTCGACCGACCACCACAGTTTACCGAAAAGCCTTTTAATAAACGCGCGCTCTACATGCATTTATACAAATTATGTCCAAATAACACTTGCTTACTTTAAATTTTATTAATTTTGAGTGTCATTTATTATTCACTATACTGTATTTAAAACAAAATTAACACGGACCATTAACTAAACTGCGCTGACGCAGCGGCTAATTAAGTGAACTAAAACCAGTTCATTTCTGCTGTTCATATGTTCCAATATCGAACTATCGAGCATAGCGTGTAATCGAAGTAAGTAGATCAATGAACAGAACAAACAGGAACTAGAACAAAAATATTTGTAGACCGCGTCACTTTTTACTTTTTTAAATTGTCTTAAAAACGTTAATTGCTTATAAATAAATCTCTATAATTGAACGAAAAGCCACTAACTATTAACTGAACAATAGTAATATCAGTGTGCGATCATAAAAAACTGAAGGATATTGAATAAACAGAGGATTGCGAATTTAGACGTCAAGAAAAGGACGCCGACGCTAAATACAAATTAAATTCCAGCACCCCTAACAAATTCCAGCAGATCATAAAGATGAGCAAGGATATTTATTACTCGGATAAATATTATGATGAAAAGTTCGAGTACAGGTGAGTATTCCTATAATTTGCAACCGTAATATATAAAAATATATACATATATATATGTATATATGTATGTGTTTGTACGTATGTATTAAACTACCTTTTACACAGACATGTGGTTTTGCCGAAAGACCTTGTGAAGCTGGTACCCAAAACGCATTTGATGACAGAAACCGAATGGAGATCAATTGGAGTACAGCAATCACGCGGTTGGATCCACTACATGATACATAAGCCGGAGCCGCATATTTTGCTATTTCGGCGTCCCAAAACGGAGGAGTAAAGTCGTACAAAGGCACTTTACAAACTAACTCCACACACACTCACACACATTCACATGCATACAATACATCTACTATATAATATAAGCATACATGGAAGCGTTACAGCTGACACGATAGTGCAGCAGCAGCAGCAGCTGCGACTGCGCAAAAGGTGGTAGCTGCGTGCAACTGTTGCAGAGACGGCGGTGGCGGCAACAACAACAACAAAAACCCACGCATACAAATACACACTCGTACACTTTACTCATTCCTTTACAATATTCATGCACACAGACACAGTCACGCTCACGCACACAACCCGGTTTAATCCTTACATACAACAAGTATTAGATTGCTTTGAGATGCTCTATGCATTTTTCTTTTCAAATTAGAGTTGCCATATTGTATTTTTTGCCATATATTTCAAAAAAAATTTTATTCATGTATTCATTCTATGCTTATTAGCTATAGCACAGTGGGCTTTTTTATTGTAAACATGCTAACATCTCGCGCAACGCAAATAGCAACAAAAACAAAGAAATATAAAATGAAAAGCGTTATGAAAATTGCCTGCACATTTTCATGTAATATTAAATAAAATATGATTTGTGATCTTGAAAAATTTTTATCAATACCTTATAATACGTTTAAACATAATATAAAGTTATAAATAAAAAAAAGTAAAAAAAAAAAAGAAATAAATACGTTTGTAAAATACTTTTAGCATTGATTGCTTAAAGTTTTTCAATACACCCAATTAACACGTTCTTGTCTTTATCAATTTCGTAATATAATATGTAATATAAATATTTATGTAATGGTCCGGCTTATTGTGAATACAGTTATTTTATGACTTCTTCTTCAACCAGGATTGGAGGAATTCGAACGGAACATTAACAACGGAATATATCAGGATTTTTTTTAAAAATATAAATGATAATACCTTAATTGTTTATAGAAGGATATTGAATATGCATATATAAATTATCACATATTATTTGTCAAATGTTTTGTGTTGATATAATATAAATCTACGTCTATGATTAATTTCCTGATAAATAATTAATAATAACCTAACGACATTGCTCACCGTTGCTGAATGCCTTCAAAATTATAAATATGAAATATAGACATTTCACTAAGCACTAATTATGATTGTTTATTCTTATGAATGATATACCAGAAATATGAGCTATATAATTAAAAAATATCAGTTATGTATATTTTTTGGAACACTGGCTTTGTTTTGATTGTAATACTCTAAATTGCTAAATTGTACAATTTCCATGTCGTCTTGAATATGCACAATCTGACTTGAAAAATATTACTATAAAATGTGAAATATATATATCTGTAGACTTCTATATTTATAATCAAAATTTTTTGCTAATTAGGATTTTATACAGTTTTTAAATATTTGCTAACCGTGAATGAGTATTAGTCTGTTGGTTTCAAAATTCATGCAAATTTTCGTTTCATTTACTAGGTATATATAAAGCTACATGTATATAGCATATGCGTATATGGTATCGTATTGCGTATAAAGTGATATTTCCCACTTTCAAAAATGAAGATCGACAGTTCCGGTAAAAATGCTTTGGCACGTTTTTTTTTTTCGCCCATACTCGTGCCCATTGCTATGTGAGAAGAGCATGCCAGCCCAGCCACCAATAGATCCATGTATATATTTCTATAGACAAGGGTAGCTCGATGGATGGTCATGGAATTCACCTCACTGAAGGGAAGGGAAGGAATAACGACGAAACGCTGTCATTTACTTCTGCCGTTGGGCCCTCGCACTTATACGTAGTTATAAAATAGCGACAAAAAGCCCAATATTATAATTTTTTATTTTTTGTTATTTATATATATGTATGTGTAGCTTATATATATATATAAATATATATTCCCACCAGCGTGTTTTTGGTGTCGCCAACGGGCAGCAGAACTAGCCCCCAAGGCAAATCGAATTGAAACAGATCAAAGGCAGCTATGGCAATGCAACACGCTGATTTTGATTACCATTTGTTGTGCGCTGGCAAGAGGGAAGCCGGAAATCCCAAATTATAATACATATATACCAAATATATATATATGTATATCTCGCATACTGGAAAGTTGCTTACTATAGAAGGGAATAGCTTAAGAACTTAGCTTAAGCAATTTCTTACGAATTAAAGAATTAGTGCAATAGTTTGATTTGGGCTACTGTTTATTTTGTATTTCTGATTTAACGGGCTTAGGTATTTTTTTACACCCACACATTTAATCATATTTCATTAAATTAGATTAAGATCTGTTTATCAGCGCCAAATCAGGAATTATTTGATCTTTTACTAGACAAATTCTATTTTGCTTAATATACATATATCCTGGCCAAACATTTTTAGCTTTTTTTTTATGCTCTTCGAGGTCGTTACAAATCAAAAATTAATTAGAAGATATCCTGTAATCAAGTTAACAAAATTTTCAATTTAATCAAAAAAGACCCAAAAGACCTTTCAAACTAACTCAGTTATTATTTTTTTCAAGTTTAAGTTTGCTTAAGCAATTTGAAGGGTATATTTGTTTTGTCTGATTTTCAATCGATTTTGTGAAAGCTAAAAAAAAAAAATTAAAATTGTTATACCTTGTACCCAAAGAAAACAAAATATATTGCTTTATGCAATGTTTTTGAATTTTGCTATATTTCTAGAGATTTGATGATTATCTTATATGTCTACTCGGCTGAACAAAAAAAAAAAAAAAAAAATGCTATGGCCAATATATCTTCGCTGGACGCGTGGCAAAACGTAAAAGATTATATCTCCCCAGAGTTTTTATGCTAGGCGCCCTCTTTGGGGACATGGTACTGTACTTTGTGTAGAAAAGAGAAATATCGGAAATGTGTGGAGCTAAGACTAAAGCCCACACGGATAATAATTGTACAGCTTGACACAGAAATCACGACAAATTTAAACAGAATTGGGAAACTGGGCAAAAAGACAGCAATCTAAGATATCCAAATATTAGACCAAAAAAAAAAATAAAAAGCGCATGACATATAAATAGTAATTAACGAGCTATAAAAACGAATATGCTTTAAAATCATTTTAAATTTTAAAAATTATGATTGTATTTATAAATCTGATTTTGAACAAGTATTGTACAGTCATGCATAACTAGTTTCACAAGATTCATTAAGAGATTCATATGTTTTATACCGTGGTTTGATGCCCAAATATATCTCAAAATGTTTAAAAAACGGTTAATTAATTCTCTTAACTCCCACAACTAGCTAATATAGAATAAAATCGGTAGGAGTTTTTTACGATTAGCTAGTTTAAGTTCTAAAAGGCTTAAAGCAATTTTCGTTTGACTTGTTTGGTCTTAGTGCTCTAGACAATAGCAGGTTGATCAGAGCAACTTTTCACAATACGAAAGCTAATGAAAAGAGTGTGCAAGGAAGTGGGCGCTTTAAATGCCGACACTGAACTACTTTGGACGACAGGTGTGAGCAGGTGTGGGAAAGCAGCTCCCATTTATACCCCTCCCCCCCACCGCCTCTCTCTCTCTCTTTCTATCTGTATGTCTCTGTCTCTCTCCAGATATACATATATAAATTGTTGATAATGAATTCCCTTTCAAATTGGCCAAAGCCAAAAGAAAGCGAAACTAAGCAGAGCGCTGTTCTGGGCTCAGAACAAGTCAGCTAATTAAGAGATACTGCGATGCTGCGACGCGTCGACAGCGACAACGCGTCGTATGAGTTACGTGCGCGCTGCTTGCAATTGCAATTGATAAGCAGCGCTGCGTTGGCAATGGCGACGGCGACGGCGACGGCGACGCTAGTGAGCGAGCGCATATTTTGATGAATGAAAATAATCCAACACTCACATATACACACACACACACTCTTATAGTTACTCTGCTGACGCTGGCAGCGCAGTTGCGCATAAATTTGCGCGCTCGTTGGCTACGTTTCGTATTTGATTTTGATGTAGTTTTTAGTACTATTTTATAATCAGACAGGCCAAGTTGAGTCGTGTCTTTTGGCTCTCAGAACAGTGGCAGTCAGAGTCAGTGAGCATCTATGAGTGGACCTCAACTCATCTGTGATCTGTGATCTGCGCATGAGTCTCCTCTGTGTTCAGTCGTGCCAACGTCGCGTGCTCGACAGCAACAACACTAAATAAATACTTAAAGCGCGCTCTTCATATATACAATTTATATATATATATACACAAATATATATATAAATATATATATATAAATATATATAAATTGATATTACTCGTGTGCTCACAATCAACTGAATTTAACCAAAAAGGTTTCAAATTTATGCAAATTTCATGCATATTTCACACTGGCTGCAGTATAATTCGATGCACTAATTTGTAAGTGTAATAAAATTCAAAATAAACAAATAAAAAATTGAAAAAACAATAAACATTTTCTTGGTTAAAAATGGAAAATGTTACTCTATTAAAAATTAACAACAATTTGCAAATTTATGTGGCTTTGTGTACTGTGTGGAACGAACAGAATTCTTTACGATCTATTTCACTGATAATGGTTTTTTATTTCCTATTCATCATCAAACTGCTAAACTGTTGTTTCTTTTTCTTTAAATTTTTATTTGTTTCCAAGCCGGGTAAGTTTTCTGAGTAAGAATGCCCTTTGGGCATGAAAAATGAATACGAATCAATTTCCAAAATTTATGAAATATAAATACTTATAAGAATAAAGTTAAAAGTTAAAATATTAAACATAAATATATAGTACTGAAATAAATATAATTGATAATAAAAATTATGATTATAAATAAAATTATAATAATAAATAAAATTTTAATTATTCAAAATGATAATACTTTTGTTCCTTTGGGCGACACTCAAAAAGTATTTCATAAATATTTCGAGAAACTCAACTTTATATTTTAAAAATATTTTCTATAAGTTTAACTATATTTTTATTATTCTGATTTTATACAACTTTTAATTACTTATTAATTATCTATTAAGCTAAGCTAGAGTGACAATATAACATTTTGTATTTAAATACATATGCTATAATAAAATGCCTGACTATTTAGCTTTATTTTTCTCATAGTGTAAATTGCCGACAACTTTTCAATTACTGCACTATCTTAACTGATACATATATTATACCATTCAATCAAAACTAAGGAAATACAGCTATAATATAAAGTTAATATTTTGCATATTATTTGAACTGTGACCCGTGTGTTCCATAGTCCAACACATCTATTAATTTGTTAATGAATCGATTTTCGCTTACTAATCTAAGAGAGAGAGATTTTGCAGCTGATAAGCGTTCACAGCATCTGTTAGGTGGGGAGGGAGGTGTGTTGTGGTGTCATAGGGCCAAGGCCCATTTACCCCTCGTTCGCGCTGTTAAGGGTAGGTCGCACTTCAACAAGTATCTACCATAGAAATTTTTACTTTTTTATTTATTTATTTTTTTTGTTTGTTTATTTTGTTTTGCTTTGTCTTCACTTGATATTATTTTATTTTCTTTTACTTTGTTTTGGTCGTATTTTTAGCTTGTTTTTACTATTTTCGTTGCAAATTTCATGTCATGTTTATAAATAGTCGTCTTCCTCGTACGACGAGTCCCTCATGTAAATTGCACCAATGTCAATGTTTTCTTTTCTTTTCGGTAATTATTATTATTATTTTTATTTAAAAAAAAAAAAGAAATTATTTATGAATTATAAAAGAATTTAAGCTATAGCAAAAAAACTTTTTCATTAGATTCATAAGAATGTATTTATGTACACGCAGGTCTTGGGCTAATAACTGAAATATATAATAAATAATTTAATATAATTTTTCGCTTATTTTCTTTTCTAACTAGAAAATTATATTATGATTTTTATTATTATTATTTTTTTTTTTTTTTAATTAAAGAAAGTATGTATTTTTTATTTTTTCTCAAATTCTTTTTCCTAATAATGTAATTTCTTGGAAATGTTCCGTATGTAAGATAGAATTATTAAAATTAGTTGGCAATATATTAAAACCTATTCGACAATAATTAAGGAAATCTGAAAATTTGATTTATTGATCACTGACTTAACTACAGTTAATAACAACATAAAAACTGTTGTTTAACATATATTATAATACAGGGTATTTTCTAGTTGCGCACTCCTAGCACACACATGTTATTTTGATTTGTTTATGGCAATGCAACTCGCTGGGCCCTAAGACAGCAGACAGAATTAATTTAATATAAGCAAATGTTCATCATCAGAAATATCAATTGTTATTTATTCATCAATATAGCAACAGAGATTGTTGTCTTGATTAAATACATATACAATGCAAAAATACTATATGGTTGCGATTTCCAGGAATAATAAGTTTTAGTGGGTACCATATATATATATATTTTATATATAAAATTATTAAATTGAAATATATATTATCTGATTTTTTTTCATGTTTTTTTTAATAAAATATATATAAATTAATATTTATATTTTTAATTTATATCCATATATTATATATGCATATATGGATATAAATTAAAAATATAAATATTAATTTATATATATTTTCTTAAAAAAAAGATACGTGAAAGATTGTAAAAATTGTTAGTGAGAGAAAATGAGATATGAAAATATTAATGGCAGTTCTCATAAGAAAGATTATGTATGATGTACGATAAACATATATCACCTGCACGAGAGTTTGAATTAATGGAATGTACAAAGTTCTTGAAATGTCACTTCCTAAATCGAAATATATATGTATATTTTATTTCTACTTAGTATTTATATATTTACATATGCAAAAAAGTAACTTGCCTTACTGCAACAAAGGTTAAATAGGTGTGTAATATCGTATATCGGGTAGACAATGTTAATTAAATTGCTAAACACGATTTTATGTAACAGTTTTTTTTGTTGTTTTTAAATTTGTTTTATTATTTTTTGTTTTAAGCTGTTTGGAAAGCATTTGAATTTGATATAGGAATGCTTTGTAATTGACAGTAGTTTGGACTCACAACACTGTTCGAGATGCAAATAATTCATTGTCAATGCTCCGGGTAAACAAATTGATTTGCATTGCAACAACAGCAACAGCGCTAGCAACAATACTAACAACAGCAACACCAACAACAACAACAGGAACAAGAGCAATGCTAATAACAGCATGTAGGCGGATCAGTCTCATTTGTTTTCTTAATGAAATGAATGCAATTCATTTGAAATGCCGTCACATACTAGAAATACACGCTTGACCCTTTTAAAGCCAAGTTAATGATATCATATAGGCAATTATAATTAAAGTTTTGTGATTAAAAAACGATTGCTAGTTCAGTTTTATGTCACTTAGAAGTTGATTCTAAAAATGTAAATTACTTTTGAGAAAGGTCGATTCTGTTACATTACAAATTTATAAAAAAAAATATATATATATTAAATTAAATAAAATAAATCAAATAAATCTAAACTATACGATTTTCAAGACTTCAGCTGGTATTCAAATGTAGAAGATTTATATGTATATTATACATGATTTAAAATATAAACGTACAAGTAAGAACAGGCATTACCGACTGAGAAATACTCAGTCATGGCCCAAGCGCTGCCAGAACCATATTCCGATATATATGTTTTTTTATTTTTTTGTGTAAATTAATAGACTACTCTAATCCAGTCTTTCAATTTTTAGTTTCTAGTTTTAAAATGATCAAATATAATAAAAATATAAATTTCATTTATACGGATAGACGCACGGACAGAAAGAGCTAAGTTGCACAAAAACAATATACTCATTACACTTTTGTGAATCCGTATAAAAAGCTTCTACATACATATCGTATGTATATTTTTTCAGAATTAATTCAAAGCTCTTTATATGAAAACTATTTCTATTTTAATTGTAGTTTTTATGCAAATTTTAGGTAAATCTTCAAAAATATAAATTAAACCCTTTATGATGTTCCTAACCTTTTAGAAAATATTTAATAATAGAAATTGCGTATAGGATTTTTTTTTTTTTTTTTGAGATATGCATGTAAATATATTTAAATATGTTCTACTTAGTCAGATTTCTTCATGTAAGTTTTGACATTTAAAAAAAAAAAACAATTTTTAGCAATATTTACCCTTTTTTTTTTTTTTAATATTTTCTACTTACTAAATTTCTCATTGAAAATAGAAAATGGCAGAATACAAATATCAGCATGTTTTCAACATAGCTCGACTTTAACAAATATAACCTTAAAAGCTATTTCCCATATTTCCCATACTTTTCCGTTCAATTGACATTTCTATGTTATTGAGAGTAATCAAATTTCTTTCCGTTTGTTAAATGTTCAACAATTTATATTGTGCACAACAAATGGCAAGTGCGAAAAGTATTTTTCTTTATTAATGTATTTTGGAATGCATTTATGTAGATCTACATATCGGGTCTGCTGGATCTATTAACAACCCTCACAACAACAATTTGGATCAGTTTTCGCACTGCCGGCACATGATCATCCCTATCAGTTGGCATTGATCCCCTGTCGAGTCATTAGTTTTCATTAGGTGCTCGCATATGTAAATTTATTTGTTTCGACACGCGTTAAAATAAAATATACTTCTCAATTGCACTCAAGTGCAACAGTCAGCACAGATGCATATCTGAATTGAGCTCCATTAACAACCAGCGGTTAGCTGAGAGGATAACATCAGTGGTTGTTAAGTGGGTGTTAAATCATAATTGGTGTTAAATACCTCGACCATTCACAATTTATTTGCAGTTAGTCTACGATTTTAGCTGCAGCTCGTCATGGAAATTTAAGATTTGCTTAGCAAGTGATAATTAGATAACAAGATAGACTTGTATATAAAAGTTATCATGTACACATAGTCTACAATGATCGTGTACTTTGGCAAGTGATAAATTGTGTGGTAAATTTAGAATGAATATTATTTATAATAATATTCACAAACTGTAGAATTACGCCTTTCAGAAGTTACCAATACAAAGTACCTAAAGTAGGTAAACTAGACAACAAGACTACCAAGGTAACTCTGCAATTCACTGTTTCATACTATTACTAGGAATGTGGATAGAGGTTATATTATTCATCCAACATATATCATATACTTACTAAGTGATAAAATACTTGGTAAAGTTACAATAATTGTTCAAATAGTTAAATACCTCAGCTCATGTAAATTTAAAAATTCTCATCTAGAGTATCAGCTAAAAAACTTAATGGTAAATATGCTATAATATTACTTATATGGCTTATTGATTATTCTTATACTTAATAATTAATCATAATTAAAATTTAATTTAAAAAGATACATATTGATCTGTAATGTGAGGAGAATTTAAATATTTATTGTAAAAGCTAAAGCAATGCTATACTTATAATAAAAAAAAAACTTAATATAAATGTGATCCACTAACTTACCAAGCGTTCAATTTACAATGAACCTTGATCCTCATTTGAAATTATTACCAAACCACAAAGTCCTAAATTATGCATTTCTATATATAAAATTGAAAAGAATTTAAATAATAAATTCAAAATTTTGATTTCATATACAGCACTACCCTTTGACAACTTAATTAAGTTGGCTTAGCTGTTCCAACGGAAACGCACAACTGGTAACGCGTCGTGCCCGTGCGTACGGGCCTAGGGTAATAATCTCCCACACACAAACGCACACACACACACAGAGCCACAATGACGCGACCCAAGCAGGATGCAAACAAATTTAAAAGCTTCATGCAAGAGAATGTGCTCACAATGGCCACCGTCATCGGTGTCTTTGTGGGCGGTCTCATTGGCTTCATCATCAAGAACAGCACCGGCGAGTGGACAAAGCGTGAGATTATGTATATATCATTTCCGGGCGAGATCTTTTTGCGGTAAGTCAAAGCGACGTCACTGACCTGGCCAAATATGGATTAAACACATTTTTCTTCTATCTAACAGCATGCTGAAATGTCTCATTGTACCGTTGCTCGTGTCCTCCATAACGAGTGCCATCGGTGGCTTGGATTTGAGTATGTCCAGCAAAATAGCGACGAGGTGAGCAAAAAAGATTTGCAGAATATAAAGTGTGTATTCTACTGATGTGACTTTCGTTTCTCGGCAGAGCTATTACATATTACTTTGTCACCACAATATCGGCTGTAATATTGGGCATATGCCTGGTCACCACCATACGGCCCGGCCAAGGTGCCAAAATTGTGGAGACACGCACTGAGACAATTGACAAAGCATCAAAGGTCTTGACGCCAGATACTTTAATGGATTTAGTGAGGTAGGCTAAATAGGAGATATATAATATATATGTATATTATATATAAGACATATATATATATTATATTATACATATATTATACTTATATATATTATTATATATGTCTTTTTATATATTATTGACTCTAAATAATTTATTATTATTATGTTTTCTCTTTTTTTTTATTTTATTATTTAGAAATATGTTTACGGATAACATCATACAATCAACAATGTTTCAGGTATGTGTTTTGCAATTTTACAAATATTTAAATAAGAACAAAACAAAAAATATATTTAATTTTAGTTAATTTTAAAATTTAACAATTAAAGATCAGAAATACCTTAAGCCTCAATATAATAAAATATTAAGTTATATTATAATATAATGAATTACGTTAATAAAATATTAAGCAGCGTATACATATTTAAAAAGTACTGTTATTCTTAATAAAAAAAAAAAAAAAAAAAAAAAAAAAAAACAACAACACACACACACAGTAACTGAAAATACTTTGAGCTATAAATATGCATAATACTCTCAAGCATAAAAAAGTTTTATATGAATGAATACCAGCATTATTTTTTATCTCCCAGAATTGGTCTATCTGCACTGAGCTTCGCTATCAGAAAAAAAAAAAAACAATTTCAATCTGCAGAGAACTTCACTTTCAGAAGAAACGCAAAAACTTCGTTCTTTTATCCAAAGCGGCAACGGCACGTCTCTGAAAGGCGATTAAGGTGCGGCTATCATTTTTGTCTTCTTCTTTTTTTCTACTTCTAAAGACTTACTTTGGCATTATCACACACGACTCTGAGTCTGAGGCGCGCAGGTATTTACTTCTTGGACTCGATTTATGGAGCAGAGCTGTACACACACACCACACACACTCATTTGCTCAATTTCGGATTGCAACAGCGTCAATTATTCAATTGTGCTCTTCTGTGTTGTTTACATAATTTGATTAAAGCATCGCGCGGCACATAATCAAAACTGACATGATAGGCTACTCCAAAGCAAAGTTCTTTCCGTTTCAATTGAAATTGAAAATTATATGCAAAGGGGGAGCACACATACACACACAGACACAAATACCACACACATGCGTACATATCATACCATATATATATACATATACATATATATACATATATCTAATTTACGTACACGTTGAATTTTCAATTATCACCACAGACAAAGCTGGAATTACGATATATGCATATGTATGTATACATTTTATATATACATACATACATATATACTATATTCATACATATATCAAGCGCGAATTGAATCAAAGTTCAACTCGACTGTCGGTCGTCTGCGTTTGGGCATGAGTATAAATATCTCAATAGGTAACAATAAAATGCTATTAGATTATTGTCGCTTTCAAATTGTGCCCCTTACTTAGCTAGGTCTGTCCATGCAATACAGAAAACATGTGTAAGGCATATAAATTCTAGTAATTCTAATTAATAATTTCATGCCCCAAACACACTTAAATTCATTTGTGTTAATGTGCCATGCCTCAATGGGCGATATGAGTCGCCACATATACATACATAATTTATAGGTCTATCTCTGTAGAAGGTCAACAGTTCCAAAGTTGAGATAGATTATGGGTTTCTGCTTCTAGTTGGCGTGCCCATATAGTATTTTATCAGTTTAGATGGACAGATTAAAATTTACCAGTAACTTGTATAATATTTTGTATAATTATTTTTATAAAGAATTTTTGAATACTCTATATTTATTTATATTTTTATAATTATTTAACATAGTGATAATATATTATATATTCTAAGCGCAAGGATAATGTTTCATTAATTTGTTTTAATATTTATCACAGATTGTGTTATATAGGCTATGTATGCACGTATTATAATAAATTGAAAGAGTTCGAAATAAAAATAATATATAAAAGATTTATTAGGAATTGATTGTAAAATTGCATACAGAAATGAAAAATATCATTCAAATTGAATATGCGCTGGTCTTGCTAAAGGATCAGCTGGAATATAATTATCAGGGTCTCTTAAATAAATTGTGTTAGTTAAACCTAATGAAATTAGTGATAAATTTAAAATAATAAATTTTCTATGTGAAGTATGGATAAAAAGAGAGAGATTATAAAATATTTTAAAATGATGAATTTCATATGGAAAGAAAGAAATATTGTAAATATAATCCATTAAAGTCTGCTCTGGTTTTAATTAAACATAATTTAAAAATATAATAATTTATACAAAATAAATGAATTCAATATTTACATTTTATATTCATTTTCTTACAGCATCGCACAGAGATATTTGAGAACACCAGCATTACGCCAGCACGTAAGTCCCCTGAGTCACTCAGCGAAACGATATGATACTTACTTTGTAATTTGTAAATATGCCTTTTAGAGCCCATGGAGAACTGGGAGTTCAAGTCGGCACAGCGTGAGGGCTCCAATGTGCTGGGGCTGGTCATGTTCAGCGTAATACTGGGCACAACCATAGGCCGTATGCGTGAGAAGGGCCAACTGTTGCAGGACTTCTTTACGACGCTCAGTGAGGCCATGATGACAATAACATCGTGGGTCATTTGGTAAGCACCCTATAAAATAAAAGAGGTTAAAAGTTGAGTTAGAGTTTAAATGGTAATTTGCTATTAATTTGCAGGATATCCCCGTTGGGCGTGGCCTTTTTGATCGCGGCCAAGATCATTGAGATGGAGTCTATAGCAGCGACAATACAATCTTTAGGCTGGTATTTCATAACCGTTATGATTGGTCTCTTCCTGCATGGATTTGGTAAGTGACTTACCAATGTGTGCAACGTTGACTAAGTTGAGTTGATTAATGAAATTTTGATTTGCAATCAATTTCAGGCACAATTGCAGTCATCTTCTTTTTGGGCACACGTCGCATGCCGTATCGCTTTATAGCCAAATTGAGTCAAGTGCTGGCCACTGCCTTCGGCACGGGCTCCAGCTCGGCCACCATGCCGTTGACCATTAAATGCCTGGATAATATGGGCATTGATCCACGTGTGACACGATTTGTCATACCCGTGGGAGCTACGATTAATATGGATGGAACTGCATTGTATGAGGCGGTGGCTGCATTATTCATTGCCCAATATCGTGAGATGAGCTATTCGTTTGGCACGATTGTGGCTGTCAGTATAACGGCAACGGCTGCCTCAATTGGTGCGGCGGGCATACCACAGGCGGGCCTCGTTACAATGGTCATGGTACTGGACACTGTGGGCCTGGAGCCCAAGGATGTCTCGCTGATCATCGCTGTCGATTGGCTACTGTATGTAGATGTCAAAATTTTTACTTGACTGACATTTATTGAAATTTGATTGCTTTAGGGATCGATTCCGTACCACTATCAATGTCATGTGTGATGCTCTGGGCACTATTTTGGTAAATCATCTGTCAAAGAACGATTTGGCAAGCGTTGATCGGGTGAGTACGCATCTCTCATAGATGTAGAATATTAGTTTTAAAATATATAAATATAAAACTTATAAATACACACACATATATATATACATAGCTAAATGCCGAGCCCCATGAGCTCCTCGAGCTGGGCACCAGTGGACACGAGATGAAAGAATGAAGGCAGTCAATGCTTGGCTCCTATAATCGCAAACGATGAGTGCTTGAGGACGAGCAGCAGCATGACGATATCGACAGTGATTCCGATGAAGATGGGAATGAGACAATCCACTCGCGTTATCGTCGGCTGGCCTCATCATTTGGTTTGCGGCTAAAAGCGGCCAAGACGCAAATTTTGCAACAGTTGTAAATGCTGTCACAAGACATCAACGAATTTATTTTGCAACGATTGTCTGCGAGGGCGCCAGACATATCGAAAAATCAACAAACAAACAAGAAACAACAAGCACAGAAAATAAACACAAACAATTTGGATATTATTCCGTTAAACGTATTAATTAGCATACATCATGATGTAAATAATTTTGAATATAATTAAATTAAATTGAGTTCAAATTTAAATTACATTTTCATACTTAGCCATATATATAAATATATATATTTAAAGCTAAGTAAACTTGTTATGCAATTAATTCATAATTATACAAATAACTAAATTTCAAGCCATTTGCTATAGATTGTTTATGCACTTCCAAATAGAAAAATATATATATTGAAAAGTAAAAAGAAACATAGAGATTTGTATAAAAAGCGCAGATTTGTGTTAAGAACAAAAAAGACATTAATATATATAAATATATTGAATAAAACTAGATTCGCACAAATTTTATGACAGAAGGAAAAATCACACACAAATTCAATGCCGTTTAAAGTTCTTGTTCGAAGTTGAGCTTTGTAAATACTTAATAGCTTAAGTATAATTAAAAAAAAAAAAAAAAAAAAAAAGAAAAGAAATTAATAAATAAAACATATTACAAAATATGAACAATTTTTCAAGCGACGCATATTTAATGACAATAATTAATAATGATTAAATGTCAAAAAAAATTACTAAATGGAAAGAAACAGTAAATAAAATGAACAGTAATATTATTTATTACATTGCATAATTATGAAAACTAAGTAAAAAATTTCAATTTATTAGACAAAAAAAAAAAAGTATTGAAAATTAATTGATTTAAATATATTAATATTAATAATAATAATTATGTATGCATTACTTATGCCATTTGTAGTTTTGTGTAGTCTAAATGTTTACAAAAATAAAATTTTCGAATCTGTACATGTACTTATATAAAATGGACCAAATATCCACTTGTTTCAGAGCTGCTAATATATGTATGTATACTTGATATGAGATAATATTATTTATACATATTAATATTCATGAATAAGAACTTCGATCACGAATTGACATATCGTATGTGCATTAGAATTATGTTCTTATATCGTAATTTGAACAATTATGATTAAAATTATATGGCACAAATTTGTAGGGCATTCATTTGTGTAAGCATTTTAGGTAAATTAACTAATTATTACTTATTATTATCATTACTATCATAATACAACAGAAACTAAATAAACAAAATGAGCTACAGCCCGGGGAATGCAAACCTTTGGTAAGTGTAAACTTAACTTCAATAATATTAACGTTCAATGATATTCAAATTAAAACAATTTTGAGTTTTAAATATTAGAATTAATTAATGTATATATGATTTATAAATATTAATATAAATATCTTATATGCTAACATTTGTTTTTTTTTTTTTATACCCTGAACCCATTGAAAATGGGAAATCAGAGTATACAGTAAAGTATATATATTTTAAATCAGGGCGACGAGCTGAGTCGACTTAGCCCTGTCCGTCTCTCTGTCCGTCCGTTCGTCCGGTCGTATGTATGAACGCGTCGATCTCAGAAGATATAAGGGGACACGAGCATATATTGTTTTTCTCCTCAAATCGATAACTACTCCCGATATTTTGTTATCGATTAAAGACCTTATCGAAATCTAGTTATTTAATTATTTCTTCTATATCTTTAGAGGTAGTCTGTAGTCTGCAAATTTTAAATGTAGACTCATATGTATTTTATAGAATTTCAATTTTTGTTGTAAATTGTAAATTTAATGTCAATATCTAAAGAATGTAAAAAACAGTAAGTGCGAAGTCTCTAACATTATTCAGAATATGTTTAAAAACAAATACAGGTTTTGAATATTAGCGATTATAAGAAAATAAGATGAGTTTTTGACAAAATATATAATAAATCAGACTGCGTATGACTTAGAAGAGTATACAGGGAAAATTTTCAAGTCTCTAGCTATTCTGGCTTACGATATAGTTGTACGTACGGGCGGACTGGCGGACAGATGGTCATCAACCTCGTTAAGAACATATATATAGTCTTTATATACATGTACAAATATACGAAACGTATTTACTTTATTCTAGCAATAAATTATTTAAAACATATTTAAATAACACACATTAAAAGTAATCCCCAGCAGCCGCATACGTCCTGGGACAGTGCTTTTCCGCATACTTTACATACGCAGTATTGGAAGTGACTTTGATGCGCTCTCCGCTGGACAGCTTGTTCCACATGTGTATCATAAGCGAATCCTTAGTTCTTGCCATGGTTTCCTCCAGATACTTGGGCTCAGTGAAATGCCTCCACTCTTGCCAATGAATTGAATAGAATGCAGTCGAATTGAATATTCGAAATCCCTTGCAACTCTTACGACCGCCTTCCATGGCTTTCATGAGGCTGGTGCCACAAAATTTCAACAGAACGGCTGTTACGAGAGTTGGCCCATTTTGTACATAATTTTTTCCATTGAAATATTTTTGATACTGCTGTAAAAATAAGTCAGCAACTTCATGACCTATTCCATCGGCTGTTAAACCAATGACAGCACTGCAGAGGGTATCGATAGATTCAGCTCCCACATAGTTCAGAGGCAATTTCTCTAAGCTTGTCAGGACAATAATATCCATGTCTAAATAGATGCCTCCAAACCGATAGAGACTTATGAGACGGAGCAGGTCAGATGTGTGATGCACCGGATAGCTGTGCATTAGAGTAGGTGAGTTACGCTACACTCTAAAAGGAAACGTGAATTTAAAACTCACTTAGAGGTAAACAAATCGTCTCTTTTGACCCAATCTTCAATAGAAGTGTTCATAGCATAGTTCCTTAGATTCAGGTGACGTAAGTTCACGTTCTCATAGCTTTCGATGGCATCGACGAGAAGTTTTTGGCGACCGACAAGAGGACGGAAGGTCGGACACGAAAATACAGTAAAAATTTGGAAGTTCGGATTATTCAGAGCAGCCGATTCTATGGAACAGGCTTGTCGAGCCGTCAGAGTCATAATGTTGGATACCGCATCTGGAGAAGTGCAGCTGGTCTCATGAAAGAAAATGCTGCGTCCTGGCGGTGGCTGCAAGCTCGAATATAGTATGTTCTCAATAAGATTCTCAGTTGAAAGCGATTTCGCTTTTAATATACGTAAGCCGAAAGCTCCATTCGAAATAATTGAAGGGTCCTTGATAGAGGATAGTACGACTAGGAATATTAGAGTAGCAGCCAGAACTGGTATTACGAGACGTCGTACTATGACGTAAAGACACTTAAACTGTTTCTTCAACATTGTGAACCGATGCGGCTGGGGCTAAACTATAGCCACTAACCATACACCACAAAAGTGAACCATCCCAATCGAGCAACCCGAGCAATTACGAAATGTTCTTATTGCTATTGTTATTGAATTGAGTAAAAGATATGAGAGGTAAGATTGTGACTCATTGAATTGAGCAATTTTAATAGCAAGTTAGCAAGTTAATTTATTTTCAATTCTTCTTGACAATAAAGCTGTGTATCAACAGTCGAATTTATTACACAAACATGTTCACCGAACACAAAACAGTTTGCCTACTAATTATTTCAACATGATCGAGAACATAATTTTTACAACAATTTTGGATTGTGAACAGGCAAGCGGAAGACAACAAAAGCGTGTCGCGATTACAGCTAGAATAAACATGTGACTGTGTGCGTGTGGGAGTGAGTGAAATTGAATCAATCAAAACCGTCCGTATTTATGAACGCGTCGATCTCAAAAGATATAAGAGCTAGAGACTTGAAATTTTTTCCTAGGTCCGTGAATATAACGCGCATATTGAGTTTTTCTCCCAATGTCAATAACTACTCCCGATATTTTGTTATCGATTAAAACCCTTACCGAAAACTAGTTATTTAATTATATCTCCTACACCTTTAGAGGTAGAGTCTGCAAATTTTAAATGTAGACTTATATGCATTTCATATAATTTCGATTTTCGTTGTAATATAACCCCCACCCCTATATCCACCCCCTCACCCACATATTTCTAAAAGGCGTATTTCAAACACTAGAGAATGATCCCTTGCGACATGCACGCATTTCAATGTTATGATCACTATCTACATGTTTCATGACTATAGTCCATCGACAAGTTATTAAACAATTAACTTCCCATAGTAAGCCCACACTGCAGTCCATGCGTGATTATGCGTGCATGCCTATGTGTGTCTGTGTGTATGTTTCTTGCGTAAGAAGAAGGGTTTTACTATTTCGCAGGTATAGTTTACTATATACATATATGGTTCTAATAGTTTTATTTCAGGATGAGTGAAGTTACGAAATACTATGTGTTAATGAGAATTGATATATTTTAATATTTGCACACATTGGAAATTTAATGACTTTATTAAAATCAGTTTTGTAATGAAGAAAAATTATATTTGAATGAGCTAAAGTTAGCTGGAATGAATAAAAAATTTGATTTATTTATAGCAGCATTGCTCGTATATTGTATAAAATTTAAAGAAAGTAGAGCTATTTTTGTACAATGCAGATGAACAACTTTCGAGCGCAGAATCAATCGTGTTTATGTTTACTGGTGGCAAAGGCATCAGTTGCATTCGCATTCATATTCTGGGGATCATATGGCAAACCCGTGCAGGTTGGACAAGTGCCCTCTTCCCTATAGACAATCGCCGCGCCAGTATGACCGTAAATTCGATACAAGCACAGCAAACGATGACTAACACACAGCAAGGGGATTAGCAGTATACCAAATATAACTAAGCCCAACCAATAGCCGTTCTATAATCAGATCAAGTTAGTGCTGGATGGACCATATGAATATACATATATGTATATTCATGTTTCTACTCACAATTGAATTAACCAAATAATCGCAGATTTTATTTACATTATGGATGTGACTTTGTGCCAAATGGTCACAGGGACCAATCTCATTCAAACTGATATTGATGACCATATCGAAGTAGGTGTTAATTTGTCCATGAATAGAGTTTGTATAATTATCAACGATGGTATTCAGATAACCGCTGCCAACGCCTTCTATATAATTCTGCGCCTTCATCAGTCTGTCCAATAGAATTTTAATGGATTTGTTAAAATTGTTGTCCTCAAACGTTATAAGATCATCGATTCGGTAAACATGTTCTTCAATCTGATCTATTGTCTGCAATATTGTTTTCCCCATGAGCGTATACTTCGACAAGTCTGTCGCCATTCTAAGTAAATTCACATATGCCACTTGCATTCGCTCATCTAGATAGCTACCATAGCTTTCAGCGAAAAAATTGCTTGCCCAATCCCGCAAATCGCTAATAAATTGGGGTATATCCAACTCGTCTATCTCTCGGCACAACACATCCATATAGGTTCGACTATGATAATTTGATAAGTACTTCGCACGTAGCTTAAAGATGTGATGAAACTCTTTCGGCAACATAAACACCAACGCATTAAAATAAATGTCTAACTTGCCAAACTGTAGATAGGTGCTTTCCTCTAAATGGATATTGATTTCTCTCAGTCTCTTAATGTCGTACAAATTATTGTCGCGCAGCATCTCGAAGATCAACTGATCGGCGCGGCACTTTTTGATTCCAGCGGCAAATTCAGACGGTCGAGGGAATTCTGTACTGTTTACTGCATTCGATTTCTGTAGCACAGTTTCCAGCAGCGAATGGAGTGTGTTTCGCCCCTCGTCATCGTACAAAATACACGCCGGATAAAAGACCAATCCCAGCGTGAAGTAGAACAGACTTATTATCAGTATGAATGACAAGACGGCAAACATTAAAATAATCGCGCTGTAGAGATTTTGTATATGTAATAGATATTGTATATGTAATTGGATATTTATATGGGGGAATACATTTTCAACTTACAGTAACATACAGCTCGATGCTGAGTTATCTTTTCGTATGCAAAGCCCAGTTATAAGAGTATAGCTCAATATAATCACAATCTGAAATGTGAAATGAGGCTTTAAAACCATGAATCATTAAGTAAAAGTAAAAATAAATCGGGGTGCTGCTGGTACTGGTAACTGAAAGGCTTAACTTTAAATTTATATACATATTTCATAAATTCAAATTAAAATCGCATGTAAAAATTCAGGCTTATTTATTTTAACAGCATATACTATCAAATTTATTTATAAATACATTGCAATATATATGTATTTAAAATTTAAAGTCTCCAGCTTTAGTAGTAAATGACATCGATATGAAATAGAGAAATACTGCTATAGCCTATCAATAAGTTTGGCTTCCTATAGCCTCCGAGTTTTCTATATGCTTAGGTTTATGTTGAGCTTTCAATAAACTTTGATTTCTATAAATTAAGCTTTCTATTGACTCAAAGCTGTCTATATATTAAACTTACTACAGGCAAAGCTTTCTATAGACTAAGCTTTCTATACAGTGGGTTTGATCGGATTTCTTTATCAATAATATTCATAGTCTGTAAGCTCATAAAAATAGCAAATAAAAAAAAAAAAAATAAAATAAAATAAAAAATATTTAAAAAAAAAATTTTTTTAAATATATAAAATTTATGCGTAGTTAGTTTACTCACCGTTAGCATGATGAAAAATAAACCGAAACTGGCATACCAACGATTACGGCCATAGTTCTCGTAAAGCTCTTCAAAGCTTTTGGTCGAATGCAAGTTTCGTATATATATGTTACTCATAGCCCTATAAGTTATATTGCATATCTTGTGGCTTTCGGACTCTAGGGAATCGGCCAACATGCTGATGCGACGTATCATGGGCGGTATCATCGGGTCGAGAGCGAGTTTGAGTTTCTGTTCTTCATTGTACAGGCGATCTAACCAGGATTTCGGTAGTCTATAATAGTCTTCATATATAATGTTCTTGACATCCTCAATAAAGGCGCTGGTATTCGGCAGCTGAAAGTAGTAGATATTGTTATTGCTGTTGTTGTTGATTTGAGTAGATATTGAAATCTTGCCTTATCGAAATGAAGGCATTGTGAAGTATCCATGTATAAAAGTTTATAGCTTCGAATTATGTTATTACACTCAAAGAAATCGCACCACACGGTAAGAACATATACGAAATCACGCTTAGCCCCACGCAAAGCTACACAATTAGAGAGCTAAATATATATTAAAATTGCTATTTTATAGATATTTGAATTACCATCACGGTATTGGCTGCCAATGAAAACTAAATAGGCCTGCATTTCCTTCACCTGCTCCAGAAGCGCCAATGCCTCGGGCATATTGTCAAAGATATCCTCCAATACTTCTAATAGTTGTAGGCCCGCCTCTGTTCTCAGATCCTTATGGGCCATCTCCGCAACGGCTGCAATTACATGTGATTCCGGCATTATTTCAACAATCAAATCAATCATCAATCAGAAATTTAACTAAATTCTAACCAAAGAGCTGGCTACTCATCGTCGTCGCCAATTCCTCAAAGTTATCGACGAGCAAGTGACGGACATGTAGGCAGACGTCCTGCAGCATGGCACAAGTGTCCCTGTTGCTGCGCATCATTGTCTCGCTGCTGTCTCGCATCGCATTATTGATGAGTTTATCGTTCAGGAATGCCACGACCAATCCAAACCTAAGTGATATTTACTTTAAATATGTATTTCACATATGCATTTGACTCAACTTACATAGCTCCCAGTATAAGTGGTATTAGCAGTAAATTCAGTAAAATACGCTTGGTCGTATTCGAGGCACTTTGACAAGGTGGGCAAATGGCGTGGCAACGGTAACAACAGAAACAAAAATAACATACCCTATATGAAATGTGATGAAAATGGCATTAATGAAGCTATAATTACGATATATTTATATAATAATATATTATATTATATTAATAATAATATTAATATACAATGATATTATATAAAATATAAATCGTAAACTTGGATTTTTTACGTGATACGTCTAAGAGATTCTAAGTAAACTTAACAGAATCTCAGCAAAAAGTATTAAATAATATGCTTTATATTTATGCATTTTACATACTTATATAAGCTGTATATAATATTTAAAATTTAAATATATAAATATTTGCTTTATTTATATATAGTTGATACTGTCTTCACTTTTTCAAAGAAGAGTATATTAATAAGAATTGCAAAGAGTATAAATTGGGTAAGACTTTCTTCTGTTTTTTTTTACTTACGCAATAAACGGTACGATTATTATGACAGTTAGAAGAAACATCACCCAGACGAGCACTACTGTTTTTCGAGCAATCAAAGATTCCCACACATTTGCCCATACTTTGGGGCCCACAGCATATGAGCTTGAGTTGTCAACGGCAATTACATAACCTACATTCAAATACAGTTCATCAATTAGTTAGTATAAATAATTTTTTGGTGAAAATACATATTGGAAAGTATGTACCTTTTGGTGAATCCTCATTGGATGTATAGTACTTGTCAAACAAAGTGTGAGTAAAATCGTGTATAAAGCCCATACCCAGTTTCGAATAGATCGGCTCGATGGAATACGTTACATTCGAATTGTACCGAGTATAGTTAATGGACGGTAATGCATCACTTGAGAATTCAATCAAACTTACTGTCTCATTAGCCATGTTTCAAGTATTACAGAATAAAGAAAACATTCGAGTCGTTGATGCTCAATATTCAATATCCTAGCAATTACCACATGAATCGACTGCTATATGTAAATAACATAACTTACCATCAAGTATACCAATTTCGATACTTCATCTGATGCATTGTGCATCAAGTGACATATGGAAAATCATTCACCGCCTCCTCGTGTGTTATCAAATTGTGGAAATGGTGGAAATTGTGGAAAAACTTCTATATAAGTGTATGTGTACAATCGAAAAGTTTTATGTAATGACAGTTAAATCTGAGAAGTAAAGTTTATTTCTTTGAGAGTCTTTCATATACATATGTATGTACCAAAAATATTACAATTAGTGCTCAAGGGCTATTAAAGTTATCAATAACTAAAGTCGGTTAAAGTCGGTTAATACATGCTAATTTATTATTAAATGTCTTATTCCCAACATGTGAAAGTCGTAAAAGAAAACAACAAATATTGAGAGTAGTACTCGGGAGAGCCCAACTAGCAGATATCCGGTGCAAATTGAAAAGCTAAGATTTTTTGCATGTAGCCACTTATGAGGAGCATTATAAAGTTTACGAGATATAAAAATGTACTTTTGAGTCTACATATATTGGTTTTTCATTTCTCCATAAGTATTATTACGGTAAAGAATAACAACACAATTGTAAATTTTTTTAAAATTATTAATTATATATATATATTTTTTAACACTTGGTTTCCTTAAAAGACATTTAAATAGAATGCATATGATTTCCAGATTCCTTTCGATTATTATATATTCATATATTCTTATTAGATTGATTTCTGTGTGAATCGCTCAGTTTTTGTCTGCATTGTGCTGACTCATATCACTCATATCTGCGCCTTCTCTTAATTTATTATGCATCTTTTTCTTTAAATGAGTCCTCACAGCCACAGAAATGAATCTGATTGCCGGTGCTGATGACATAGGGTGCCGGTACAAATGGCGTGTCCGTATCCGTGTCCGTGCAGGCTGGACAGACGAAGTCGGCGGTATTAAAGTAAATAATTGCACTCCCTATATGTCCATATACTCTGTACAAGCACAAGAGCTTGTGGGCAACGAACACGATGGGAAAGAATACTAGAGCGCAAGTAAATAGGCCAAGCCAATATCCGTTCTACAATCGATAAAAATAGACTTACATAAATCGATGGAGAAATTAACAATGGAGAATACTCTAGTCGGATCCGACTAGAAAATACCCTGACTGTGAAACTAATTATCGACTTTAATCAAAATTAATGAAATGTGTTTGAAATATCTTATTTTAGGAATAGCTAGATGAAAAGGGATTGACTCAGCTTGTTGTCCTTTTCAAGAATGTAGGGAAAGAAGAATAATTAAATTTTTTGTTAGCTCCAGAGCAACTTACAATGGGATCGACCAGATAAGGGCAGAGATTGTTAAAGGAGCGCTTATAGATCTGGGCCAAGGGCACACAACGGCCAATGATATATTTACAATCTTCGCTGACATATTGCACATATTTATCGAACGCTTTATTGAGATATTCGTAAAATTCTTGTATCAATGCATTTATGTACTCAGTGCCCCGTGTATGCAGGAAATCTTCGGCCTCTCTTATCTCTTCAATTAGAAGTAAGATCGAGTTATTAAAGTCGTCGTACCTCGTTATAAGCTCGTCAATCGTAGTCGTATCCTTCCAGATGTGATTTATCAAATCATGGATTGGCCGTTGTAGGGATGCGATTTGATTTATGTCGTAGCTCAATAGGCACATATTGTTAATGGTGGCATTCATTCGATACTGATAGGCGAGCGAATGTTTAGCACCATATAGAAATTTCTTTGAAAACTCCTGTAAATAAACCGTACACTTGATCAGATCAACCTGTGATAATTTGTGGCACAACACTTTTCGGATCGATAGACCATTATAATCCGATAAATTCCCGTAGCGCATGTGATTGAGCGTAATTTTCTGCTCTTCTGTTAAGATTACAAGCTTGGTTAAGTCATCCCTAAACTCTTCTATATATTCTGGTGTTATACTGTCCGACATTTCCTTCCTTAGATTATTTACATCATATAAGCCCGCAACACGAAGAAGATCAAAGATGCTTTCATGTGCACGACATATAGCTTGATTCTTGTTGAATGTATGATTCACATGAGTATTGAAAAGGTTATATATCTCCAAAGCTGTTTGCGGTGTACATACAGCATGGTACATGATTAAGCCCATTATAGAATAGAACAAACAGACTAGTAGAAGAAGTGACGAAATCAATGATATCAAAACCATGGCCCTGAATATGAAAGAATATGGTGATAAAGAAAGAAAGATAGACAAGGATGCAAATAGAACGAAAGAGACAGCGAATACTTAATTATTTACTACTCACAGTAATAAGCATTTGGATCCCGAATTATCTCTACGTACACACCATCCGCAAATAAGTGCAGCAATCAAGATAATCGTAATCTAAAAGTAAGAAAATAAAAAAATATAATTATATACATATGTGTAATTCGGTAGATACCTTTTTAATATTAATTTTAAACTAAACCAATTTCTTATTTAAAATTTTAAAGCAAGAATACTGAAGTCAATAGTGCTTGAATAGGTATGTATATTAGAAAAATATTTAAATTCACAAATATATTTGTAGTTTTCGAGATTGATTGATATATTACTTTTTATAGACGGGCATACAGGCAATATTTCAAACTACCAGCTCCTAAAAGCGCTAAGGTCAATGCATTTATATTTTACACAGGGCTAGCTAAGCCTAAATTGAGATTTTCAATGGCTTGACGCCCCTTAGAATACACATATATCGTTTCTTACCGTTAATATTGATACACACAATGATATGCTAATGAGTTTACGATCACTTCCATAGCTTTGTTCGAGCTCGTGAAAGCTTTTTGACATATGTGAATGTTGGCTATATATATCATTGAATATCGATCGTATTAATCCTTGCAAGTGAGTGACATTTTGCCTGTAAATCTCGCTCAATTTTGCAAGCTTCATAGAAATCATTGGGAGCTGATCATGCATATTTTCCCTTATCATTTCGCCAATTACTTGATAATTGTATATTCCTTGCCTTGGTATATGTAACAAATTAGCTCTTATTATATCCTGCAAGCTCTCTATATACTCGCTTATGTTGGGCAACTGTAACGATTGAATAAATTTGTTAAATAACCTCAATTTAAAGTTAATTGACTTAAAGCATACTAAGTCCAGGTGCAGGCACTCTGAGGTGTCCCACTGCAAAATTCCAGAGCTCCGCAGAATATCGTTGCATTGTTGATAGTCACACCACACCGTTAGCAAATAGGTCATTTTACGTCGAACAAAACGGAGTCCTAAATTAAAAATATAATAAGATATCACATAAAAACAAAATAAATAGTTAATACCATCTCTATATTGAGCTATGTAGAATAATAATGTCTCTATATTCTTATCGACACGTTTCATTAAAGCTAACGCCTGGGGCATATTCGAAAGTATTTTCTCTAGCTCGGTTAGAGCATTGAGCCCAGAAGCATTGGTTAGATCCATAAGTATGTGTTTGTCGACATCTGTGAATGAATAAATAGAAAAAGCGATCTAGTGATTAGGTCTGTTCATACTCGCTTACCATTGAGCTGAGCATTTATATGCGTTTCGAACTCCTCAAAGTTGTACAAAAAAATATGATGGATATTATCCAATATATCTTTCAAAAAGGTGCAAATATCTTTACGATCTTCTTGCATATCAGCCCAATTTTGCCGAACGCCTTGATCAATTAACTTATCATTTAGCATTACCACGATTAAACCAAAGCTGTATTTCGCAATTTTAATATAGTTCTTAGTAGGTTTACATGTACAACTTACACCAGAACGACTATAACCAGCACTAGCCCCACGCTCCAAAAGTGACGCACCCGACTATCTGCATATTCATTACACTCGCACACAGTGGGGCAACGGTAGAAGCAAAAGCAAAAATAGGTGATTCTATATGAATATTTTATTATTAGTAAGATAGAATTAGATTAGTTAGATTTTAATTATATTAAAAAGTATAAATATACTATATTTATATTTTTTTTATTATTATTATTATTTATTTTTTTTAATCAAAACCATATACACCGATTTCCCATACATTACTTACGCAACGAATGGTATGGCAATTATTAGAAATAGCAAAAAAATTGTCCAGACAAACGCTAATTTGTTGCAGCAAAGCAAACTGGCCCACGAATTTTCAATAGACTTCTCACCGAAGGCCAGGGCATTCGTGCCATTAACTACCGTTATATACTCTATAGCAATAGAATTTACATTGTTTACTTTAGTTATGTATCTATTAGCTAGGATTTTTAACTACCATTGGGTACTCTTGAAGTTTTGCTGAATAAAATACGTATGATCAAGTGAAGTGGCGTCATACCAAAGGCATTATATATCGGTTCTTCTTTATATTTAGGGCTCGAATAATATTCGGTGAGCTGGGCATATGGATAGTGGGACCGTCCGAGCTTGTCATGCTCCGTGTCAAAGTCGGGATCTTCAATGCTCCATGACGCGTGTTTAGCGTACACTAAGGAAGCATCGAGCATAAAAAGGAAGATCATTAGCCTAAGCATTGATATAGTTGGATGATTCCATTTCCTTATTCTCCTGACTTTTGGATAGTTCAGCTGAGTGTCCTTCAGAGAACAACAGCCCATATCTACAGAACTCATTCAATTTCTGGAATGCAAGCAAGCTCATATTAGAGAACTGCCTTTATGCAAAAACCTGTGGTAACACTCACCTGACTAGAAAAAGTACATCGAATTCTCTGAACGATATCAGATACAGAATGCCAGAATGTCTCCAATCTAATTCTGGTCTAACGCAAACTCATTATCAAAGAATGCACTGAACTCTGGTTCGAATCAAGAAACTTGGAAATGCATTGGTGAAATTTTAACGTCTCGTGTGTAAAACAACATGAATGTATAATATTCTAAACCTAACAGTTAAGTCATAAACAGTGCTGTTCATATTATTATAATGTGTGGTAAAACTGAATTGAGAAAGTTCAAGTGATACGGTGATTGATCGACGAACAAAGTCAAGGGATATCAAAGAATAGCCAATAAGACAAGATCTTTAAATAAAAACCATTATACCCTGATTTCCCATTTTCAATGGGTTCATGGTATAACAAAGAATTTTGAGGCAAGAGAGTAAAAATATATACGGCGGAAATAGCAAAATATAAATCTCTAATCATAGCTAAGCTTAATCTCGACATAAATCGAGCCCTTGTTGCAATTTTTATTTGCAAATTCAGATAGTTTAATTAATTAATTAATATCTCTTTATAATATCGTATGAAATTAAAAGAGTACATTGTTTTTTGTAATATCCGTCCTACCGTCCGTCCGTCCAATCGTCAAGCATTTTGCTGCTATTGAAAGTTGCCCCACCATCCGTGGCGAATCGGAAAAATCTCAACACCACAATTACGTGTGGTACAGGACATATAAAATTTGGATAAAATAGGAAAAATTTACTTTCGCTATCCATGATAAGATCGATACAAATCTTGGTATACAAATAACAACTCTAGTAAAATATTATAGGGCATTGAAATTTATCTCTTGACCAAATGACAAAAAATTAAAAATTCACAAAAAAAAATTTAAAATAAAAATTTTTTAAATTGATGGCATCGAGCAGATCAAAATTCACGGTAGAAAGGCGGGCTGGACATTTGAAACCAAATAAATCTCCAGAACTGTATTTACATACTTCGAGGTGTAGGGAAACTCTGTCGACGCCAGTCAATCAATAGGGCAAAAAAAGAAAATAAAAAACGGAGCCAACACCATGCCATCCACCATAGACCACGTACAGCAGCTGACTGGCAGCCAGCTGGATGTTTTGTGCTACAACTACAATGTGGTCGAACGCCAGCCCGTGGAGCGGCGCCATTTGGAGCGGCGGCTGCACGTAGCAATTATTGCCGAGCGTGCCAAGTGGCGAGCGCGTCATCTAATGTACAACTTCAATGACGATCATCGGTCGTACTTTGGCAATCTTTGGTCACAGGATGACAGACTTCGCGATGTTCACAATCGGATGCTGTTCTCAAGGTATCGAGGTGTGCGCTTGCCTCCGCGGCACAGTGGAGGCGATGAGCAGAAGGAGCTAGAGCACAGGGCTTCGGCTATTGAGGACGGAGATGAGCTGGAGTACGACGAGATCGACATGGAGGACGACGAGGACGAGCAAACGGCCAACGAATATGACGATGATGAGCAGCAGCAACGGGAGCAGCAGGAGTATGAACAGTATCAGCAGTACGAGCATGAGCGCCAGCAAATGTACAACAGAAGAAGCCACACTATAGAACAGCAGCAGCAGCGGGAGCTGGAGCAGGACCAGGACCAGGACCAGGAGCTCATCCAGCAGCAGGAACAATACGAGTATGAGCGGCAAGGACAGGCAACGAGGAAGCCAAACTTAACGTATGGCTACCAGATACCATTATTTTTCCAGCAGCAGTTCAAGCACCAGATACACTCGCAGCCCGATGGGCAGCCACAGTTGCATCTGCTGCGTCCACAGGATCGCACCTCCAACATTGCCCTGGCAAGGAAACCGAGTGCATCCTCATCGAGCGTTGAATACTACTCCGATTCGAGTACCAGCCAAGTGACGGCCACGGAATATCTAACTCTAACCAGCAGTAATGTCGAGAATAAAGTCGATCCTAACACGCATGTCGCAGAAACGGACCTGGCACCCGATATGAAGCATCAGCTCCATGCGGCCGAACGTTTCATCAATTGTGGAGAGCCGAAGACCAGTTCGTGCACAAATATGGAGCCTGAGGGCCAGGTCTCATCGGAGCGAATGCTGTGCACGATCAACTATGTGAACATGGACTATGCGAAGACGGGGGAACGCAAAATATATAAAGCTGATGCGGTGATGAAGGATTTGAATAGCTATGGCGATAGGCGAGTATGTGGTCCACACACGGCTCGTCATGGACGTCGCAACATCTGGCGCTTCATACTCGCTATGTTGACTAAAACTTCTCGGGAGTTCGCTACCCATAAGCTGCAATACTCAATCATTGGCTGCTCCATTGTCATCTTCACCTATATAGGCATCAAAATGGTGCAATAAAAACTATTCTGGATACATTACAATTAGCTCCACAAAAAAAAAAAAAATAAATAAAAATAATAATAATAATAATAATAATAATAATAATAATAATGGGAAATCAAAGTAAAATGGTTTTGTGAAAGTATGTAAAAGGCAGAAGGAATCATCGCATATAAAGTATATATATTCTTGATCAGGGCGACGAGCTGAGTCCGTCCGTCCGTCCGTATGAGCAAAATAATCTCAGAAGATATAAGAGCTAGAGAGCTGAAATTTAGCATGCATACTCGTGTATACCATAGGCAGTACAAGTTTATCATATTTTTTCGATAACTCATCCGATAACTTTTTTATCGGGAATAATCGAATTGTATGTCTACAAATGAAATTATTCAACAAATAAATTCTCATAATATTGCCCACACTGCAGCGCAGCCCAAGCGCTGTCGCTGCTAACTGCGCAGTCAGCAGAGCGCGTGATTATACGTGCGTGTGGATGCGTGTGTATGCATGTGTGCATAAAAGAAGTGTAGAATGAGCAGAATATCAGCTTAGAGCGCTCAGGGTATCTCCTAGTCGAGCAGTCTGGACTAGAGCCTTTTTACTTGTTTTAAGGCAATGTTGTTTAAGGCAATGAAGACTCACAGGCAATGAAGAGATATAGTTTACCCTATATCAGAACTTCAGCTTCATACAGATTGGAAATGGATTGGATTGTTAAATATTAATTAACAACACCCAAATCCCAATTAAAAAACAAAAAATAAATAAATAAAAATACAGATTAGAACAATACGAATAAAAAAGTAAATATTATATATTTTGGGAATTTTAGACTACTAAAAATATTTGTTAAAACAGAAAATAAGATAACAAACTTATTAGTAAATGCCAAACTTTAAGCAATAGAGAGCTGAGATTAAATTTTTCTAGTGAAATTAACGCATTAAAAACGGAAAAAAAGATGATAAATGATAATTGTCAAATTTATTTTTTATTTGTTTTTTTACTTTCGTATAAAAACATCTATTATAAAACTGCTATCTTTATCTGCATGCGGACATTTAATTAATTAATTGTCTCAGCTGAAACATTTATCATATGTACGAACTCGTTTTTGATTTCCACTCACAGTTCTTATCGTTAATTTAGCTCATTAAATATACATTTGTATATATTCATATATGTATGCATCTGTGTGCATGTACTTATAACTATAATTCTCTTTTGAGATTAGTATAATATATAATAACAAGTAAGAAAGCTCTAGTCGAGACTGCTCGACTACGAGATCCCCTGAACCCTTGGAGTGTTAGCTATTTCAATAATTTTTCGCGTCTTTCACACGCACGTACGCACACACAGGCATACATACACACACACGCATACACACACTTACATGCACACACACATACACAAACACATACACACATACACAAACACATACACACACAAGCACCCACGCATAAACACGCATGGGCTGCAGTGTGCGCTTACTATGAGAACTTAATTGTTTAATAACTTTTTTTGTGGACGTACGATCTTCACGAAACTTTCAGATTATGATTATCACATGGATATGCATGTAATTGCCAAAGCACAAGTCTCTAGTATTTGAAATACGCTTTTTACAAAAGTGAGGGTGAGGGGGTGAATTTAAGGGTGGGGGGTAAATTTTAACAAAAACCGAAATTGTATAAATTGCATATAAGCATACGTTATAAATTTGGAGACTCTAGCAATAAAGGTGTAGAAGATATAATTTTATAACTGGTTTTCGATAGGGTTTTTTATCGATAAAAAAAGATTGGGATGAGTTATCAATTTTTAATGATAAACTCGATATCCGCGCTGTAATTACGAACATTTTACAAAAAAATTTAAGTCTCTAGCTCTTATATCTTCGGAAATCGACGCGTTCAAACATACGGACAGACGGACAGACGGACAGACGGACGGACGGACAGACGGACAGACGGACAGACGGACAGACAGACAGACGGACAGGGCCAAATCGACTCAGCTCGTCGCCCTGATCAAGAATATATATACTTTGTGGGGTCTGCCACGCCTCCTTCTGCCTGTTACATACATTTCAACAAAACCATTATACCCTGATTTCCCATTTTCAATGGGTTCAGGGTATAAAAATGACTCGACAAGGTCAGAGGTGACGAACTTATTATTCTTTATTTTTGTGTGAATAATCAATTATTCAGTTTTTTACTAAGTAAAATCTGTCAGTAATGTTTTTTTTTTTTTTTTTCGTTTAATATTTAATTATTAATATTTAATTGTTAAATATTAGCTGACATTAGTCTAGTTTATTCAAAATTGGATATTAATACGAAAATTATAATACGAAAATTATTATATATAGATACCAGATAGAATTTTATAATAATTGCTCCTAATAAATTTAAAAAAATTAAAATTCTTTTACTTGTCTTTTGTTAATCACAGTGCTATATATATATATATATATATATATATATATATATATATATATATATTAATTATATATATATATAATTCTGTTTTAATTACTGATAGCATCAATGCCCGATGCTAGTCTCATACAGACATATGTACATAATACATACCTAGAAAAATTCGACTACTTATTAATTCCCGAATATCACCGGCTCAACCAGTCGCAGCTCAGCTCTGAGCCCGATCGGTTGTCGCAACGTTTGGCAAACCAACTTCAGAACTTTTTTTTTTTTAGATATTTCCAATTAATTCTTGCCTTATTGTTTCTTGTTCAATTCAATTTAAACCAAACAAAATGCGTCGCTCAGGCGCTGTTACTGTCATCGCTTGTGCGGTTTTGGCCCTTCTAACTATGGCCGATCCGGTAAGAAGTGAGGGGTAAGTCGTGCTTAACAAATTAACTACATGCCAATTTAGATTCTTTAATTTCATCTCCATTTAATTACAATCGATTTTTTTTATAATGTAATTTATTAATCACAGAACTAACGTTTAAAATTTACATTTCAAATTGATTACAAAACTTGACAAATTCGTAATAAGTTTAAGGTTTGTATAAGTCCTAGCACTTTTTAATTATTTCTACTCATAAGCAGATGCTCTTTAAATGCTTATTTTATACCCAACCACAAATGGGATTCACTTTTAGATGAACTTAGACATTAAGCTTCATTAAAGCACTGTTGTTGGAAATTTACTAATTCAGAAATAAATGAAATTGATAAAGCAAAACGACCTAACGTAAAACTAAAATATTGATGTATGCAGATTAATCTATGCTCGGAGTTAGCATTCATAATTTATTTGAATTCAAAAAGCCGATTGGGCAATGCAAATCATATCAAAATTAAAAACAAATCTAAGCTACTGGGTGACCTAGTATTATAACATTATGAAATCGTTGTCAAGCTACATTGATTATAATTAATTTCGTGGCTCACCGCAGACAATATACAATCGTTGGACCGGGAACCATACATTCTCATCGAGATTACAATGTGGCTGTCGCCGTGCATCACACCAAGGAGCCAGTTACCTTGAAGATTGGTATTACGGGACCCTCGTACAATGAAACGCAAACGGTCGAGTTGCCTAATGCCGATGAGTTCAAGCAGATTACCTTCACGTTGCCTCCTCTTAAGTCGGGTGACTATAACTTAACCGCAGAGGGTGTCTCTGGACTTGAGTTCAAGAACTCCACGCAGCTTAGTTTGGCAGAATTTAAGCCCTATGTCAAGCTACAAACCGATAAGGGCAAATACAAGCCCGGCGACACCGTCAACTACCGCGTAATCTTCCTAGATGAGAACCTTAAACCGAGTTTGGCCGAGGACGACGTAGTTGTGTGGTTCGAGGATCCCAAACGCAATCGCATTAAGGAACTCAAGCACATCGAGACCCGTGGAGGAGTCTACACCGGAAAGTTCGAGTTGTCGGAGTTTGCCCTCTTGGGCTCATGGACACTTTCGGTGCAGAATGGCGATTCATATTCGGATGAGCGGGTCTACTTTGAAGTTGAGAAGTACGTGCTCCCCAAATACACCATCTCAATGGACGCGACTCAGCATGTGTCGGTGAAGGATGGTGACATGCAGGTTGTTGTAAAAGCAAAGTAAGTAACCTTGGCACATGTTTTTCCTAGACCGAAATAGAACATTAATCGTTCTCTCAGTTACACCTATGGCAAACCAGTAAATGGCAAAGTACTTCTCAATGTACACACAGACGAATCAAGCACCTGGTCCACCGTAAATGGCGAGTCTGTCCGCACAGACACGCCGGGGCACGCTCTCATCCGAACTGCTGACATGGTCAACGGCAAGGCGAAATTTGATATTAACGTTAAGGAATTTGCTAGTTTTTTGCCATACAAAACATCGTCGTCGTATGCACAAATTTTGGCCACTGTTGTGGAGGACTTCACAGGTGTACAACTCAACGAAACGGGCGGCGTACAGCTTTACCCGTATCGCTACGAAATGACCTGCGTGGATTACACTTCCTGTTATTCATTTGTAGCCGATAAAGAGCACGAGATCATTTTTAAAATCACTCTTGTTGATGGTACCCTACTTAAAGATACAAAGACCCCTGTCAAGGTAAGTTATTAAAAGATGGGAAATGATTGGCTAAACAAAATATTAACATTACAATCGAATCGCTCATTTTTAGGCAAAGTTCACCGAGGGCATTCGCCACTCCAGATATGGCGATGAATCCAAACTACCGTCGATTGAGAATAAAACGCTTGAGTTTGAGAGCCATCTTAACGAGTCCAGCTTAGCTGTATTTAAAGTCACATTACCAGATTTACCAGACATGGAAAACTATCGACGTTACTATAGCATTCAACTACAATACGATGGAGAGGAGCGAGAATTGCGCATAATATATCCCTACAGAGAGTCGAAAAAAATTGAACCCCTATCACACAACGAAGAGAAAGAATGGTTTAAGCTCGATGTGCAGAGACCTAAGGACAAATGGAGGTTCGATTGGTAGATATATTTGACAACGCTTCCCTTTAACCACTTACTTCAATTTCAGCCTCAAAATCGGAGAGGAGTATCAAGTCACTTTGAACTCCAGTCGTCCCCTCAACTACTTCGTATACAACATCATCGGACGTGGAAATGTTCTACAAACGGAAAGAGTCGTACTGAGTGAGCCTCAGAAGGTCTATAACATCAGCCTGACCCCAACGTTCCTTATGTCACCTTACGGCCGCATTTATGTCTACTATGTGGATGAGACTGGCGAATTTCGCTATGCCGAGGATTCTTTCCACGCAGATGTGGAGCTACAAAACCAAATTGAAGTGACTGCTCCAGATGAGGTCAAACCTGGCGCAGATGTTGAGCTAGAGATTAAGACAGCGCCCCAATCATTCGTTGGCTTAATGGCTGTTGATCAGAGTGTCTTGCTACTGGGTAGTAATAACGATATTAATAAGGATTCATTTGGCTGGCGCTTAGGACGGTATGATACCCATACACCGTGGCAAGGAGGTTACTCGTACTATCCCGGTGAACGTAGTGGAGTTGTAACCATGACAAATGCCAACTTCTTTTATAATCGCACGGCTCCCGATTATCACATACGTAAGCTGAAAAAAAGTAAGAAGTGTGAATGAAGTTATAAAACTCATGAATGCTTCGCTTTATTCTGCTTTAATAACCGTCTTATAATATTCATAATAATCGAATTTTATAATTTGCAGAAAACTTTGTGGGTGGAGCTATGCGAAAGACCGCACTTGTTTCGAATGACATGGCATTCAGCACTGCTGTTCCAATGAGTGCAGCAGCAGAAGGTGCCTTAGTTGGGAACGCAGGAGGGTTCGCTGCGGCGGCACCTGGCTCAGCACCAGTAGTACGGAAAAACTTTGTGGAAACCTGGCTGTTCGAAGACATTGAAAATACTAAGGCAGAGATTTTTAAGTGGGTTCGAAAAATTCCCGATACGATTACAAGCTGGGTGCTGACGGCGTTCTCATTGCATCCCGAAAAGGGCTTGGGCGTGACCAACGACCAGCTGAAAATTAAGACTTTCCAGCCATTCTTTGTGTCCGTGCGTTTACCATACTCAGTGAAGCGTGGCGAGGTTATCAATGTGCCCGCTCTGGTGTTCAACTACCTGCCCAAGCAGTTGGACGTGGAGGTGACTCTGAGCAACGAGGATAACGAGTACGACTTTGTGGATGTTTCCAACGAGGTTCTCGGCGAACAGAAGCGCACACAGACGGTGCGCGTGGGCGCCAATTCCGCAGCCGGCGCATCTTTCCTTCTGCGTCCGAAAATCATTGGCAGCATTCTGCTCAAATTTACGGCCATTTCCCCTCTTGCCGGAGATGCGGTGCACAAGACCCTTAAAGTAGTGCCTGAAGGTGTGACGCAATATAAGAACCGGGCATTCTTCGTCAACTTGAAGGATGTGCACGAGCTCAAGGACAGCTTTGAATTGGATCTGCCAGAGGAAGTTGTGCCAGACTCGCAGCATGTCGAATTCGGTTTTGTTGGCGATCTGCTTGGCCCAGTCATTAAGAACCTAGAACGGTTGCTGCACTTGCCCAGCGGCTGCGGCGAGCAGACAATGTCCAAACTTGTGCCCAACTATTTGGTCTATGATTATCTGAAGTTCATGAAGAAACTAACTCCAGAATTGGAGCATCGCATAAAGCGCAATCTGGAGCAGGGATACCAGAATATGTACCACTACCGTCACGACGATGGCAGCTATAGCTCGTTTGGACCAGGCAAATGGCGTGAGGAGGATCCAGAGCGCAACGGTTCCACCTGGCTGACGGCCTATGTACTGCGCTCATTTGGCCAGATTAGGGATTTAATAAAACTGGACGAGAAAAAACTGGAGAGTGGATATGAGTTTCTACTCAGCCGCCAAGCTGACAACGGAAGCTTCACGGAAAACGGCGAATATTTCTACGGCTCACAGCGTTCGGCCCTCACGATGACCGCCAACGCACTTCTGGCTCTACTTGAGCAACAAAAGCCTAACCAAACGGCCATTGATAAGGCCGTAGCCTATCTGAATGCCAACTCAAATGATAAGGAAGATCTATTGCCCAGGGCCATTGCCACCTACGCTTTGCAAAGGGGCAAGTCTCCAGATGCCGCCAAGCACGTGGCTGCACTCAAAGCGCTTGCCAAGCACGAGGAAGACCGCACCTGGTGGACGGAGGATGAACAAAAGTTGCGCTCCGGAAAATGTGCTCGCTGGTGGTGCTGGGTGTGGAGTCATGACATTGAAATCACCTCTTATGCAGTGCTCTCGCTGTTGGAATCGGGTCAGGAGACTCCCGATTCGGTGCTTAATTCGATTCGCTGGCTGGTGGCACAGCGGAACAGCTTTGGTGGCTTTGCTTCTTCGCAGGATACGGTGGCTGGGCTGCAGGCCCTCATACAGTTCGCCAAGACGTCCGGCTACGAGCCAGCCAGGTGGGATGTGTCCGTTTCCAATCATGGTCAGCGGGAAAAGACTGAGAAGCTCAGCCTGACAGAAGATAACGATTTGGTACTACAAACCGTGGAGTTCCCTCAAGGCACCAAGTCGCTGTCGTACGAGGCGAAGGGAACTGGCGCTGCTCTGCTACAAATCAGCTACCAGTACAATATTGTCGAGAAGGAGCCGAAACCTAGCTTCAAGATTCAAGCTGTTATTAAACCGGATTCGCCCCCAGCCAAGTTAGAGCTCAGCGTGTGCGTTGAATATGTAGAGGAAGGCAAGGCTAAAGCATCCAACATGGCCATACTGGAAGTCTCACTACCCTCTGGCTATACCGTAGATGAGGACAGTTTCAAGGACATACAGGACATCGAACGCGTCAGGGTAAGTCTTCAATAGTCATCATCTATCCGGTGTATCGATTTTATTATTTTTTTGTCTTTACGCAGCTGGTAGAAACCAAGAATGAAGACTCTGTGGTGGTCATTTACTTTGAGAGTCTGCCCAAGGGAGAAATCAAGTGCCTACCGATAGAAGCGTTCAAGACTCATGCTGTCGCCAATCAGAAGCCCGTCCCGATTGTCCTCTATGATTATTACGATACGAACAAGAAGGCAACTGAATATTACCAAGTGGAATCGAAGCTTTGCGACATTTGTGAAGGAGATGAATGTTCGGCCAAATGTTAAACACCAACTTATCGAATAATATATTTATATGATTTTAACTACTTTAATTATATGTTATTCGATAACACTTTTAATTGATTTGCATAAATATATAAATGAATGATTATATATATCGCTGTAGCTTATTACTTCTTATTATATCATAACTATATTACTTACTTAATATCGGGGCTTTTTTACTTTACAACTTTTGTTATATTTTGACCGATAATGGTCTTACACCCCTATATTGTAACATATACATATATAAGAGCATTAGATGCAATCAGCAATTTACTCGATGAGTTTTGAGTTTCTAGATCTAATACTGTAGAAAATTCCGTTTTAACCGATTTGCTTCGCCCCTAATGAGCGTAGTTATATATTCGCCATAGCTTTCCATCTTGTTGTCAATGAGAATCTACATTCTAGTTCTTAAACTAATAAGATTTCTGGTATATCGGTAAATACGTTTTCCGATTTGCAACGCCTTTAGTGGGCAGATAGAAAAAATTTTAAAACTTTATAATTTGAGGGCATATAGGACTGTATGTTCCAAATTTCAAGTCGATTTGGCTAGTCGCCCTTATGAAGAATATACATCCAAATGTTTGTATGTATGTATATACTTTCTGCCTGTTATATACATACATATTAACAAAAACATTATACCTTGATTTTCCATTTTAAATGAGTTCAGGGTATGAGAATTGCTAAATGTTTCATGTAGACTACTTGTTATCTATATCAAAGATATGTTATGGATTATTTATATATACATACAGTACATATATAACAATCAATCAAGAAATGTTTAATTTTTCGTTTAATAGGTTGAGTGTTAGGCCCTCTCTTTCACTCGAAAGGGGGAATACCATTTGCCACAGACCGAACGAAATATTGTTTACTGTATCAATGTGAAATACACAGCGTAGTTCAGAAGATGACGTCATTGAAGAGAATATTTCCCATAGTAATAAAAACAAACACACAGCCACAAACGGAGAGAGAAGGTCAAAACAAAGAGCAACTGAGAGAATTTCTCAGATACCAGCTGACATTTGTGCCATCCGCCGGTTTGGTTGGCACTCCCGATCGAAGCGGCCATTAGTGCGTCGAGTGTTTCATAAACAAAAGCAAGTTTATTTCGAGAACGAAGAAATAAAGATAAAGACCCAACAAGTCAACAGCAAAACATTTTGTAAACCGTAAACAAATCGCTCAACATTTGTTCACCAAACAGCGACAAATTTTGTGGTTCACGGGAAAAATCAGTTCTGGGAATTCCACAGCGACAAAAGTACGTCAATAATTTTAATTTGTGCTGAGTTTTTGTGAATATTTTACATACATACAGGCATATAAATGTCATTCCTATGTACGTGTCTAGATATGTATGTGCCTACCTATTAAAACAGGAAAAACCTAGTGAATCTATTGTGCACGCGATAAAAACTGAATCTTTAATGAACGCTAAATATATAACAATTAAAGTGCTAATTACAAAAGTGAAATTAAATTTATTTTGCAGAGTTTTTTATACATTGAATTTCAAAATTTAATTAACCATTTGCATGTTATGGCATGATAAATACATTATATGACTATTATTTTCGACTAGTATACTCTCATACATACATACGTAAATCCATTATATTGTAGAAACACTTATCTGCATTCAAATGGAGATTATATATAATTGACTCAACTTACACATTTATCAATAAATTTGTGTGAGGTTCGTTGTGAAATGTTTTGTGTGAAATCATTTGTAGAATCTATTCCTGAATTTGAGTTTACATATAGAAAACTTGACCTGACTAATCGTCTAGTTGTTATTCGCTTACAATTACAAATTACTCGTATGTGTGACTCACATAAAAAATAAAGATTATATTATATTGTACTTAAAGGCTTAAGTGCTCATCCATGCGAGATTATCAGCAATTTAATTTTCGAAATATTTCATTAATATATATAATATGCACGTACATACATATGTAAATATTAATTTATATGTACGTATATTTTGTTAATGAATTTTATACATATACA